>NC_133017.1:1126787-1453216 GCF_048564905.1 Vicugna pacos
GATCTTCACTTCAAATCCAAGTGCCTTTTTAAATGAGTTTAAATTTATTGTCTCTAGTTTATGTTTTAAACTAAGTAAATGATTTTCAACATCAGCCTCTACCACCAATTGAAATTGGTTAGTAAAAATGACTTTCCTTGTGATCATATTTTTTAAATTTTATTTTGATGGGGGAGGTATTTATTTATTTGTTTATCTATCTATCTATTTATAATTTGTTTGTTTGTTTGTGTCTTTAAATGAAGATACTGGGAATTGAACCCAGGATCCTGTGTATACTGAACAAGCACTCTACCACTGAGCAAGAATTTTGTTATAGAATGAACTGTGTCCCTGTATAATTTGTATGCTGAAGTCTAAAATTTGGCTGCCTCAGAATGTGACCTTATATGGAATAGAGCTGTTGAAGGTGTGATAAGTGAAGATGAAATCATGCTGGACTGACTAGTGTGGGCCTCTAACCTAATATGACCAGAGTCCCTGTGAAAAGGGAATATTAGAGCATGGATACACATGGACACAGGGACAATGCCACGTGAAAATGAAGGTAGAGATTGGGGCAATGCTTCTTCACACCAAGGAATGCTAAGGACTGCCAGAAAACCACCAGAAACTAGGGGAGAAACCCTAGAAGGAATCAGACCCACTAAAACCTAGATCTCAGACTTTTAGCATCCTAATCAATAAATTGCTGCTTAAGCAACTTAGTTTGTGGTATTTTGCAGGCCTCATCGGTTAACATATAGCCTTTTCTTTTCTTTATCAAATCCACTATTCTTTCCAGGCTTTTTCATCTTTATTATGATTCTTTAAGAGTCTCTAAAAAATTTGAATTTACCATCCCCTATAATGCCTAAAATGCTGGTCTTCTTGAGGATCGTCCTTTATATACAGTTTTAGAATAATCTCAAAATCTGTGGTTTAAACTAGTACTCATTTATATACCGAAATTGCATATGCCTTCTAAAATCAGGCACAGATTACCCAACATATCTTAAACTGAATTCACTACACTTGGTGCATTTCCCTATCTTCTTATCTCTTCCCCACTCTCTATTGTTGGAAGTCACTCCTTTGACTCAGTTACTCCAGCAAGAATCTTGAATGAAGGTCAATCTATATTTGTCAACTTCATGTCCTAATTTTAAATAGTACATAAGCCCATCAATTCTATCTCCTTAAAAATTCTTCAATAAATCCAGCTTTTTATAACACTTTACATTCTCTCCTGGTCAACTACAGTACTTTCCTACCTAGCATTTCTGACTTCTGCCTTATGTACTTCCCCCAATTCATTGCTTGAAAGTTGTTCTGTTTAAAGACCCATTCTGTTCTGAAAGATATAACAGAGTGTATTGTGACTTTTTAATTTTATTTTTCATTTAACTCAGGAATAATTGACAAATAAATTGAAATTGTGATTCTTAATACTCATTAATGAGAATAACAGTTTTTAGATGCAGTTCATTTATGCAAAATATCTATCTATTTTTAGCATCTAGGTTTCTTTAATCTTAATGCATTTTGATTTCCATTCTTTGTAACGATGAATCATTGCAGATTTAAATAAATTTACATCAGTGTTTTTATTATCTCTTAAGTTTAAAACACCATAATCAAAGCCTCTTTTTCCCTGTCTACTTCACCTTCAAACCTCCTGCCCCTCCCCAAACACATGCATACACACACAAACACACACACACACACACACACACACACACACACAAAGTCATCACTCTCTCTTTTTTTCTTATTTGTGTCAGCAACATGCCATGAATATATCAAACATATTTCTTGGTTGGTCTTTTTGTGAGTCTAAATGAGGTTCTTGTGCATCTGTAGGTGATTAAAAGGGAATTTTTGATTTCATAGAAAAAGTGGTAAAATGCTTTGGAAAGTCTTTTAAAATACCATTTCTAAACTTGAAGTGGAATTTTGACATTTTGTCATTTAGCATTTTAAGTTTTATCCATTTATTAAGCAATTTTATGTGTTTTTGTCACCTGGCCTTTTCTGTCTTATTCATATATTTCCAGATGGTACAAATTTCTTCCCCAAAGAAAGTTCATAATGGCAAGAATGTTAGTTATATTCTTTATTTTGTGTTCTGTAAGGTTTTATTGATTCATACAATTCTAATAGCATCTTTTTTTCTGTTTTGGTGGAAATGGGAGAATAAAAAATCATTTGTATCATTATAAGCCAAATACTACTTTCTTTCAATAATTAAATATTTTAAGTAAACTTATCTATTAACAGTTTCTCTTTTTAATTTTTTCTTGTTCATTTCCCCCCATGAATATCCCCAATTTTTAGCACAGTAAGCAAAATTTCCTTGGGTGACTAGTTCTTAGAAATTGGAAAATGCATTTGCTCAGGCAATAAGCACTTTACTATATCAACATATTTCTGCCATGCTTATAAAGTCATTAAGCTTGCACCTTTGGGAAGATTTTAATTAATTACAAAATATCAATTAATCGATGGAGTAAAATGAGCAAAGGTAACATGGAACAGATTTAGCAATATACAAAACAGTTGGATATCTTCAGTCTATGCTTGATAGAAAGTTCTAATTTCCCTATCTTGAGAACAAAGGACACTGGACTTAGACATCTGTTTCCAATTTTGCTGTTAAGGAGATTTGGGCCCAGGAAGGTCACTTAACTGATGGACATCTCTTTTCTCATAAATGAAAGGACAGGACCAGAGTATGTAATTTCTAAAATTCTTTTCAACTCTAATATTTTATTTTTTTGTCAAAATCTATCAGCCTCAGTGATACATGTTGTCAAAGACTAGAGATATAGAGAATGATGTTGATGATAATGATGATTTTGATAATGTTTAATATTATTGAGTGCTATATGCCTGCATTTGATTCCCTAATTGTTCTAATAGTGGAATATTACTGCCTTCCATTTTATTAGTGAGAAAATTGAGGAACAGACAATTTAACAGATAATATACCCAATATCATAAAGCCCTATGCCAAAGTCAAATATTTCAAATATTAAGCTTTATGGAAAAATTATTATCAGTGTTCATTAGTATCCTTTCTGTGCACAAGCAAGACTATATTATTTATTCACTTGAAGATAATTGAGGTCATGTAATTAGCTTTGTCCAATGGCCATGAGTCAAATTTACATGTATAAGTTTTGGCACAAAGCATGGAAAAACCAGCAATGGCTCTGCAGGTGCCTCTTTTTCTGAGATGCCCATGAGGAGGCAGTAAGCTCCATATGATGTTGCTTCAAGATGGTGGTACTTTCCTTGTTCTGAATCACTGAGTTGCTGGTTGTGGAACAGTTCCTCTCGCTTCTTATCTGGATACAGACTTTGCTAGAGTAAATTCTAAATCTTTGTTGTTTAATCCACTGAAATTTGGAGATATATATATGTGTGTGTGTATATACACACACACACACATACACACACACACACACACACATATGAGGATATCTAGCCTATATACAAAATCAGGACATTTTTATCCTCAATGAAAGTTAAGAGCATGAAGCTTTGAAAGTTTTCCATGTTATCAATTATACCAGTATTTTCTGATATAACCAGCCACCTGGCAGTTAGCATTGGGTAACATGAAAACATTCTTAAGCATGAATTATTCTCTCCTGCTAGATTATCTCCTTTTTTCTCACTTCTTTCTCTCTTGAAACCTCTTATTCTTGCTCCCAAATTCTTTTTGAGTAAATACATACCCTAACAAATCCTCTTTTTTTTTTGGAAATATTTTTTTCTTTCAAGATTGAGAAATAGTAAGAAATATTTGATTTTCAATACTGACACTTAATAACAGTGTGATCTCATCAAAGTTATGTCTCAGTCATATTCAATCTGAAAATGAAAACAAATATGAGTATTATGTAAAAAAGGGTTAGATATGTGATAGCACTTCCCCAAATTGTGTGTATTGCTGGGGTCATAAATTTCTAAAAGGGAGAATTGGAGGATCAGAGAAAAGACAATATCCAACCCTTTGAAATAAAGCAGTTTGGGCTGCCCAAGTGGGTCTGCAAAGGTGGAAAAGATTATGGAAAGCTGCTGTCTCCAATTATCTGTTGGGTCTCAGAGGCTCTTGGTCAGCAAGATTTTCATTTGGGAAGATGATGTGGGTGTGGAGCGAAAGACAGCAAGAACTAGCTAGAATCCACATATATCTGTTTGTTTGTTACTCGTTCCTCTAAAATAACAGATTTCAGATGAGCTGCTTTATTTTCCCCTTCCAAACTTTGTAAAAAGAATTTCTTATTTGGGCCAGTTAACAAAGTATCATACAGGATAGGGGATTCTTGTAAACTATTCTAGCTTAGCCAAGATGACAGTGCAAAAAACTGCTGCAAGTCAATTAATTTTCCTATACTTTAATTTCTTTATTTCTAAAATGTTTGATTTTGTTTCAGCAACTCAGTGTCATAGTTGTTGGAATTACATGTGACTATACACTGAAAATTAGGATAGTGATAAAAATTATTGTTGTTTCCAAAGTAATTGTGACAACATATTTTAAAACGATTTGCCTAAACACATCAATCTGTGAAAATAAATATTTAATACATTTTAAAAATAGAAGCCTCTTGAAACAGTGTGGGCTTAACTTGTCTTGTGTATATCTGCTTGTTCTATAGTCTATGATTGTAGATTTCAAATTTTTACACTGCAGGACACAAAATTTACATAAAAAATTTAATAATCATTTGTTAACTAAATCCTTACTTGTAACTTCTAAGATAATATATTAATAATTTAATGTTCATGACACATACAGACAAAGAGGTGGATAGTTTACAAATTCTATTACATGGAATTCTGAAGTTCATGTACTACCAAGAAAAATATAAATATAGATTTGAATCTTATGTAACTGCTGCTCTGATAAAATTATTTGGAAAAAAATTCAGTGCTTTGAATTTTAAATAGTTATTATTTTTAATAGTTATTTACTTCAATTTTAGCTAGTGAACAGTGGAAACCAGCACACATTTAAGCCAGTAATTTCTACTTCTAGCCAGAAACACATAGGAACTGTGTATAAATAAATGCAAATGCCATTAATATATAGATTTTTAAAGTTCTACAATATTTTTCTTGGAAATGAAGAGAAATTTCAAAATTATCTTTCTTAATCCTATCATTTGATAGATAAAATAGAAAATTACCCACATAAAGTAAGAAAAATTATTTAGATCATAAATAAACTTTTTGTATAATTTACTGAACTTTTCATGTGCCTGTTTTATTTTATTATTGTTTTTTGTAATACAACTAACTACTTACACCAACCACTGTGGTATATATTTTACCAATTGTGCACATATTTCTATGATTCATTCATACAAATGTTGATTATGGTGTGTTCCAAATTCACTTGGGTTTGCAAACCTTATCATAACTAAGACAACTGAGGAATTAGAAATTCATTTTAAACAAAAATCAAAGGAGACTTTCCAAGAGACTATCCCAATCAAACCTATGGCCCTATTGCAGAAAACAGATTTTAAACAAATCTGGGCTAGGCCTTGTTATGTACACGGTATATAGACCGAGGTTCAAACCACAGTGCCTGATGTTGGGAGTATGTGGTCTTATTAAGATAGTGAAAGACATGTAGTCAGTAGTTACAGAGCAGTGCAAGTGTTTGACAATGACTGTTTCATAGGAGAGGCAGTGAAGAATTCAGTTCTGTGTTTTCATCAGAGACATAGAGTTCAAAACAATGACTTTGGTCCTAAACTTAGGAGATTTTATACTACAATAAATAGTAGTAAGGAGGGCGTGTGGATATATTGTGTTGTGCATGTGGGGGCACACACACACATGCCTGTTGTGGGCAAAGATAACGTATTATTTGCAGGGTTAGCTCATCTAGCCGATACTAAAAAAAAAAAGGGGGGGACATAGATCCCAAGTGACTTTGTCATTTTTACTACTAATAATTATAAAGAAAAACACTGGCAAAATAAGTAAAAAGTACAGAATTTTTCTAGATTTTTATTATTTTTATTTTCTTTTTTTAACATTTTTTATTGATTTATAATCATTTTACAATGTTGTGTCAAATTCCAGTGTTCAGCACAATTTTTCAGTCAAAAATGGACATATGCGCACTCATTGTCACATTTTTTCCTCTGTGAGTTATCATAACATTTTGTGTATATTTCCATGTGCTATAGAGTGTAATCTTGTTTATCTATTCTACAATTTTAAAATCCCAGTCTACCCTTCCCACCCTCCACCCCCCTGGTAACCACAAGTCTGTATTCTCTGTCTGTGAGTCTACTTCTGTCCTGTTTGGTGCAGCCACTATGGAAAACAGTGTGGAGATTCCTCAAAAGACTAGGAATACACTTACCATATGACCCAGGAATCCCACTTCTGGGCTTGTATCCAGAAGGAAATCTACTTCAGGATGACATCTGCACCCCAATGTTCATAGCAGCACTATTTACAAAAGCCAAAACATGGAAACAGCCTAAATGTCCATCAACAGGTGACTGGATAAAGAAGATATGGTATATTTATACAATGGAATTCTATATCAGCCATAAAAACTGACAACATAATGCCATTTGCAGCAACATGGATGCTCCTGGAGAATGTCATTCTTAGTGAAGTAAGCCAGAAAGAGAAAGAAAAATACCATATGAGATCACTCATACGTGGAATCTAAATCACAAAAACAAAAACAAACAAACAAAAACAAAGAATTTTTCTAGTTTTTAAATTCAAAGTCTGTTTATCCTTTCAAGCAACTGTTATACTTACTGAAGGGGAATAACAGTTCCTGCCTTTTACAGTGAAGGAATAAAGAGTATTCATGATGTTACTTTTCATTAAAATATGAAATTATCCATCCTAAGGTCCTAGAAAATGAGTTATTTTACCCTGATCAAAAATGTTTCTCTGGGCATTGACTCATATGGGGTAATTTAATGGAATTTCACATTCTGTAATCGAGACTATATGTTCATCTAATGATGCCAAGCATATTTTAAAAACCCCTCAATGCTGAAGTTTCAGTCTCCTGCCATGATTGTTCATATCTCTCAGTTGATTAGTGAATCTAAATGACAATGCAAATCAAAGTGAATTTTCATATTGTGTTTACACCATTAGTGAAAATCTAATTAAATATCTAATAATTAATGCAACTCCTTCCAGGAGAGTTAATACATCAGAGAATGTCAATGGGGAATATCCAGTGGGAATATTACCTTCATTGTTGTGTTTCATATTGTGAACTGAGTGAATTATACTGTATATTATATTTTATATGCATATTTTTTAAAAACTGCATGGGCAAGACAATCCAGTTCTTGGTACAATAATGTAACTTTCTTTTAGTTGGACATTATTATATTGATAACATGTCTATGTGTCTGACACCATGTCATCCAGCCAGCTAGCCAGTAAACATTTAGAGAGTGCCTAATACATGACCACCACTGTCTTAAATGTCAGTGATATAGAAAGCGTTAATATAGAGTCCTTTTTCTAAAAAAGATCTTTTTTAAAATTACTAACCATTACAAATAAGCTTCTAATTTTCAGTGGGGAACTTTTGAGTGGAGGTCAGAGAAGGTTATGGTGCATATTAGAATATCCTTTGCCATTATATTTCCACATGAGGAGTATTTATCTTCTCCTACTTTTGGGCTTGAAATTGTAACCTGCTTTAGCCCTTAGGCTATCAGCAGATATGATGTGATGCAAGCCAAGTCTTGAAATGTGCCTATGCACTGGGCTTTCTCTCTTGTACTCTACCTCTACCATGAAGACATGCTGAGTAGGCTGATTGGTTTCAAACAAATCAAAGGCACTTAAGATTAGACCTGAACTGAACCCATGTCCTAGAATTAAACAAAAGCGAGGGCATCAGAGGTCTCAGCAGAGCTGGCCCAGTGGGTCAGCAGTTTGAGTTAGAACCCCAGCTGAACAATTAGTCAGTGCATAAGAATATTTATCTTTATCAGCCTCTAAGTTATGGGATGTTTTGTTGCAGACCCATAGCTGACAGACACAAATGAATCTGTGTTTTACAGTGATTGCAATATCAGATATGTTTTTCTTTTTAGATCTTGTATTCAAAAATATTTACAGGAGTATAAATATGTGTTCCCTGTTTTAAGGAAACAGAGGCTTCATCATTATTTAACTATAATTTAAGAACCAAGCAACAAAGGCAGAAACAGTGAAAACATCAATGGTATAAATGTAATAATATGAATGATTATATTCTACCAAATGTATCCATGACAATTTCTTAAGTGATCATCAAAGTATAGGCAAATTATTCTCCTCAGAAGGCCCTGTAAGCTCCCTGTGTAGTTAACCAGTTTACATAAACATGGAAGACAGTGATGGAGTTGCTTCTTGATTTAAAAAAAGTTGTGTCAGTGTGTTTAGGTAATTTTTTAGAGTTGTGTTTGTGTTTCATCTGAGTTGGCTCAAAAAATGACAAATAGGCAATGTAAATATAAAAATTCAAGGCCACTAAGAGAAAGAAATATATGCTAGACTTAAAACCATTAATATGTAACTGTTAACTCCTTAAAATAAAGCACACTCTTATTTTATATTATACACCTCTAGTCCTTAGAGCTATGTCTTTCATGATTTTGGTATATCACGTATGAGCAATAAATAGTATTACGTGATTAAAACAATGATTACACATAAATATATTACTAATGAAAATTTAAATGTTTAGGGACCTTTGTATTGTTAGTCCTTGTATAATGTACTAAATTTACTAAAACAACCTTTTCATGTACATATGTACATTAATAATAGAAAGTCATTTGGCATAAATTAACTGTGTATTTTCAGTGATTATGGTCACACCTCAAATCTCTGGAAGTAATTATTTGGTACACTTTGACATGGACCCCTTTAAAATTAGATTAAATTATTAGTAACTATAATATCTCTGACAAGAGTATGCTCCTTCCAGCATATTATATATAAATATAAAATTAAAAGAAGGATGTACCCTCCTGTGAGAAAAGCAAATGTAAATATCCAGTTATGTGGATTAGGTGAAGCAAGGACCTAGCGCTCACTTTACATAGTTTTATAGTGGGCGTTTTTTCACCATGACTCTTTCATCACAGGTTGACTAAATGTTACTTGTTCATAACTCACAATTTAAATAGTTTGAGCTCATGTACCCCTTATGAAAAAAGTGAGATTCAGCATTGCATATTTAATTCTTAAAGCGTAAACTGTCTCATATTTACTATCACACAAAATAACAGAACAAAAATAAGTAAATACAGTAGAAAAATATGAATCTGTAGGCAAAATTGACCTGTAAAAGTAAATGGGATTATTCCAACAATGCAAATTAGTTTGCCTGTATACAATAAATTAATGTAGTATGGCACATTAATAGATTACAAAACTACAAGGGGAAAAGCAATTGATCATTTCAGAAGATGCAGAGAAATTACGTGATTAAAGTCCAATACTATTCCTGATAAAAAGCTCTTAGAAAACAAGAACTGAAAGAACTTCTTTATTCTGACATAGAATATCTGGGAAAAAAAACACCCAAAGTAAACTATTGTGATTAATACAAAAAAGGTAAAAACATTAACTTCAAAATTAGAAACAAGGTAACAATATCCTCTATGACCTCTTCCATTCATCATTGTAAGGGAGGTACTTAAGAACTTAGTAAGAAACAGAATCAAATGTATTATTTACTAGAATCTGAAAGAAATAATCTAAACTGTTTATGTTAAAAAAATAGATATAAAAGAGTAGTTTTCAGGGACTAAATATCAGGTGTATTTCTATGCCTAGAAACAAAATGTTAGAAATGCAATAAACAGATACAATTTTAACCACAGAAAATATGAAGAAAAGAAATTCACCAAATAAAAGTCTTGTGAGCCATCAGAAAAAAAAATATGACTGTGTGGAAATGCATTAAAGATACAAAAGTAAATGGAGAAATATAGCTTCTTCATGAATATGGAAAGCCTATATTTTAACCATATAAAATCTTACCAAAGTGATTCACAGATTTAATCTCTATGATTAAATGCTGGCAGAGGTTTGAATGGTACTCAACAAACTTACTCTAAAATTTATATGGAAAAAGACACAGCCAATGATTGTCAAATTATTCTTGAAGAAGTTTAGGTGAGTGTAAATTCCAGCCATAAATATTAGACAGTAACATTTAGCAGAAAAGTTAGAAAAACACTTACCCAAACGTGAAACTTTAAGTTTAAACTTTAAACTTTAAGTACAAGAGATGTGGTGTTGGGGCAAGGAATAGCGACTTTATTTGGAAAGTTGGCAGACCTAGAGGATGGCTGAATAATGTCTTGGAGAAACATCCAGGTCCAGTCACAATACAGGCTTCTTTTATACAAAACAAAAACAAAAACAAATAACAACAACAAACAAGCAAAAAACAAGGGAGGGTGTATGGTTGGTTGTTGCAAACATTTTGCTGTAGAAATTCTTTGTTCTTACAGCTGTCCATGTGGGTCAGTTCTTGGTGTCCCTGTAAACCTCCAACAAACAAATGTTATTCTCTATTCTACAGCTTGTTTTCTTTATGTGAGTGCAAAGCTAGCAAGACCAAGCCTAGGAAACAGGGCACAGTGGTCAAAGCTAAAGGAACAGATCTAATATAGAGTCAGATTTGTTCTCCTCTATTACATTAACTTCAGAAAATTATAATATCCTTATAAATTAAAGGTTTCAACACACGAACTCTAGCAATTACTTTCCTAAGTTACCTTCAACCTTCTGCCTGTGTTCAGTGCGCACCAAGATAAATATACAAGTATGTTTATAACATCATTGCTTATAGTAATCAAACATTGTAAATAACTCAAATATCCACTTTTTGGAAAATGGATTAATGGAGTAATTTTTAAGTTGCATTCTAAAAATTTCAGTTTTATAAAAATTAATAATTCTAAATATAAAAATTGCAGTAAAGAGAATGTTTCAGGGGAAATTGAACAACAATATAACATTTAATAAATATAAATGGCAACTTAAACTAAATGATATCATTTTATTGATATATAAGTGTGTTCAAGAAATTATAAAGAAAAGCAGGAGAATGCATTTTAAAATCTCAGGATACTCCGTAGTGAAGAAAGAGAGGTAAATAGGATAAAAATAAAAGCACATTAAGGGCTTTAATAATAAAGTACATGTTTTAGTTAATTTCAAAAAGAAGGTTCATAAATTTCAGTTAGCCAGACAATTAGCCATTTTTGTTGTTTAAATTTTATCTTACTTATTTTTATGAAAATAGTACAACTTTAGCATTATGAAATTTGTGGACACTTCCTTTCTGACTTACTATATAGTTATTTTTTGTCATTTTTATATGTACATTTAAAAATATATATTCTGTGAGGTGTACAAATTGTTAGACAAAGGTTGGAAACTCTATAAGAAAATCCTCCCTGTTCTTTTTTGTCTAATTAATCTAGAAATCTTCAAGGGATTAGTTGGTTTTTATTATTGTAAATCTTCTCACTTTAATTTTGAGTTTCTCAATATCCAGACATTCTTTTTTTATCAGTCTACCCTATATCTACATATGTGAGAGGACCAAGACCCTGATGCAACAATCATTCTTCCCAGAGTAAGCCCATGTCCTGGGATCTATAGGACCCAGCAGCATATATAAATATATACTTATCTACACTGGCACATTATAATCACTCATAATTACCTTTGGACTCACTCTTGGTGTTGAATACTCTATGTGTCTGGACAAGTGTACAATGGTATTTATCCACTGTTATAGTACCACACATAATAGTTCCACTGCCTGAAAAATCCTCTATGCTTTACCTAATCAATCTTCCCTTTGTCATAACACTTGGCAACTTTTCATCTTTTTATTCTCTCCATAGTATTGTTTTTTCCAGAATATCATGAGGTTGGAATCATATAATACATAGACTTTGTAGATTGGCTTCTTTCACTTATCATTATACATTTAAGGATCTATATTATCTTTTTATGGCGTAATAGCTCATTTATTTTCAGCACTGAATAATAATCCATTGTCTGATTGTGCTATGGTTTATCCATTCTCCTACTGAAGTATATTTTTGTTGCTTCCATGTTTTGATAATTACAAAACAAATCTGATATAAATATCCTTGTGTAGGTTCTCATGTGGACATAGTTTTCAGCTCCTTTAGGTAAACTGTAAGGAGTAGACTTGAAGGATTTTATGGTAAGAGCACATTTAGTTTTGTAAGAAACTGCCAAACTACCTTCCAAACTGTTTTAATCATTTTGTATTTCCATCAGCAATAAGTAAGAGTTCCTGTTGCTCTACATCTTGGCAGGATATTTGGTGTTGTCAGTGTTCTACATTTGGTTAGTCTAATATGTAGTAGTATCTTCTTGTTTTAATTTGTAGTTTCCTAATGGCATATAATGCTGAACATATTTTCGTATGTTTGCTATGTGTCATCATCTTTGGTGAGGTATCTGCTCAGGTAATTTGCTCATTTTTTAAATCAGGTTGTATAATGTTCTATTGTTGAGCTTTTTAGAATTCTTTGTATATTTTGGCTAATAGCCTTTTATCAGGTATATCTTTTGAATATGCATCCTCCCAATCTGTGGCGTCTTATCATTCTTTTGACAATGTCTTTTGCAAAGAAAACAAATTGTAATTTTTTTTAAAGTTCAGCTTAGAAATTATTCCATTCGTTGATCATGCCTTTGGTGCTATATCAAAAAGTAAAGTGAACAAAGTCAAAATATGGAATAGATAATCCTTTAAATAGCAGAAACTAATTTCCAAAGATGGAGCAAAATACCATAATGAACTTATAATATAAAAAACAGTTAACATGACTATTTTCTTGATATAAAGTAGAAAATGTATATAAAAATATATAATTAGAAAAAATTTAACTATCCTTGTGTAGGATAGAATAATAACTATCAGAAAATAACAATAAACAGGTTGTTTATATAATATTGGCAAAACTGGATTAGAAGACAGCTTCTTGAAATGTATGTTTTGTAGAAAAGTCATCCTGAATTTTAAAATCTAGAAAAGGCCAAAATATTATACAAGTATGAAATAAATGAAATTATCTTCAGTGGTATAACGAATGAGGTGTTTAATGCCTGAAAAACACATCTGAAGGAAAAACAAAAGAAAGTCACTCAAAAAAAAGAAAATTAATGAACGAAGTTATATGTGGAAAACAAAATAAAGTCATAAATAAATTAGTCAATAATACATATGGATAAGCCTAAATTGAGTCAATTTTCCTATTAAAAGACATTAAAATGCATAAATTCTCAGATATTTGGGGGGAATCTCTAGGATATTTGCAAGAGGAACACTTAAACATGCTGCAAAAGTTATTGAAAATAAAAATATAGAAAAAGAAACACCAGAAAGAAATACCTATTACTATAAAATGTAGTTATATCAGTTTTAGTTTTAAGCAACATAAATGAGCAAGGATAAATATATTGGAAATGTTGTGTTTTATTTCTCAGTTTGGGTGGTAGAGTAATGGATAAATATTTTATAATCATAACCTGTATGTATCAAATGTTTCATAATTTAGAAATGCAAATAAAAAATATAATCAAATCTTACTGTAATGTAACAAATAAAGAATTAAACATTCTTTTTTGTATGTAATTCCTGGGTATTATGTGTGTGTATATTATATATATGTATATTTTTGTCCTAGAATCAAATTATGCACACAATTTTCCTTTATGAACATTAGACATTCTATATTGAGAATCCCTGATGGTTTTCAAAGACTGTAAATATAATTATTAATAACAAAGTAACTTTTTATTTGTGAAAACCATAAGAAATATAATTACTCAGCTTTACTGATGTTGTTACATTGTTTTTAATGCTTCACACTGTCATTTTTCTATTAAAATAACCATTCTAGTATCTCTTTATACATTTGAAATGATTTTAACTTTGTAATTAAATTCTTAAAAATCTTTAGTGTATAATATAGATTATGAAATATAGAAACAGAAAAAATATTACTCACAAGCCCATAATTAACTAAATTTAATCTTTGATATAGAGACTTCCAGAATGGTATCATTAAAAATATACTCATTATTTTAATTATAAATTTTGCACAGAAATTTTAAAATGTTTTACATATCCAAGAAGTCATTAACTCTGTTTTCCTTTTCTTCTTTTTCCCCACTACTTATACCTGATAGGGATCAGTCTTGAAGGGATCATCAAGAGGACATGACTACTGGAATGTGTTTCGGTTGCATTCTCTGCAGAAGCCCCACCAAGTACTCAGCCTTGTGATAGTAATGTGCTTGTTGCCGAGACCATCGGACAGTATTTTAAGGCTTCTATATAAACTTTTAAGATTCTGGTGGAGTTGCAGGGAGACTCTTGTGACTGCTCAAGACAAGTCTCATAAGTAAGTTATTTTGCTGATAAAACCTGCTGCCCACTAAGCTGCAGGGCTCTGCTTCTTTCTATGGTCTCCTTCCCCTCTGTGTTGGACCAGTTCATGGATCATCAAGCAGACTGGGCTGAAGTACATCCTCCAGAAATTCTCTCTGTGAAGATGTGTGGGTGTAAATTTTTTTTCATCCTTTTTATTTCTAGAAGTATATTTGGTTATTACTCTCACAACTGCTAATTTGTCCAGATGCATAGTTTTAAGCTTAGAGTGATTTATCTTCCTTTCATCATGCTGAAAATGTCTCTCCTTACACAGATTAATTATCATGGTGGCCCAGTTTTTTTTATTTCAATTTGAAATTATGTAGGCAGAGGTATCTTTTCACCAATTGTTACATCAATGTTTTGAACTATTTTAATATACATGCTGTTTACTAAAATAAAATTGTATAACTTGAGAGTTGTGGATTAAGTTTTATTTGGGGCAAAATGAGGACTATAATCTAGGAGACAGCACCTCAGATGGCTCTGAGGACCTTTTCTGAAGAGGCAGGGGGAAATTCAATATTATATATGTAATTTTAGTGAAGGGGAGTATATGCAATCAAACACACATTGAGTTCTTTTGCCAGTTATGGGGAGCAGACGTCACCATTAATGAATTTAGTGCTCTTCTAGATATAAGGAGATGCAAGAATTGGGGCTTATAAAATCTTCTCCTGAAAACATCTATCTGAAGCTCTATTTTGTCAGTTTTCCCACAGCACAAAGTACCCCATTCCTGATCTCCACTGTGAAATTTCAGGGAGTGTTGGAGGTCAGCGTCTACAGTGGCTTGTGATTGGTTATAGTACGAAGCAGAGGTAGATGGCAAATGTTACAAACGATTATTCCCCTTAACATTTTTATTTGAATCATTTTTTGCTTACTTTTTTCTACATTATAATTTTATATTTTACTGAAAATATAAAGACTTATGATTGATAAAAATTCACTGTTAAATCTTTTATTTGTAAATATTAGAAAAGAAAGTTATTTTTGCTATCTCAACTTTTTTATAATTTTCTTTTAATTGTATCTGTGTTATTAACCATATAATAATCAATAATGCAAATTGATATAAAGTAACATGCACTTACAAAATCAAACAAGTTAGACGGAAGTATCATTTTAAGAATTATTTTTATTTATTGGCATTTATTTTGAAATATTTTCAAAATAGACGTGATCCTTATTTTGTCTACCTGTTGATTCAATACCCTTAAACAGCATTTATATAATCATATCTTACTTCTTAAATTTTAAAAAAGTATCCTTTTCTTAGTATTTATTATTATTTTTTAGGATAAATATATAGTTACCATTCCTTCTGATTCTTTGAATGTCTTGGTATTACTTTGGCTTAACTACAAACATAACAACATTAGTGGTAACACAATTATAGAATTATAATATTTTTTCTCAAAGCTTTATAGCTATTTCCATAATATTTTGTGGCTAGTCAGTCTTTAATAGAAGAAGACAAGGCTATTCTTTGTTTTCTCTATAGAAGTAATTTTGTTTATTTTTTTTCTGGTCCACTTTTAAGTTTAACATTTTGGAATAGATATAGATATATATGTATTTTGCATTATAATTAAGCTTTAAACATGGTATATTCTTTTACTTATCTTGATATGCCTATTTCCCTGCCCTGGGAACAAATCTGGGTATCCAACAGTTTGGCACATTTTCTTGGTTGTTCTCTGATTGCTTAGAGTCAGGTCATACCCATGCTTTAGCTACTGCACTGGATGACTGAATTTCTAATGCTATTTCCGTCTTTTGAGCTGCAGTTTCATTAAATTTATGTATTATTTATTGTAGAAGCAAATAAAAGTTTATATTTGTAGGTAAATGGCATAAGTTTTAGTGGAATGTGGAGGTCATAATACAAATGTTTAGTTGATATAGATCTTTACTCTAAATAATGATGAAATTTTTTGATGTTAAGTTGCCTTCCTGATTTCCTTCCCTCTTCTTTTCTTTCTTTTTGATTGGTATTTTTGGCTCTAAAATTTATTTTTTTGGCAAAATCTTATATGAATTGATACAGAGATGAAGGATACACACACACACACACGCATAAATGTCTATATAAACTCTGCTAAATAAATAATCATAAAATCTCTGTTTCTCCAATCAATTCAAAATATTTTAAGAACGCTGCTTTCATTGAATTAAACTTAATTCTTCTCACTTATTTATTAAGCAGCATTCCTTTGTCATGCGGTGAGTATAGCCTTGTTCTTCCTATAAGTAATTGTGTTTTATAAATTTGTAAGCAACCAGAGTGATTTCAGAATTTGTTAAAGATTTACAAAAAATTGACATGATCTTAACCACATTCTGCTATTGCCAATATGCCCTTTAGAGTGATGATTTTACTAAAAGCATTGTCTAACTCCTTCACATTCCTACAATAATGGCCTTATTATTATACTACAAAAGATGACATCTTCCAATAAAAATGTCTAACTCTATAACAATATTCCATGAATTCACTTATTACACAATATTAACAAACTACTTAAAGAATGAATCAAAACCATATAAGATATTATTTCTCATGTATTGGAAAAAATAATATGATGAAGTAAATTAAATCTAATAGTGTTAAAATATTCAAAGCCTTTCTAATGATAAAAACTTTAAATATAAAATATTCTACTTCAAAAATGCTTTCAGAGATGTTATAAATGGTGAGAGGATTACATATCATATATAGTTTTCTGTTTATGAATTTGATTACAGCAATGGAACAGTGTAATATTAAATTTAAAAAAATGCATATCAATTGAAGATATAAATTAACCTCAAATTTGGGTTGTAAATAATTTTATATTTAGCTTTCAGTTTTCTTTATGTGTTTTTATATACTTTCAGGAAAATAATTATCATATACAAATATACAGATCTGAGTCTTTATCTAATATGTCTTAATCTCAAGAGATCTAAAACCCCTCCATTTTCTTCTTTCCTTCCTTCCTTCTTTCCTTTCTTGGTATAAAAGTTAATTGTTGGCAATATTTTATCAGAACTTATATTGTGAATGAAGGATGAAAGATATATACATATACACACACACACACACATATAGTGATGAGCCAACTTGGAATAAATATTTCCATATTTCTATGAAAAATTATGAATGAATTTAACTATAGTATGTAATTCCTTAACATTTTTCATAATATAAATTATATGTACTTACAACTTTATATTGTGAACTTAATTGTTTAATATCTACCTTAATGCATGGAATAGTTTTTATGTTATTATAAAGTATACTTTAATAAGTGTGATAAAGGAGCATTACATGGTGTTAAGGAATTATGTTAATGTAATGGGCTTTATGAATTCACAAATTAGCTGAGCACTGAGAGTGATTGGAATTAGATAGGCAAATCCCTTGAGGGGAGTAGGGGATTGATGTGTAAACGATTATTTCTAAGAGTGAGTATAGCATGCCTATGCCCCTGTAGCATGAGGGAACATAGTTAAGTACCAGGATTGTAAGAAGTCTATCTATGGTAATGATCCTGAATGTGAACAAGGAATGATTTGAGGCTACTAACAAGGCTAAAGCCAAATATGTAACAGTCAGCATATTATAGCAGGCTGTCCGGCCAGCCGGCCCTCCGCCCGCGCCGCGGGGTGAGCAAGCGCCCCGCGGGGGTCTCGGGCTCCCAGCCCACTGCCCGGCCTCCCTGCCACATGCTATGCGTCATCCGGGGATGCCCCTCACCGAGAGAGACCCTCAATCACAAGTCACCCGCCCTCCCCACTCTCCTCGCCCTGCCTTGCAACAGCTCCCCCGAACCGCCCTCCCGATCTCCGTGCAGTAACCCCCGCCCCTCGCTGGGAAGAACGCAGTGACTCCAAGAGCCGTGGCGGCTCTTTGAGCCCAAGGGGCGAGCGAGGCAGCCATTGGCGGAAGCCGCTGCCTCCGGCTGTCAATCCCGTGGCCCGGCCCCGCCCCACCGGCGGAGCGTGGCAGGACGCAGGGCCGCGGGGACTGTCGGGACGGCTCCAAGATGGCCGCGCGCTTGGGGTCCGCACCGGCTGGCGGCCCCAAGCTCCGTTCACTGCCACCGCTGCTGACCGGAGACGCTGGTCGGGCCGGCGACTCCGGGGGCTGTACACGCAGGGCGGGAGGCCGCCATGGCGACCCTGGAAAACGTGGCGAAAGCCTTCGAGTCCCACAAGTCTTTCCAGCAGTCGCTGCCGAGGCCTCAGCCCCCTCAGCCGGCACCGCAGCCGCCGCCGCATCGCCCCCCTTAGCCGGAACAGCCGCCTCAGACGGTACCGCCGCCGCTGATGCCTCAGCCCCGTCAGCCCCCTCACCCGGCACCGCAGCCGCCGCCGCATCAGACCCTTCAGCCGGTACCGCCACCGATGCCGCCCCAGCCCCCTCAGCTGGCACCGCAGCCTCAACCGTCACCGCCGCCCGCCCAGCCCCCTCAGCCGGCACTGGAGCCGCCGCCGCTTCAGCCCCTTCGGCCGGTACCGCCGCCGATACCGCCTCAGCCCCTTCAGCCGGCACCGCAGCCGCCGCCGCTTCAGCTCCTTCGGCCGGTACCGCCGCCGATGCCGCCTCAGTCGGAACAGCCGCCTCAGCCGGTACCGCAGCCGCCGCCGCCTCGGCCCCCTCAGCCGGCACCACCGCTGCCTC
This sequence comes from Vicugna pacos, assembly GCF_048564905.1. Lineage (NCBI taxonomy): Eukaryota > Metazoa > Chordata > Mammalia > Artiodactyla > Camelidae > Vicugna > Vicugna pacos. The sequence goes on from NC_133017.1 coordinate 1,145,948, forward strand.
AGCCCCCTCAGCCGGTACCGCCACTGCTGCCGCCTCGGCCCCCTCAGCCGGAACAGCCGCCTCAGCCCCTTCAGCCGGCACCGCAGCCTCTACCGCCACCGCCACCCGCCCAGCCCCCTCAGCCGGCACTGGAGCCGCCGCCGCTTCAGCCCCTTCAGCCGGAACCGCAGCCGCCGCCTCAGCCCCGTCAGCCGGTACCGCAGCCGCCGCCGCTTCAGCCCCCTCAGCCGGCACCGCAGCCGCCGCCGCCTCGGCCCCCTCAGCCGGCACCTCAGCAGCCGCCGCCTCAGCCCCTTCAGCCGGTACCGCCACCTCAACCGCCACCGCCGCCCGCCCAGCTGTGGGTCAGGAGCCGCTGCACAGACGGTGAGTCCCTGCAGGCCCCTCCCCAACCCTGCACGGGTCTCCGTCCCTCCCTCGGCCTCCCACGAAGGCCCCGATGCTGTCCGGGCCCCACGCCTCTTCTTTCCTGGCTGCGAAACTCGGGAAGGAACGGGGCTGTGTTGTGATCCGAGGCCGCGCGTCCCGTTCGGCTTCCTCTGGGCCACTCCCCACCCCTCTCCTCGTCCGGGCCAGGTGTAACGTTTTGTCTTCCCTTTTCAACTGACGGCTTAAAACAGTGTTTCAGATAACTGTCAAAACACTGTGCATGCAAAATACTAGGTCAACTTAAGGGAAGGAGTAGGAGAGAAGGGGGAAAGGAATGAAGTTCACCGGTCACTTCTGTGGGGGTGGGTTAAGTGGTCACAGTGGTGAACGCGTAACTGCTACATGGCCCCGTGCGCTTACCACCATAGTCTTTACTGTTACTAACCCCGAACAGCCCTGGTGTTAAGGAGGCATGACCACAGAACATGTGCTCTTTGAGCTTAATTTTACACAAACAGTAAGTTTTCCACGGAATCAAGACAGGCAGTAAACGCCAGCTGCAGAGGACAGCTTGTGCAGGGCTGGGAAACAGCACGGCATGATCAGAACTTTAGTTTGACTGGCTTGAAATGTAGAGGGAAAGGGAAACTTCACACTGATGAATCAGAGAGGAGATAGCTGTTTTTTATTAAACTAAAATGGTTGAATGAGCCTTGTTGGTTAATGATTTGCCTTAGCAATGTGAATTTGGATTCTGCAAGTATTTTATAAGTTATGTAAGAAGCTTGTTTTAAAATTTCAGAACTCTTAAGGTATTAGAAGTTGTTTTATTTTATAAGAATTTTTTAAAACGTGTTTATTTAACTCAATTAGAACAGAGTTCCTTTAACATAGGAGACTTTATTATCTCATGTATTAATACCCTCTAGAGGTACACAATGAAAAATGTGATTTATAAACAGATACATACAGACACAAGGAAAACAGAGCATGTAGCTTCAGTAACAGTTTAAGAGAAAAGTCAGAAACAGAAATTTTCCCTGGTCAAACTATCAAAAAAAGCACCTGGGGCTTATATCCCTTAATTGATTTGAGCTCTAAATGGACAAATACACATTTTTTTAAAAAAAATTGCTAAGAACAAGATTGTTTTTCACGTTGAGTAATAACTTTGAAGTTTAAATAAATACCAACAATGGAGCTATGAGGGAGGAAAAATATAAAATACTGTTTTTTTTTTTATTTCACCGTAAGGTGCATTCTTAAATACATAGGAGAGAACTGTCATGATCTGTGCAACTCGCTTGCAAATAGTTCAACAGTATTAACAATGATTGAGTTTAGGTGGTGGGCATATGGGAATTTATCATCCTATTAAACAGTTTTCTGTATTCTGAGACTTATAATAAAACATTGGAAGGAACCTGTTAGACATAATGCTCTATGTAAAGTAATTTGTTCCCTTTGTGAAATTCTAGGAAGGTTAAAATGCATGTTCATAACATCAAGAAAATCACAAGCATTTACGATGTAATCAGAACTACCTGAGGATCTGTGAAACTTGGTGAGTTGGTGAATTTTTTAAAATGTCTTAAAACATTTTGTTTTTACAAAGATTACAGGAGTAAGAGAAGATAAATCTTAATCAACTCTTAATATTTTTTTCCTGGTTGAGGTGATATAATTAAATGTGGGGAAAAAAAGGTAAATTCTAAAAGGAGACACTACCTTGATGGTTTTCTATGGAGGAAACTCAAGCGGGAGGAAGTTTAATTTAAAAACATAAATTACTGCTCTTTATAATACATTCTAAGTTGTCATTCTTTTGAATGCCTTCCTTTCCAGACAGATGTGTTATTCTGGGAGATCATCAGGACTTCTGGGTATTTGGAGGTATTGACCTAACGAGTGGAACTGCTGATTTATAAGAAGTTGTCCAGAATTTTGGAAAACTGATTAGTAGAGGTAAATAATGTTTCCTTGAAAAGTGATGACAGAAAGTGACTTCAGTGAATTTTCCTTAGTTTTTAGGCAGGTGTACCTAACCATGTATGTTAACAATGATTACAGGCTGGAGACCGAGAAGAACTGCCATTTTTGCCAGCTGGGATGCAGAAAAATTTGGACTTCTGGGTTTCACAAATGGACTGAGGTAACTAAGACAGTAAACGTATCTTATTGGTCAACATGTATTTCAGGGTAATCACAGATGTGTTCCATTACCTGATACTGTTTTAATTTGGATAAAAACAAGAAAATTTAAGAAATAGAGTTTGGTTTTGCTTTTACATCAGTTTGGCAAAACAGAACAACCTCTTAATTACTAAGCACAAACCAATTTTTTCATTAATTTTAAAATATTTTAGTTTCTATTTATATTTGTTTTGTGATAAGTAAGTAAAATCTGTAAGCTCAGAAAATAGTCAAACCTAGGAAGCTGCTTCTGACAAGTGAATTAGCTTATTGAAAATCTGATTTAGATCCTTGGCATTAATTTTCAATTTTTTACAGTTTCCTTGGATTTCTTCTATCCAGGAAAACAACATGCTCTTTTAAGATGACTATACTCTGATTATAGTCTCTCCTTTATGGATTCCACACTAAATTGTAACCATAGGTATATTTTACCATTTACAAAAGTGCCTGGTTGGGAAGTATAGTACAATGATTTTGTAAATTGAATTACTCTAAAATTTCAAGGATTTATTTTTAATTCAATTATGATTAATTTTCATTTGTCACTGGCTCTTAATGCTTTATTTTAAAGTGACTCTCATAGACCCCCTTCTCTCATCTTCTTCCCTTAGGCTCTCTGTCCAGTAACTCTAAGTTCTTACATGTTCAAGGTAGGCTTGTGTATTTTTTTAAAGGCAGGTGCACCAAAAAGCACTTTCCTGTGACTATCCTCTGATTTGTTCATCATTTATGAGTTCAAATTTTATAGAATTGATTTAAAGAATGTCATATCTTTCTTATTATTGTGTCTGGTTTTTAAAATGCTTTCCTTCTGACTCATTTCTGCATACTTTAAAATAATAATATGAATCAAATAAGTATGGGAATAAAATCACAGTTACTTGTATCACATTTGATTCCATTTATATGGCAAAGTCTTATTATTATGTTGGTGTTATGAACATGCATTTCATAATACACTTATTTAGATGAATCAGATCTTATTCATTAAGGTCATCTACTTTTAGAAATGTGTAATTTCTTGTGAATACATGTATATAGAAATACATGTGTCTTTCTATAATTTAAGCAGCTTAAAATACAGATAAAATAAATCCAAGATACAAGATAATATGCCTTGCATTAATTTAAATTCATGTGAGTTAAAAGACAATTTGAATATTGTTTCCCATTTTCTACTATCTTGATCATATTCAGCAGCACATTTACCTTTACATATAGTTAAGGAATCTTTTTTATTTCTACTGTAGCTCTGTCATAATGGAAACTCTGCAGCAGAATCAGCTGTCATCTATCCCATGTGGCCAAGTGCAGAGGTGAGAATTCTCATTTGTGGGATGACCACTCACAGCTTTAAATGTTTTTACTGTAACTGCTTTTATAAGGTAGCAAGCTAGAGAGAGAGAGAGAAACAGAGAGAAGAAAAGAGTTCTCTCTGCATATTCCCATGTGTGTGATGGCATTAGTCTTCTTCTGCTGTATTTTTCTAGAATGTGTGTGCGTGTGTGCATGTATGTGTGAGAAATGTCTTGTCTTTGTCCTAATAGCCACTCTTCTCTCCCTCTAGTTTTTTCTCTATCCTCCCCTCCTATATTTTTCTTTTTCATCAATATCTTCTCTTTCAAAAAATTCTTGATAAATCTAATTTCCAACTTCCTCACTTTTAATATGGTAAAGTTACTTGGATCCCCAACATCAAGTGATCTCATACTTTAATGTCTGTAAGGATTGCCAGGGACACCTTTTAAAAATACAGATTTCCAGGCCTTACTTTGAGCAGTCCTCTTCCAGTAGATCCAGGGTGACGCTGAGCATCTCGAGCCTTCCCCCTTCATATTATGGTGCAGGGGATCAGGGGCAGTTTTCCTCTGGGTCTCCCTGCTGCTGCTATGAACAGTGGCTACAGCATCACTAATATTTTTCTTTCTTGTTTTAATTGCATTAATATTATCAACCAGTTAATAGTATTTTCTTAAAATTATGGTCAAAAGCATAGGTGTTTGATTTATAATGGCACCTGCAAACCACTCTTTTACTGAATTAATTTGTTTTGCTTGTATTTCCACAATTGTAAACACTGTGAGTTAAGTGACTGCTTTGCTTCAACTACAGGAGAATGTGAAAACACTCCAGGAGAGAGAGGTTGCATATATCAATGCAGACTCATACACAGAAGGTAAATTTTATTTCAGATTGTCATTAAATAGTATACCAGTATTTAAGTCTATCAACTCCAACTCATTAACTAGGATTATCCTCTTTCTATGAGATGCCTCAATAATACCTCCATTTCTCCATTTTACCCTAGAGAACATTATTATGATTCAAATGAATCAATATGATTCATAACTAAGCTATTGATCCTAAGTTCTTTAGTATATTTACCATTTGCCTATCTTGGATTACTACTTAAAACTTTAGTACTTTTGACATTCTTCCTGTGGAGCTATTTTTAAAAGTTGGGCTAAAATATTTCATACAGAAATCGTTCCTGTATGTATTGGAACAACTCTGAAATAAGCACCCACTACAGACTTCCTTTTGACCCTGACATGTGGCATGTGCATCTGTAGGCTTTCATCATATTATGGTTATTTCTAGGTAAGTGTCAGAGGACACATGTTAGTTACTGACATGCTCTAGCCTAAAGTCTTGATATTGAATTGAATGAATGAATAAAAACATGAACATTATCGCCTTACCACTTCCTTTGCCAAAGACCCCTAGGTACTGCTGCCATAATGAGCAATGACCCTTACTGTTACTGCAGGAGCTGCAGCCTTAGCAGCAGAGTCTGCCTCTGCAGTCTCCTATCCTGAGTGTGTGCTGCAGCCTCTCTGGCTCCTGAAGAGTTATTTCCACCTTGTGTTTTAGTTTTAGCCAGACTGTCTGCCTGTCTGTCTATTTATCTCCCTACCTATCTGTCTATTCTAAAATTTTATTTATTTCTTTTTACTGAAGTACATTTGATTTGTAATATTAGTTTCAGGTGTACAGCAAAGTTACTCAGTTGTATACATATACATATACATATACATATACATATACATATACATAGTTTTTAGATTCTTTTCCATTATAGGTTATTATAAGATACTGAATATAATTCCCTGTGCTATACAGTAGGTCCTTGTTGGTTATCTGTTTCATATATAATAGTGTATATCTGTTAACCCTGAACTCCTAACATATCTCTTCCCTTCCCCCTTTCCCCTTGGGTAACCATAGTTTCTTTTCTATATCATGAGTCTATTTCTGGTTTGTAAATAAGTTCATTTGTATCTTTTTTTGTTTGTTTACATTCCACATATAAGTGATAGAATTTGATATTTGCCTTTCTCTGTCTGACATACTTCACTGAATATGATAATCTGTAGGGTCCACCCTATTTTTAATTCTCCAGGAATGATGCCTTCAATTTGAAATCTGTTATATATTGTTTATAATTAGAAAATAAAGTTAGAATTAAATACAGGTTTGTAGTCCATTTGGAGGTATTAAAATTCTTTCTTATTTATTTTGCAGGCAATTATACTCTCAGAGTTGACTGTACACCCCTTCTTTTCCAGTTGGTATATAAACTGACAAAAGAGGTATGTAAATAGATCTGTCTTAATGATTTCTGATGAGTAGATAAATCAATAACTTTTGTTTTCTAAATTACTAATATTTAAACTGGTGACAGACAGCTGATTTGTATAAACAAGAAATCAGAACGAGCTTTAATACACTACTTATGTGACATAACTGTGAGAACAGTAGTGCTAGTCTCTGTTCTAATAATAGTTCCTAATAATTGTATACATTTGTTAAAATGTGCAGGGTCTATTGTTTCATGGGGCAGAGTCTCTTTGATATAACAGAAAGAATACTGAGCTGGGTTGGGGAAGCCTTGGCTGTGAAGATTGCCTTGGCTATTCATTCATTCATTCAGGAAGTATTTATTGTGTGGTTACTATGTATCAGGTCCTATGAAAGGAACTCTAGCAGCAACAGTGATAAAAGGACAAGGCTACTGAATCCAAATACTTTGTAATCTAGAGAGGCCACAGACCTATAAATGAGGACTCATACTTCACTTGAATATTGGATACTATATACAGTGGAGGACAGTGGCAGAAGAGAGAAGTTAAAATCCTGGGGTAGCTGGTGAGTTTGGAAAGCATTAGAAGGTGTTTAGAGAAGGATTAGTTGTTAAGATGTAAAATGGAAGGATGTGAAAGTGGGGAGAATGTTTCTCCTCGGAGGACACAGGACCTAATAAAGATGTGGATGTGTGAAAGAACATTTCCTGACCTCTGGGTAATGCAACATAACCTCAATGTAAGGTGTTGGTGAAAAAGCTGGTATGAAACGGGGCCTGACACATAGGCCTAAATGTTCATAAATCTGGTGATGGTGAAATTAAAGAATCTTTAACAAGGTTGTACATTATCATTTTTATTCATTAGAAAAATTACTCTGTATCAGTGCAATGAATACGTTAAACTGTAGTAAGTCTAAAAGCAAAATGGAAATAATTCCACATACTTATTTAGCACACAGGAATTTATAAATACTAGTTATTGATGTAGAAAGTACTCTGAAAATGCTACTGCACTCTGAATCTCTAAAAATTATGTGATCTACTCATTGAGTATATGTGTGCTTCATTTAAATAACCCCCATTATAGAATTTAACTGTAGAAATGTTTCTTTCAAGTAGGTATCACTTAGATGACAGTGGGAAGTAGATGTCACATCTCTGTGGTCCTGTTTCCAAATCGCCCTTCATCTTGCCCTGTCCTTTTCACTGTTAGTGTCTTTAACATCTCATCCTCCCAAGTGAGCATCCTCCCATGCCCATCACAACTCCCACCATACTGGGAAGCTTAGGTCCTTGATCCTTTTATTGAAATGTCCCATAAAAACATCTAAAAGCACGCTGAAAAGACAGCCCTTGTTGGGGAATCCTTCTCAGGAGATACATTTACTCTCTGTCCTACAGAGGAGGCTCCTGCCTTTATAGGAGCTGTAGTAAGAATTTTAGGGCCAAGAAGGAGAAGCTTAGGTCTATCCCCTTTGTACATTTATTTAATAAGTATTAAATGTGTAAGTGGTTACCATAGTGACAGGATAAATCAAACATAGTTTCTGCTATTAGTGTGTTACCTGTGTAGCCAGGAGAGACTATGATCAAGAATTTTCAAATCCAAGACAGAGATTAAAATCACCAAAGCGAATACAGATAAAAGTGTGGGAAGCAAAAAATAAGTATCTTAGTTTATTATTTTACATGTTGGAATTAAACAGCCTGCTTAATGGGAAATTGCAAATTTTTTTCCCATTTTAAAGCCTCTTTTATGTTAATTTGAATTTAATTTTCATGCCACTTAAGATACAATATATTTGTTTTTCAGAGTTTTTGTTTTAGATAGATTTTAACAGTTTAACTGGGAAATTAAAATGTATATTTAGAAGTTACATTATCAGGATGAACTAATTAATTGTCCAGAAGAGAAGAGTGAGATTTTATAATCTTGTTTGATTTGATTGTCAGTGGAAGAATCAGACATCATTCATCTGGAGAAATGCTATTGGTTGCTGAGGGCTCAATCCCGAACTGGATGATTTGATTTAGAGACATTTGGCCCATTGGCTTCACCACCAATTCGTCCATCTCTGAGTGAAGGTGGGAATCCTTCTATTTTCTACAAATGTTCTTTGCTAAACACGTGAGCCTTGTTCCACCTTTGGAGCCTTGTGTAATTCGGTTTACCTTTCTGCACTTGAATATTCTCATATATAAAATCAGTTTGACCAAGACAATCATTATGAAAGTGTGCTCCAGTGCGGTGACTCAGCATCTGGTGCAGGGTCAGGGTGGTGGACACTGAATAGGAAAAGCTCTAGCTTCCACACATGACCCCACCTCTTCCTCAGCTGAGGAGTGTCTATTGTATTTCTTTTATATAGAAAAAGGTTCCACTGCTGTATCCTTCCCCCACCCTTAAAAAATTAAGAAACCACTAGACCATCTCTAAGGTCCCCACTTAGCTCTAAACTTTTCACTACTATATATATATTTATTTATTTATTTTAAATGAGGTTTACAAGGAGCAGTTGTGGGTGATAATCACAAAAACTGTATTTGAAATCTGAAAGCTTGGGTTTTTCTTCTGATTCAGACCTTTTTAAAAAAATTTCTTATTTTTAGCAAGTCACTTAACTACTTCTTAGCTTCAGTTTTCTGCTCTTTGAGGGCACAGAATTAGATTCTTGAAATAGTCTGTATTCTTCAGGTTTCTAGTGTGTTTTAGAAATATTTATTTGTTAGGGGAGCTAGAACAGACAGGGTTTCCACTTCAGCAGTGCAGTTATGTTTTTACCTTTTTATAATTAGAGATTGAGAAATCATTTCATTTGAAAATAAAATGATTCCATTTATTTTTTATGAAAAGTTTAAAAACCACAGGATTAGATTATAAATTGCCCTTTATTTCTGAAATTTAATATATTTAGTTATACAGATTAAGTGGTACAATGAAGACTGCAGTACAGAATTTCTGTCTCTTATAATATAGTGTGTTAGTTTTCTTTGCTTCATGAAGGAGCTGTATGAAGCTCATTAATAACAACACAGTATATCTTTGATAGAGTTCAACTTTTCTTCTTCCTTTTTCCTTTTTCTTCTTAGTCTTTCCAAATTAGGATAATTGTGGTCTCTGACTTTTTTCCAGTTAAATTTTTAAAATACATTTTTATTTTTTACATTCTACAATCACTTTTGACTTTTGGAATTAATATAAGTTAAAGATAGGTATGCAGACAAAACCAAACACTAAATGATAGTATTTTCTTCTAGGAGGTTAAATTTTGGTTATAATTATGCCAGGGGGAAAAAATAAACTTCCTAAGACAGTGGAAAATACTGATAACTTTTAAAAACTAAATCAGTTTATGCGAGTCATGCCTCCTTTCATAATCATGTCATTATTAACAGGAAGTTTGTTGGCTGTGATTTATTCTGTCTGTCTTCCTATTTTACAGGTTTATTTAATGCTTTTGGTGAAAATCATGACAGCCACATAGATTTTAAGGAGATATCCTGTGGGCTAACAGCTTGTTGCAGAGGACCTCTGGCTGAAAGACAGAAATGTAAGTGTGTTAAACATCACAAAATTTAGAAGCTATACAGAGAAAAAAAATAGCATCCATTCATGTAAAAAATCATCTGATTAAGGCTTGAATTTTCATCCCTTTTGCAAATAGCAATCTCTTGCTGAGGTTTTACTGAGGTCAGTGTAAATGTTCAGTCATCTATTCTTTTTTACTGTAGAGTAATTTAAGATCTTTGTTATTAATAATGGTTGATTTTCCAGATAAATGTACAGTTCATGATAAATGAACTACATCAATCATGATGTGTTTGAAAATGTTAAGCATATAGAAAATATTTTCTGGTAGTCTATATAGAAAATTTGTCTTGCTTAACTTGAATTCCAACTTATTTTCTATCACTGTGTATATTGATATTTTATTAGCAAAATTAAATTTATGATAAAAAAATTTTATTAATTACTAAATTTATCTTTTATACCTAGCTAAAATATTATGGCATAATTTATAAGCATATTACATTCCTAAATCTTAACCATATTTGTTTAGGAAAATGCAGCAGTTTACATTTAATTGGAACCTAATTCTTACATATTCACTAGGGTAATTATCTCTGCATCTTTCTAAAATACAGCTTCACAAATACTGCATATTTTGGGTATGATACTTAATAGTTCAATATTCTTTAGTAATGTTGTACTGTGATGCACTTAGTTAATTTAATAGCATAAATATTACATGGGTGTGTGAAGTAGATAATTATTTAATCTTAAAAATTTAGATTTCTTTTATCTTCCCTGATAGTATACCATTACTCTAACCTGGCTTTGTGATAGATTATTTGTTCACATTAAAGTTCTGGTATTAAAGAGGCTGAAGTCTTTGTTTCTCAATTGAGGTTAATTGTTGTCTTAAATTTTTTTTTAATTTATTTTTTTGCCAGTGGACTAGTGGAAGTTAACCAACTAGACTAACTAGCAATTTTGCTGATATTGATGTTAATTAGCAAAGTGCTGATATTTTGGATTTTTAGCTTGTTGTATATAAACTTCATTGAAGATCTGAAATTGTTCTTAGGCAAAAATATTGGGTGCACATTAATTACATTGGAGAGGCAAAATCTTTATACAGTCATCTCTCATTATCTGCTGAGGATTGGTTCTGAGACCCCCTCAGATACCAAATCCATGGATGCTCATGTCCTTATGTAAAATGGCATAGTATTTGCATATAATCTATGCACATCCTCTTGTATACTTTAAATCATCTCTAGGTTACTTGTAATACCTAATACAATGTAATTATTTGTAAGTACAATGTAAATGATATGTGAATAGTTGTCAGTGCATAGCAAATTCAAGTTTTGCTTTTGAGAACTTTCTGGGAAAATTTATATATATATATTTTTTGATCTATTGTTTATACCTGTGAATGCAGAACCAATGGATACGGGGAGCTGACTGTAGCAGCTTTTTGTTGATTCTTAATGTAGATGGAATATTTTCAGCATTGTAAGAATCAACTCTGAAGTGATCAGTTATAAATATTAGAAATTAATTTAAAAGCTTGAATTACCTTCTCAAAATCTGTGAGATATTCTATAGTAACTTGGCCCTTCTTTTTCAGTTTGCAAGAAATTTAACTTTAGATTTAGGTGAAGGATAGAGTTCTCACAGCTGGCTAATGATATAAGGAGAGAGACTTGTGAAGTGTACAGGAATTCCTACAAGTTCAAAGGACTTTAATGACACAATCTCCTCCAAATAAGAACTTAATACAGAATGTAGTTGTTTGAGGAACTAAGTAATTTCACTAGGGCAGCTTGTAATAAAATGTATTATACTTCAGAATATAAAAGTAATTTTCCTCCATAAGAGTTTCTTTTCTTTAGTTTGCTTCAAGGTATTTGATGTTGACGGTGATGGAGTTCTTTCTAGGGTTGAACTGAGAGACACGTGGTTGCACAGAGGTCTGGAAGGACAACTGCACCGATGATACCCTGGTAAAGTCTGATTGTATACATCTTCTTGCATGTAAACTTCCAACAGGAACATAGAGTGAAGAATTTTTTAAAAGAGGTTAAGAAAAAGATTTCTTACTACTTCTAGGTTCTATATTATGCTACTCAAAATATTCATAGCCAAAGATGCAAAATTGGGAAGAGAATTTGCCTTAGAAAATTTAATAAACTGAATGTATTATGTAAAAAAAAAAAGAAACTACTGGAAAATTGTCATAAATTTTTAAGGCAAACAAGCAATCTATTTCTGGAATTAAAAAAATAAAACTTGACCGAAAAAATATTTTATACTTCAGCTACTGGCTAATAAAAATGATACCTTCTCTTTCCTAACTACTGATTTGGGTTTCTGGTTTTAAAGGAATTACTTGTGGATCTATCCAACATTGTAGAAGACACATAGAATGCACATGACACCACAAAGGTGAGTCTAGCAGAGACTAATTTATTCTTTTCTAAAAATACATTATATTCTGAATTGGTATACATACCTTACATATACATACTTGAATCTCTTCTACATCATCCCTGCTAAATGCTTATTTGGACCTGTGGTTACAATAACTCCAAGTTGTCCCTAAGGAAAGCCCATTCGACCTTTAAACAACTCCATTAAGTGTTATTTACATAAAAACATTATATTTTATAAGCTAGGCATTTTGTAAAAATTAAGTAGAGACAGCCCTTGCCATCTGTAGTTTATAATCTTTACTTCTCCCAGTTTAATACATTATGGTAAGACAAAACTTATATTGAGCAAAAGAAGCCACAGAATAAAAGAACACATTGTACAATTTAATTTATATGAAGTTCTAGAACAGAGACAGAACTAATGTTAATAAGTGTTACAATAGTGATTTTGGAGATGGGTGATTTAACTGAGAAGGACCATAGAATATCTGGGATGATGGAAATTATTTTTTATCTCAATCTGGGTGGTGTATATAGTTTTTAAAATTTTTTTTTCAATAATATTGGTGAGGGTCTGTCCTAAGTTCTTTAATAGCAGCCAGAATAAGTGTATAATAGCAGAAACAAGCATGTACTTTACAAAGAATAAAGCCTTGAATTTTTTTAGTTTCACAACATTTATTAAAGATATTATAATAGGTTTGCCTTAATGTCTATGTATCCCTATGAAACTGAAGATAATCCATATATGTGAGACATATGAGTTAATTTGACCCTTTCTATTCAAATGTTGACATGTACCAAGTTGTAGATGGTAGGACGTAGACCATAGTGGCCTTACGCAGGCTTAGAAAAATAAGTAACTTTTTTTCAATCACAAATCAAGAAGAAATCATCATAGTCTTATTAACTGACACTCAATAGAAATAAATAATAGAAATGAATTTTTCAGGGCTTGATCTTTGTTTGGCAATTCAGATAACCGTCTTCATTTACTTTTCTGCCCAAAACTAAGGTAGCCATTTCTATTTGGTATATATGAAAACAGAAACACAGGAAAGTTTCTACTAGGAAATACCTTATGTAGAGATACAATTTCCATCGCCTTTCTTCTGGGTGTTTGATAAGTATGGAGGTTATCATTGCTGTCTATTTTTATATAAGACCGAGTTTCTTCTTATGGCTGTACTTTTGAACATTAAAAAAAAAGATCATTTAGCTACTCCATCTCCGTGTAACCATAAAAATGAAATGGTAAACATTTAGAATAGAATTTGGACCTTTCAACCAAACCTATTACCCATATTCACTGGTGACTAGACGGTGACAATATTACCCATTATTTTGTACCATTACATTGGTGTTAATATACTTCAATGGAAGTTGCATCATGAAAGCCAATAATTACCATCACAGTGCTTTAAAATCTTTCCTTATAATAAATGGTAATATATATTGAATGAATACATGAATATCATTAATAATAAATATTATTATATATCATTAAATAATAAATCATTAGATAATAAAAATATAATTAAGTAATAAAAGCTAAGAACATTATTATTCATCTAGGATTGTTAAGGTGATTGTTCAAAACATGAAGTAAGAAGCATTTGGTTATATTTTTGCCTGCCAAGGAATATTGTCTGCTGTATATAAATGTAATTTTTGGTACACTTTGACACCAAAAAAAAAAAAATACTGCTTTACTCAACTTGTGAAAGTAATGTTAAATTTTATTTTGAGGAAATCTTAATATAGATACTCATTTATTATTTATATTTAGTTTTTTTAAATCTCTTAAGAAGTCTAATAATATTGCCAGATGTTTTAAAGATCTTAGAAAATTGTTAGGGTCAAAGGGCATAATCCAAAGAGTTTGGAAAATGCTTTCAAAGTTAGTAAATAGTCCTTTTTCTCTACCCAGAACCTTTTGTGGGTTCTGTTAGTAAACTTCACCTTGAGCCAGAAGATACTGTGAGTTATTTCCCAGGTCTTACTGGAGGAAGATTTTTGGTGATAAATTGCCCACATTATGACTGACTACTTCAGAGTTTGGTTACTTTTGAACTTACTCTTGCTGGCCTACTTTCAGATGAATACATAGCATCTACATTAAATCATTAGTTTTCTTTCAGACAAATGACCATTGCAAGTTTAATAAAACAAATTTAATTCAAATAATGTAAGAAAATGAAGATTTAAGATATTCTTAAATATTGTTTCTCTTTCAGAATGGCCATCTTAACTCTAGAAGAATATCAGATCTGGAGTGTGAAAAATGTTCTTGCCAATGAGTTTTTGAATCTACTTTTCCAGGTATGTTTAAGGTAAATGACAGAGACCGAGGGCACTGGTACCAGTAGTTCTACATCTTTTCCATTATGTAGTAGTTAGACAACTAGGCTACAAAACCATATATTGTCAAAAGAACTGCATTAACCTGTACACCACCTGCAGATGGTAAGTTAGAGCGTGCCTGCTTCTCAGAGTCACAATGTGCATGATAGGAAAGTAGAGTATAGCTGATAATGTTTATCTTAATAACTCATGATAGAGCAGATTTTAGACACGTAGAAAAGAATTTAAAATGAAAAAGCCATTATAATTTGCTATTTTTCTTTACTTTTTTTTTAAGACCCTCCCTAACAAGTAAGGCAGTGTGGACAGAGACATAGATCATAAGTTGGCAGCTGTAAATTTTTCACAAAGTATACCATCTTTCCAGTTAGGAGGTTATTTTAGATGCAGAGCTGTTTCTTAATTTTCTTTCTTTCTTTCTTTTTTTCTTTTTTGTAATTTAATTCTTTAGAAGGTCCAATAAAGATTGAAGGAGAAAGGAGGAAAGAAAAGCTGTCAGGGGTGAACATGAAATCATAAAACTTGCCAGATTTTAACTATTTTCCCAGTTAAAGTAGTTCTCTTTGCTCCAATTTAAAGAAACAACTTATAGTTTCCCATTTTTCATAGTTCTTCAAAAATATATGTTGATTTAATAGTATTTTACAGGGGGGAGGGGTGTGAGTAGGGACAGACTGGAAGTTCAAGATTTGTAAATACTGACAGGTATATATACAGTAGATAAACAAGCTTATACTGTATAGCACAGGGAAATATATTCAAGAATTTGTAGTAGCTCATGGTGAAAAAATATGAAAACAAATATACGTATATTCATAAAGGACTGAAAAATTGTGCTGTACACCAGAAATTGACACAACATTGTAAATGGACTATAACTCAGTTAAAAAATAAAAGATAAAACTGTTAGAACACTATAAAAAAAGTAGTATTTTACATTTTCCTTATTTTATTCTCCTTTTCTTATGAAAGCACCCCTATGAAGATCAATAAGGCTTGATATCTTCATATCTATCATGATCCTCCATTGTGAATACAGAGTAACCTGCCTGTGGCACAGCTATGTTAGAATAAATGAAAATTGAACTCTTCCTGACAACTAATAACTAATGTATATTTAAAGCATATGAAATCTGATAAGCCTGTGATGCCCACTTAAATCAATCAGTTGCTCCACTGTCAGTTATCTGCCAGGATCTAAGTTGATGTCTTTATAAAATATAAATACATATAAAAATAATATAAACCTACTATAAACAGAAATGACTTGCTTAATTATATGAAAATTGAGCAGCTATTTTTATCTCATTTAAAATGATGCCCTCAATTACTTTGTTATCATTAATTACATAGATATTTTGACCACTTAAGTTTGTGTCTGAGTCATCTGGCAGCTCTTACATAGCAAAGCATTTTGAACTTTTATATCGCCTTTCCTATTTTCTCATGCTTATCAGGGACTTGCATAGGCACTATTTTTTCTATGACTCTATAAACAGATGTATGCCTGAAATTTTCTTTTGTGTCTCAGGGTTTCTAGCATTATATTACTGACAGATTTCTTGTTGGTTACCAATCTAATTTTTTTCTTGGTATGTATAGTCCTTTCAGTCCTTTCAAATATATATATATGTAGTCAGTTTACAATGTTGTGTCAATTTCTGGTGTGCAGCACAATGCTTCAGTCATACATGAACATACATATATTCATTTTCATACTCTTTTTCACCATAAGTTACTACAAAACAGCATTGGATATAGTTCCCTGTGCTATACAGTATGAACTTGTTTATAAATTGGGAGTTTGAGATTTGCAGGTACTAAATATTAACATTACATTTTATGATGCTCACTTTATCCCATATTCAGACATGCTTTTAAAACTTTATGTTCACTTAATATATAAGTAAGCAGACTTAATCTAAATTGTTTTATTTTCTGTCTGTTTCTAAAATAGAATTAGCTAATAAATTCAGTGATAAAAGCTTGAATTATACTTTTATTTTATTTGCCAAGATCCCACTCCTGGCTGACCATTTTGGGTATTTAAGTATAAAGTAAGTAAATGTCAGTAGAATTAGGAAACCATTCCTGTGGTAGTATTATTTTCAGTCCTTTCAAATAAACTCAGTTCCCAATATTTTGCAGAGGAAGCATTCTAAACATGATCAGGATCTTCTATCTTATAAGTTTGTCAGAAAGCATCAAATGTTAAACAGTTTGATAAACAGAAAAGTGCACCACACTGACCCCTACCTATATCCATGTTCTAATCCTGAAATCTGTGAATATGTTATTTTACATGGCAAAGGGTATTTTGCAGATGTATCAGGTTAAGGACTCTGAGACAGGGAGATTAGCCTGGATTATCTACATGGGCCTAGTCTAACAACAGGAGTCCTTAAAAATTGAAAATCTTTCCCAGATGTGGTCAGAAAGATATGACTTTGGAAGAAGGATTAGAAAGCTGTAAAGCTGTTAGCTTTGAAGATAGAGGAAGGGCCATGGGTAAAGAAATGTGGGTGAACACTAGAAGCCGGAAAAGACAAGGATATATATTCTTCCTTTGACTTACAGAAGGGCATACAGCCCTGCTGACATCTTGATTTTTAGCCAAGTGATACCTGTTCCTGACTTGACCTACAGAACCATAAAATAATAAGTTTGTGTTGCTTTAAGCTGCAAAATTTGTGATAATTTGTTACAGCAGTGATAAAAATAAGTATAGGGGAGGTAATCCAAATTTATGGATTGGAGGGCTCAACATTTTAAAGATGTCAGTTCCCCTTCAACTGATTCAAAGATTTATATGTGCACATCAAAATCCCCAAAACTTAATTGTTGTTACTGTTTTTTTTGTAGAACTTGACAAGCTGATTCTAAATACATAGAGAAGCTTGAAGAGCCAACAATAGCCACGATGATATTAAAGAACAATGTTAAAGAACTTATTATAAAACAATATTAAGTCTATGTGATAACTACCTAAAGTTAGACATATAGACCAATGGAACAGTATTGAATTAAACCCTGTACCATACATGAACAGTAATTTTAGATAGATTATAAATCTAATAAATTTGAAACAAAAAGCAAAGCATCTGGGGGAGGGTAAAGCTCAGGTGGAATGTGTGCTTAGCATGCATAAGGTCTTGGGTTCAACTCCCAGTACCTCCATTAAAATAAATAACCTAATCCCCCACCAAAATAAAGCATCTAGAAAATAGTGTAGGAGATATTTTAATGACTTTGAAGTGGCAAAGAGTTCTTAAACAGGACACAGCACTAAACATAAAAGAAGAGTTTTAAGTTAGACTTCAGTAAAATTAAGAATTATTTTTATCAAGAGATACCATTAAGAAAGTGAAAAGCCACACGGTGGGAAAATATATTTGCTATAACTATATCCAACAAAAGACTTGTATCTAGGGCATATAGAGAACAAAAACCAGTGGAGAAAAAGGCAAAACCTCAATATTAAAATGTGCAAAAAAATTGAACAGTTGCTTCACACACAAAAAGAAAAATCCAAATAAGCTCTGAAAAGTGGCTGACCTCTTTAGTAATAATAAAAATATGTACTAAAACCACACTTGGAACACCATTAGACATCCACTAGAATAGTTAGTTGTTAAGTGATATGAAGCATTGGTGAGGGTAACATGCAATGGGGACTCTTACACATGGCCAGTGGGAATATAAATTCTTACAAATACTTTGAAAGTAGGCTTTTTGAATGAAAGTTATATTTGTATATGTGTGTGTGTATATATGTACACACACACACATATACATACATACACACACACACACACTCCCTGTGTACCCTTCAGAAGCTTCTACATCTGAGCTCAAAAGGACATCCAGAAAATTCTCATAATCACTATTTGTTATAGCCCCAAATAGAAAATGACCCAAACACCTGTCAACAATAAATACATAACCATAAGTGGTGGCACATGCATACAAGTTGTATACTTTAAAGCAATAAAAATAAATATACTAGTTTAAAGAAAACTCTAGTGGATGAATCTTACGTAATGTTGAGTGGAATGTAAGGGACTAAAAATTTCAAAAGCCAAAAAAACCAATCCATGGTGGCTGAATTTAGGATGGTGAATCCATCAAAGAGATGCCATAGTATCTGGGAAGAAACCCAAAGTGGAACAGCAATGTTCTGTTTCTTGACTGGATGAAGGTTACATAGATGTGTTTACTTTGTGAAAAATCACTGAGCTGTATACTTAAGATATGTTCACGTTTAAGCATGTATATTATATTTGCATTTTTTTAAAAAATGTTTGCTTGCAAAAAAAGATATCCAAAGCCTAAGTATTTATCAGTAGGAGAATGGATAAAACAAATGATAGTATATTCAAACAATGGAATAAATTCAACAATAAAAAAGAATCAACAACTGATGCAAAGATGAACCTCAAAAGCCTAATTTATACATTTCATTGTCAGGTAAATTTTAGCTCAGAAGGTAAACAAAACTATAAACAGGCATGTGCCCTGGGGGGAGGGGTGCTGAAGCCTTTGTCTCCTCAGACCTGTGCCATTACTGGCACATCTCGCAAGAAGAGAGGCAGGGCTCAGCCACAGCTACCATCTCCTCCTGTGCATAGTGCCTGGGCGGGGGCAGGGCTGAGACCTGAATCTGCACGTGGGGGCTCCACAACCTTTTAGGCAGGACTGAGACTTGTTTATAGCCTGAGGCAGAGAGGATTTTTCTACCCTGACACCTCAGAGAACTTGTGCTGCCAAGGGAAACAAGGAGCTCAGATTTGGCACAGAGCGTAAGTGGGGCTGTTCCGTGGTCTTCCCTGAGCCCACCTACAGACTGTCTACCCGAGGCAGAGCAGGCTGCTGCACAGAGCAGCAGAGCGACCAGCACCAGGAGAGGGCAGGTGGGCAGCCACCCACCTTCCTGGCAGGAACACAGCACCTGACCATGGTGCTGGGACGGGGTGTGATCTGCCCACCTGCTTCCCCCCAAGCACAGCATCTGACTGGCATCAGGAGGGGGAGTGACCTGCCCACCCACTGGATAAGAGCTCAGTTCCTGACCTAGTGTTAGGAGGGGGCACAATCTGCTGGCCAACAGCCACTGAGAGCAGCACAGATGAGGGTGCCAACAGAAGGACTATGAAACAGCAAGCTGAGTTCGTGAAGCAGGGCAAAGACACAAAGACCTCTCGATAAAATCGTTAAGGGCACACCATCTCCAGGATAAGTAGGTAACTGCTACTCCTTAAGCCATGGTGCCAGAGAGATATGAGCAATGTGAAGAAGCAGAGAAACCACTCCCAATGAAAAGATCAAGAGAAATCCCCTGAAAGCATGATCAAGGAAATAGAAATTGATGGTCTATTAGATCAAGATTTCAAAAAAGAGTGATCAAAGTACTGAAGGAACTAAAAGAAATAGTGTTTAGGTATATAAAATGTATCAAAAATGAAATAGAAACTATAAAGAAGAACTAGGTAGAATTAGTAAACTCATTGGCTGAGATGAGAGCTGACCTAAAGGCTGTGCAAAGCAGACAAGAAAATACAGAAGAATAAATAAGTGACCTAGAAGACAGGACAACAGAAAGCATCCAATCAGAACAGCTGAGAGAAAAACAAATGAAAATCAAAACAATATACGGGACCTATGGGGTAATATAAACTGTGCCAATGTATGCATAATAGGAGTTCCAGAAGGGGAAAAAGAACAAAGCGGGTTGAAAAGGTATGGGAAGGACTCATGACTGAAAACTTCCCAAACCTAAAGAAGGAATCATATCCAAGCACAGGAGGCTCAGAGGGTCCCAAGCAGGAAAAACCGAAACAGACCCACACCAAGGCATATCCTAATCAAGATAGCCAGATTCAAGGATAAAGAAATGATCCTAAAGGTAGCAAGAGAAAAACAAAGAGTGAGTTACAAGGGAACCCCCATAAGGTTTTCAGCTGATTTTTCTACACTATTTACAACAGCTAAGACATGGAAACAGCCTAAAATGTCCATCAACAGATGACTGGATAAAGATGTGGGATATTTATATGATGGGATACTATTCAGCCACAAAAACTGACTACATAACGCCATTTGCAGAGATATGGATGCTCCTGAAGAATGTTATTCTAGGTGGAGCAGAACAGAAAGAGAAAGAGGAATACCATGTGAGATCACTCATGTGTGGAATCTTAAATATATGCAAGATCTTGTGGTAACTCAAAGCAAAAAAAAAAGTGACAATGAATATATGTAAGTTCATGTATAACTGAAAAATTGTGCTCTACACTGGAATTTGTCATAACATTGTAAAATGACTATTACTCAATAAAAAATGTTTAAAAATAAGTAAAATAAAATATAACCTTTAAAATACTGTATAATGAGAGGTGTGATGTTCTAGTATCTGTTCTAAGAAGTACGTTAGACACACATAAGAATAACCAATGGTCAGAAAGATCACATGTTATCAGCTACCACCCCATGCAAATTAATGGCATTTAGCAGATATTCATATATGTGTGTAAATATATAAAATAGGTATTAGTCTATATGTAAATCAAATCAAATATTATATTATAATCTAACGTAAAATCATATCAGCAAAAGCACTTTGCTGACATAAGTGTCTTGGTGTAAACAGATTACAATTTTTTATTGAGTTGTCATAATGGGATAATATTGTGAACCAAGTGGAAATTGTAAAAAAAAAGTTATCCAAAAAAAAAACATCCTGACTACATGATAAGATGCACAGTTACCATAAGGCCTCTCCCATTATTTACTATCAGTGTCAGAAAGTCTTGGAATAAGTTAGGAGAATTAAAAACTCTAACAAGACACAAGAATGCACTCTCTGTTAAAGAAAATAAACCAAAAGAAAAAAACAAATGAATAGACAATTAAGGTCCTACAGATAAAAATACCAATTTTTATGGGAAATAGCCTTAAAATAAAAAATAAGGAGATTATATTCTAATTTCAACTTTTGAATAAAGATATACAAAATTTAGCTGAATACCTTCGTATTTTGCACTTATGAAGAAAAAAATGTATTTGCAATGAAAAAACAGCCATTACCCTGCCTTTTGAGTATTCTAAAGTTTTAGGTTTGAATATATTTCATCTTAAATGATCTTAAGCACTATGCAGTGGTTGGTGTTTTAAAAATACCACTGTGTGTGGAACTTCTAAAAGTGCTTCAAAAAATTTATATTTTTGTAATAATTTAGTAATGGCCTGGATATTATTTTTAGCAAAACAACTCATCATGGAATACTGCAAGATTTTTTCAATAAGTTTATATTCACAAATGTTTAAGATTGTCACTGTATTATGAGAAAATGTCAACCGTGGCAGTATTTTGACTTGAAAATGAGATAAGCTGAGAAGCATATTTTAAGTATAAACTAAATGATCGCACTCCTTTAAAGACAAGAAAGTAAAAGCATAATAAACTCTGACTTTGACACACTTAAAATATAAAAATTAACATAATGTAATTTTACACACTTCTCTTTAACTCTCAGTACTTTCTCAGCCCCTTTCCCATTACACCCGCGTCCCCGCTCCTGACCCTTGGTGTACACACCTCCGATCACACGGGGGAAGGGGGGACCCGGGCGGTGAGGACCAGGGGCGCGGACACCCCAGCGGCCCCGATGGACACGGACACTCACCCGCTCCCGGCGGGCGAGGAGAATAGTCGAAGAGGGCCCGCCAGCGCACCCGTCCCCTCCTGCCCTGCCGGCCGGGGCCCCAGCTCGGTCAGGTCCACACACACCCCGGCAGGAAGCGGGCTCAGGCCGTGGGAAACCGGCGTAACTTCAGACAGAGAGCGGGGAGCATCCTCCCGCAGACACGCAGGCAGCCTTGTCCCGGAGCCTTCTTGGCGCCGCCCGCTCAGTCCTGAGGAAAACAAGCTCTGCCCCCAAGGAAGACGCTGGCTACTGATGCGGACTGCGCATGCGCACCGCTACCTAAGACACGCTGGCTTCGTGCACCCCCTGCAGGTCCTCGAGGGCGGTGCAGGATACTCGGAACTCACTGTAGAACACAAGACCCCTCCTAGCCATGATGCTAAATCACTGGAAATCTCAATGCCCTGGCCTCTTTTTTAATGGCACTGGTGATGCTCTCATCCAGCCATGCCTGCTCTCTTGCCTGGCACATGCCTCAGTCCTTGGAATCCCGCCTGAATCAGATTCTGTTCTGGAGGAAGGACAGGTGCAGAAGAATCTCAAAATTCCAGACTTAGAAGATGACCAGGAACCCAAACTCAACTCTGTCAACTCCCTGGGGTCCCCTGAGGAGTGTGGTTTTCTCAGAACCATCTGCCCTGTGTCAGGAGCAGACCAAGCCTCAGGTAGCTTAGAGAGGCTATCATGCAGCACATGCTTTGGATGGTTCTCAGTTCTGACCTGCATGATCTTGAGACCCTTTTGTAACTCCTAACACTCTGTTTTCTCATACCTATAGTGATGGTTATTGATGACTGAGTTAATCCTCTTACAATGCTGAGGTGGTATTGTTCCTTGGATAACAGAATATTTTGAAGGGATCAACAGTTTATCACTTCCCCTTAATGAAGTATGTTTTTAAAACTAGAAATGTTTCAGGGGGCACTCAGGTCCTCCTTTTGCACCAGTTCCTGAGGTGTTGGCAGTTTCTGCTCTGAGCTCCAGATCCTGATCCTGCCGGTGGTCTATGGTGATGCCAGTGTGTACATGCTCTTCCTTTTGCACCGGTGTGGAAAGGAGACAGCCCTTCCCCTAAATGAGGCTGCAACATGCTGACACTCAAAGCAGGCCCAATGAAGAACCAGCTAGAATCCCCGGTACCAGCTGTCCCAGGTAGAAACGTCACCTTCACCACAGTGTTCCTGTGCTCCTATCAGGCCTTCACTACTCCCAGCAGGCCATGCATGAGCAGTGTGACAGTGTGACACCTGCACAGCATGGTGGTGATGATCCCACCTTATCTGTTTGTTTTTGGAATGTCCCCACACCTCTCTGAGCTTCACTTTGCTCTTCTCACAGGCAGAGTTGTACAGGCATGAACCTCACAGGGTTATGATAGGTAGTCACGGTAGCTGCTCACCCAGTGGCACTCTCTGCCGAGAGGGCTGCTGGGAGTGCTGTGTGTCTTCACACTTGTCCTTCACTCTCCCCAATGAAAACACTCTTGGCCTTATCCTTCCCTGGCCCGCGGCCTTTCTGTGCTTGCAAAAGAACATGGAAACAATCTGCAAAGAAGTTTTGAGGTTCTGTCCATCTGGTCCAGGAAATGCTGACTCTGCTAGATATGCTGTTGGGTGGGCTCTCATGGGAGGGTTTTGGGCAGGACTTCCCTTTGCAATAAGCTGCCCCACCCAGGCCTTTCCATGATCCAGACTCCTGGGACCAGGGTGCAAATCCCCAGCTCCCCACTTGTCAACCATGTGACCTGGGCAACTTTCTCAAACCCAAGCTTTGTCCACCCAAGGTCAGCAGAGATGGGGGATAACAGGATGTCCCGCATAGAGTGTCTGTGCAGATTAAGTGAGGTAGAACAGACAGAACAGTGGTGGGGCCTGGCCCATTGGTTGGCAGAAGGGAGCTCACCATGTGCAGCAAGTTCCGCGGGTCACCCAGCAATCTGCCCAGAGGCTTAACCGCTCCATCGCTATCATGCATCTGAAGTCCACTTAACCACATGGGAGAGAAACAAACACATATTCTGAGTGTAGCTGCCACAGGGAAAATTGCATCTTAGCGGGGAGTAATACCAGAGGGTGATCAGGATGGCGGAAGATGCCCCCTGGGTTTGAGCAGACTGGAGCTGCCCTCCAGAGCCTGGGGTTAGTGAGGATGGTCTTGTAGAAATGCCCCTCTCCTTTTCCCATCAATGCTGGGTCCTGCGGGTACTGAGTCCCACAATCGGTGTGCTGCTAGTGCCCTCAGCACAGAGAAAAACCCAGGGGTTCCCATAAGGCTTCGGCCACATCCTCTGCTTCCTGAACTCCCACTCTGGTGACCCCACCTGGGATGCAGAGATGAGGTGAGGCAGGGACCTGTCCTGTCAACATCACTGCTCTACCCTGGGAATCTGGCACACAGTAGGTGCTTGGTAAGTCATTGTTGAATGAACAGCAATACTGGGCCAAGTTTCTGTGGGTGTCTGTGCCCCCAGATCAGGGACCCCTCAGGGCCCACCTCACAAGTGACATGAAAATAATGATCCCACCAGGAGCAATAACAGTTCCTCAGAATAAATGGGCTTTTCCAAGCACTCTCCACCTGTTGCAAAGGTCTCCCAGCAGGGAAGTGGGCTGTCAGGGGCAGCACTGCACTCTCCACTGTAACAAGGAGAAAGCCAAGGGCCACAGAGAGGAATGCCTTTCCAGTGTCACTGCTCACTTTCCCACCTTTTGGGAGACCAGGAGGCTTTTCTACTACATTCTGGCTCTGAAGCCCCAATACTGTGTGGACATGCCTCCCTCCCTGGAGCAAGGAAACACTAAGTGACCTGTCACTTGTCACCAAGCAGACAGGCTCATTCCAGCTCATTGTGCCACCAGCAGGTTGTGCTAGAAGCAGGATCCTCTGGGAGACATCACACTCTCCCAAGCTGGAAACAGGTGAACAGCTCACAGGTTTCCTGGAGAGGATGGTCACATGGCCTTGATCTGGCCGATCAGCATTTTCCATCCTCCCTGGCCACTGTGATTGGCTCAGGGCTGGGCACCAGCCCAATCAGGCTCCACGGAGGTCAGGCCTAGTTGCTGGAATCCTGGGAGCAGAGAAGTTCTATTTCAGTTGGGAGTTGAGGGGTGGTGATGTCAGCTTGTGGCAGTTGGTGACTATCTTGCTTTCATAAAGGCAGAGCCATGTGAAGATGACACCAGTGGCAGAGCCCAGAGGTGGGGAAGGATGACTTCTGTTGATGTCACTGAGCACCAGGTACAGACATGCCTGAAGCTATCTCCCTGTGGACGTCTCAGTTAGGTAAGTCATTCTCTCCTGCCCTGTTTGCTTCTTTAAGCCACTTTGGTTTTCTGTCACTGGTTTTAAGAAAAAGTTTGACTATTCCTTCAAGCTGGCTAAATGGAGACCCTGGAACTGCAACAGTGAAGTGATAGGCAACAATGTGGCTAATAGACTCCAGAGGCCTCTGTTCAAACAGGGGATTGTAAGTGACAAGGGAGAGTACACATGGCCTCAGTGAACAGATTTGCTACTGGTAGCTCCCAGTTCCTGGATATTAGAGTGCATGCACTCAGCCAAGTCTCAGCTCTGCTGTCACACCTGCTAACCCACACCTCTCCTCTCCCACCTGCCGGGCCTAGGGGGGCTGGACACCCCCGGGCACCTGAAGCAGCCCAGGGCTTTGTGTTGTAATTTACACAGGCTGCCCCCAGTTCTGAGGGTGAGGGTGACTGGGTTCCAGTTTACAGAGAAAACAGACTAGACGGTCTCACTGGTGAGATGTGGGGGTGGGACCCCAATCTACCATCTGACCTATGACTTCAGAGTGGACAGCCTCCCCACCCTCAGCCAGGATGCTTGCTAAGCCTAGGGGCTCAGGAGTCCTGCTCCCTCCAGCACCCCTCCTGGAGGTGAGAGTGGGGGGCTCTTCTCTATACAACATTCACCCCTGCAGGGGCACACATGTGACCTCACAGTCTGTCATCCCTTCCTTATGACCTGGACCTCCTTGATGTGTGAGCACTGCAGATCATGGGTGCACACGTGGGCAGGTGCACCATGACTAGAGGACAGCACTCCAATTTAAGCCCCCTACATGCTCAGATGATTACATCCTGGAATTGAGGGGTTCCCAGGGGTCAGGTGGCCAATTCTGGCCTTAGGGGCAAATTCTTATCACCCAGGGGGCTGATTTTTAAATTAAATTACACATTTACAATTCAATAGTCAAGCCCCTTTCTAGGCAGCCTTGTAGCCTCTCAGCTTTTACCCCTCGCTGTGACCATGTTCTTAGCTTCAAATTGAGTGTCATTATGGACATGAACATGTCCCTGTCATGTGTCACCTTCACAGTAAGCGGCCACCCCAAACTCCCCTCCCTTCCCCTTGTCGATATCTCCACACAGGGAGTAGGGCCCTTTTGATGCAGTTGTGCAAATGTGTGAGCTAAGGGTTTAGAATGTCCAGGCTAGGAGGGGTTTGCCCCACATGGCAGGGCAGGTGGGCTGGCAGGGGGTGATGGTTCACTTGCAAAACCTCAGCTGGTTTCAGGCAGTGACAACAGACTGGCAGCCAAGGGCTCAGCTGGTGCAGAGTAAGCGGATTAACTGTGTTCACCCAGACGCCTTGGGGGTGGCAGCCCTGGAGTACGACTACAAGTGAGGAAGGTGGAGGGTCCCCAGTGCCTGGACCTCCACCTTCTAAAAATCAGGACTGAGATGTGGCTTTGAAATCAGAACACTGGAGTTCAAAGCTTCCCCCACCACTTTGTCAATAATTCAAAGCAAATGAGCCTCAGTTTTCTCATGTGTAAAATGAGAACTTTGAAGCCTCTCCCTCTGAGGGTGTGGAGGGAAGTAAATGCGGTGACAGCAGAGCACAGGAGCTGTCTGGGCTGAGCCTGCACACAGGCAGGCCGTTGTTGCTGCCATGACCACTGTCTTCCAGGGCAGGGTCTGCACTCTCTCCCTGTGAAGGTCCAGACAGTAAACATTCTAGGCTTTGAGGGACCTACAGTCCCTGTCACAACTACCACCCTCTGCTGTTGGAGGGCAAAGACAGCTCCTGCAGTAGGTAGTCCAGGCTCGCACCCCCGCTTCCTGACATAAGTATTCCTGAGATACAATTTTCACATAACTTTGTTGGCTTTAGGTGTGCAGCATAATGACTTGTTACATGTGCATATTGTGAAATGATCAGTGCATTAAGTTTACTTGACGTCTGTCATCACCCATAGTCACACACTATTTTCCTTGTGATGAGAAATTTTAAGAGGTACTCTCTTAACAACTATCAAATGCACAGCGCAGTGTTGTTAACTACAGTCACCCTGCAGTATGTTATGACCTCAGGACTTGTTTGTCTTATAACCGGAAGTTTGTACCTTTTGATTATCTTCACCAATTTCAACCACCCTCTCCCTCACCTCTGGCAATCACCAACCTGATCTCTGTTTCTATGGGTTTTGGTTTATTTTGAAGGTTCCACATATAAATGAGATCATGGGTATTAGTCTTTCTCTGTCTTATTTATTTCACTTAGCATAACACCCTGAAGTTCCATCCAAGTTGAACCAAATGGCAGGATTTCATTTTTTTAATGTCTGAATAAGATTCCATTATATATATATATACACACACATATACATATACATATGTATGTGATGCATATATATATGATGCATATATATGATGCATATATACATATATATACATATATAAGCATATATACATATACATATGTATATACACACACACACACATCACATTTTCTGTATCCATTCACTTGTTGATGGACACTTAGGTTGTTTACATATCTTGGTTATTGTAAATAATGATGCAGTGAACATGAGGACACTGTTGTCTCTTTAAATAGTGATTACATTTCCTTTGGATATATTCCCAGGAGTGGACTTGCTGGATCATATGAGAGTTCTAATTTTAAATTTTGGGGGGGACTCCTTACTCTTTTCCAGAGTGACATCACCAGTTTACATTCCCACCAAAGTTGCACAAGTTTCCCTTTTCTCCACACCCCCGCCAGCACTTGTTATCTCTTGTATTTTGATGACAGCCATCCTGAAAGGTGGGAGGGAATATCTCACTGTGGTTTTGATTTGCATTTCTTTGATGATGAGTGATGTTGAGCGCCTTTTCATGTACCTGTTGGCCATCTGTGTGCCTTCTTTGGAAAAATGTCTATTCAGTTCCTCTGCCCACTTTTTAAATCAGATTGCTTTTTTTTTGCTGTTGAATTGTAAGAGTTCTTTATATGTTTTGAGTGTGAACCCCTTATCAGATATATAGTCTGAAAGTACTTTCTCCCCTTCTGTCTGTTACCCTACCCTCTGCTTTCTGGATGACAGGGGTCCAGGCACTTGGGAATCTCTGCTTCTCTCGTGTTTCCAATGGTGGGTTGGTGAGGGCTGTGTTCTGATAAAAGTGTGCACAACCGTGGGTCACTACCCCTTATTTTAGAAGGTGGGCTCTGAAGAGTGCAGTGTGGGCAGGGATGTTTCCCTGAAGTCATCATTTGGATGGTCATGTGCTCTGGAACTCACATCAACTAGCCCAGATGTGATGGGGCAACTTGCAAAGGGAGGACCTT
This sequence comes from Vicugna pacos, assembly GCF_048564905.1. Classification (NCBI taxonomy): domain Eukaryota; kingdom Metazoa; phylum Chordata; class Mammalia; order Artiodactyla; family Camelidae; genus Vicugna; species Vicugna pacos. The sequence continues at coordinate 1,174,700 of NC_133017.1, forward strand.
GCAGCTAAGACACAGACCAGGTGCTCTTGTGTCTTGTTGGAAGGACCTGGAAACAAAGTTCTGTGGAACAGGGACTCCTCCAGGTCACAAGGCTCAGTTCAGACTTCTGGGATGCAGAGACCTGCTCTGAGCCACTGTCACTGAGGAGCGAAGGGCCTCAGGCAGGAGGGAGGAGTTGCTGGATTTCACTTGCCCTGTTTGTCAAGTTTCAGCTCTGGTGATGTGTGGAACATGGGCTTAGCTTTGGGAATGTAAGAGGAGACGTTCCTGGGGAAGGGCTGGCTTTTTCCTTTGATTGAGGTCCTACTGTGTGCCAATCACAGCAGTCCTCTGTGTCAGGGCTGGAAAGCCAGGCACAGAGAGGTCAGGGAGTTTCCAGGTCACACAACATTAGGTGCATCATTAGGGTCTGATGCAGACCTGACGCCCAGCCCACATTCTCTCTCCTTTCCCAGGACCATCATGATCCCACATGTCAGAATCACCCAGAGAGGCCCAGGTATGGGCACTGGGACATTTCCTGCCTAACATGCAAGGAGCCTTAAGAGGGGCGACAAGGCACTTCCTGAGTCCATGATGCCCAGAGGCTGCTCTTAGCAAGAGGCTCAGCATACACTCTTGGATGAATCCTAGCTCTGTCCTGAGTCACTCTGTCCTCCCTGCCTCAGTTCTTCTGCCCACATGGGGCTGGAAACAGCAGCCACTTCACAAGGGTCTAAGGAACCTCCAGGATCCTGGAAGCAGCACCCTCACACAGGGAGCACGGTCTCCTTAACTTTTCCTCACCTCTTTGCTGGATGAGGAGTCCCAGCGGGGCCCTGGCTTGTCCCAATTCTCACCCCAGATCAGGGTCCAGCAGGGGGTGGTGTCCAGGCTGGACTCTGTCCTCTGCCCCTTTTGGGGACCCTCATTCATCGCACCTTGGCTGCCTAGACACTGTCTTCCAGGGGCCACTCTGTGCCTCCCACACCTACCTAGCATCCACCCACCCTGGGTTACTCCAGCGCCCTCTGGCCCTTGGCCACACACCTACTCCGTGTTGAGTGGAAATGAGGTGACCGACATGCTGGGCCTCCTGGACAGTCTGGAGGAGCCCGATATCCCCAACCTGCCCACCACCCCAAGAGCCCAAGATGGGGAGAGGGTGTGCCTCCATTCATACTCTGATTTGCTCAGATTCTCAGCACCTACTTTTCTGGGTGGATATGGGGGCAGAGGTATGATGTAAAAGCAGGAGACCTGGACAGCAGACCATGAGAAGGGGGCTAGCCCAGGCTGGTCTCATAACCCCCTTAACTTTGGCTTTATCATCTTTAAAGTGGGACAGACTCTTGTGAGGTGAGCAGGATCCTGACCCATAGCCAGACACTGTCCTACACGCCTTAGAGAAGCTCACTGACTCCTCACGAAAATCTGTGGGGCAGGGACAGGCATTATCACCCATTTCTGCAGAAGTAACTGAGGCACAGAGAGAACAGGTGAGGTGACCACCCCAGATTACAGAGCCCAGGTCATCTGGTTCCAGTGTCCAGGCTCATGGTCAGTGCCCATTCTGGGTTTTCCTCCTCCCTTCATCCTCCACTGGGACCCATGGAAGCAGCCTCATCTCAGTGTGATTGTTCATGGGGAGCAGGATGGGTGCACTGAGGGCCGGTTTCTCTGAGGACTGCTTTCCCAGAAGGCTCAAGAGGTTGACTGTATTCACTACTGGACACCCAGGCCTGGGCCCAGGCCAGCCACACTGCAAAGCCTGAATCAATGATTGTTGAGTGAATACCTGAACCTCTGCATGTACCTGCATGTTGCCCCCACTTCCTCATCTCCACAGCTGGCTACCCGGCCAAAACCCCGTGTAATCAGGCCTGGGCCAGGGACAGTCAAGGGGACCAGAGCTGCTCAGCTGGGGACAGGAAGCCTCAGGGGCCCTGTGGCTGTCCCAAGCATCTCCTGGGGCAATTCTCAGGGAAGCCCAGCCAGCTTCCAGAACAGCAATCAGGTCCCAATCCCAGGAGTATATGGAAGGTCTTGAGGGGTGTTTCCTGAGACTGACTTTGTGTATGAAGGGGGCTTGGGGGTCAGGCAGCTTTCAACATCCATTCCAGGCCCACACCCCTGCTGGCAGCATGGAGCTAATCATAAAGGACACAGGCCGTGGGGCCAAGGCTATAGCAGGGCTCTGCTCCCTCTCTGTGGCTCAGTGTCCTCATCTGTAACAGAGAACTAGTAACAGGGCTATGGGAGGGCTCACTGAGACCCTCCTCTGTGGCTTTGGTTGGACACTGCCCTCCCTCTGCTCAGTGCCCTTCTCTGTAATAGAGAACTAGTAACATTTTTCTTAGCCCCTTTTGGCCCCATTTTTCTGAGTCTCTTTCTACATTGGGCCCAGGGCTTTCACGGAGATCACAGACTTGGGATGTAATCAGAGTGTGGTCACAGCCCTAGTGGTCCCAATTGAGGCCAGAGGAGCTTCAGGGAGGGTGGGAATCCAGAATTGCTTCATGGAGGAGGTGAGATCTGAGCTGTGTCCCCAAGGATGAGCTGTCATCTAGCTGAGGCCTGGCACTGAGCAGGACCCATGTACATGGTTAATGAGGGTGTGAATGAATGAATGGGCACCCCTCTAACAGAGAGTGAGGGGGGGAGTCCCCTAGGCCAAAACAGGAAACACAGGGCACCATGGGGGAGCAGAGGGCGTGGCTGCAGTGTGATGCCTGCCTCACACTTTATGGGTATCTTGCCACCACTTTAGCGTGTGTTCTGGTGGATTGGGAGCCCTTTCCTCTCCTCTGCTTCAGTATCCTGCTCTTCATTCCCAGCAACACCCACCTGTGTCACCTCAGTGTCCCCAAGTGGACCTGGACCTGTCTTGTGGGAGATTTTGAAGAGGGATTTGATGTGCAGCCCAAGACTGAAGTGGAAGGGAGAGGATAATAGGGACCTCCAGAGGGGATCATGGGCTGGGAGTCATCAGAGGGGTGGGGAAGGCAGAGCCTCAGACCTGTAGGATCCTGCTAGTGGTGGCTCCTTCACGAGGGGCTTCACAGGGTGAAGCAATCATGGGGAAAAGGCAGAGCTCAGTTTGGGGCTTGCTGACATGGAACAGCTCATCACAGAGACGTCCAGAGGAGCTGGATGTAGGGAACGAACATGCCACTGATGTCAGGGTCAAAGCCTGAGACCCAGATGAGGTGGGGCGATGGTGCAGGGGAAGGGGCTTGAGGATATCAAGATGTTCATTCATTGGGGTCCTCAGGGTGGGGACCTTCATGTTCATTTCACAGCCACCTGGTGCCTGACAGAGTTAGGCTTAGGGAGGTCACTGAGTAGACACGTGCCGATAACCTAGATTCTCCTCTTTCCACATAAAGTCCCTGGTGTGAAGCCAGCAGGCACTCTTCAGAGTCATACACCCTCACCCCTGGGCTCTCTGTGTGCCTAGAACCCAGTGGCCCCTTACCTCCCACTCCCCACTGCAGGACCCTTTGCACACCTGCATTTCCACAAGCTATAAAACATCTTCTCTTGCTGTGTGTTTACCCTATGAAACCTCATTGCCCCAGGAAGAGAGACCTCACATCCTTCCCTTATTAAAGTGGTAAAGCCTTTTGTTCAGAGAAGCCCCTGACAGATCTCACAACCAACCAGGTACCTGTGCGTGAATTGATCATGCAGCCCCCTCCTCCTTGTGTGCACAGCACCCCCCCAATAACAGACCCCACACACTCAACCTTGGCGCTCGTGTAGGCACCTCTTGCCTGTGTGGCCTGATGTTGTCTATAGCAGTGTCCCTATTGAACTTTCCTAAACCCTTCTCTGACGCTGGTATTTCTTTACCAACCCAAGTAATTAGCCTGCCATTGTGCCCACAACACCTGAAACAGAGTTGGCTAAATTATGCAGATTGATGATGCAGGTTAATTTGCTATAAAGGTGAAATCAAGGTTTAAAAATGAAAGCAACATACATACTCAAGGCAGGACTAAGAACTCACACGGATAACTAAGACCCTCCACATACATCCCACTTTGCCCTTAGGGCCTTTGGGATGGCTGCTTTTCCAGCCAGGATCTCTCTCCGCCTGCTTCTTAAACACCTCCAGGAATCTGCTCAAATGTCCTCCCTGACCTTATTTTTCTCCATGGAACATATCACCTCTGGACATTATGTATATTTTACTTAATTTTCTCTGTGTCCCCCACCAGGCTGTCTGCTGCATGAGGATGGAGACCTGACTGCTTCACTACCTGCTGTGCCCGGTATCTGGAACCCACCCAACACACAGTAGGACCTCAGAGATTGTGTGACGGGTGTGTGATCACTGTAGGCCACAGACAAAAGTCTTCCCAGCAGTCATGGTAAGAGTCATTCATTCTCTACTTACTGAGCCCTACTGTGTGCTGGATACTGACCTGGGTGGGAGGCATGCAGTGGATTAGACACAGTGAGCACACACAGCATGTTAGGAGGGACATGTGCTCTGGAGAGCACACAGGGCTGGGGAAAGTCAGGAGTACAGGAGTGGAGGAGAAGAGGGCCAGGTGGAGGCAGTGGTGCCAGAGGAGACAGAGAGGTGGGGCCCAGGTCGTGCAGGGCTTTATGGCTCCTGTGAGGGCTTTTCCTCAGGGCAGCGGAACCATGGCTGGGTACGGAGCAGGGGCCCGCGTTCTGAGTGCTATGCAGGAAATGGAGCAGGTGTCTGCTGGGGAGATGTGCGTGGAGGAGGCTGTCCCTGTAGACTGTGCAGGCAGAGAAGGCTCCTCTGAGGAGGTGACATCTGAGCTGAGCCCTTGTATGGACCGTGTTTCCACCTTCTGTAGACTGGATGCTTTCATCTGCCCTGCAGCCCTATGCAGGACACACCCTGTTCTCAGTCACCTGGACTTGGCCTCCTGCCTCCCTTGTGGGGCCTCCCACCCCAGAAGGAGTCCTTCTAGATCTAACTCACTACCTCCTCCACTGGACTTGGACTCACACTGAGCCACTGTCCACCTGCCCAACTCACCCAGAGTCAAGTCCAGACACTTGGGGGAGCCCCTCCACTCCAGAGCCCATGAACTTACTCAAATGGCCAGTCCTCAGCCTGCTCACATGCCTCACACTCCCCTCCTGCAGAAACCCTGTGACAGATCATGTCCACAGCACCCTGCTCCTCCGATCCTGACCCCAGGCTTTCCCATGGGGTGTGACCCCGCATAGGTTGCAGTCCCCTCCTCCAGTCTGGTGAGTAGAAACTACCTTTTCTTTTTTCTTTTGTTAAAATATTTATTTTTTAATTTTTATTTTATTGAGTTATAGTCAGTTTGCATTGTTGTGTCAATTTCCAGCATAGAACATAATTTTGTCAATTGTGTTTACTCTTTCAAGAAACCATTTCTTGGCTTGATTTTTTCAAATGTTTCTTATATCTCTATTTTATTTATTTCCTCCCTGATCTTTATTATTTCCTTCTTTCTGCTTACTTTTGTTATTTTTGCCCTTCTTTTTCTAATTCTTTTAGGTGGTAAGTTTGATTGTTTATTGCAGTTGTTCCTCGTTTTTGAGGTAGACCTGATTCTCTCGCTATAAACTTCCCTCTAAGCACTGCCTTTTCTGGATCCCATAGGTTCTGTGTGGTTGTGTTTTCATCATCATTTGTCTCAACGTATTTTTTATTTCTTCTTTGATTTCACCATCCACCCATTTTTTTTAAAAGTAGTATGTTGTTTAACCTCCATACTGTCATTTATTTCTCCTTTATTTTTCTGTAGTTAATTTCTAGTTTCATGGTATTGTGGTCAGAAAAAGTTGCTTCAAATATTTTCTATCTTCTTCAAATTGTTAATGCTTCTTTTGTGCCAAAGTATATGATCTATCCTAGAAAATGTGGTATGTGCACTTGAGAAGAATGTATGTTCTATTTTAGGGAAATATAATGTTCTGAAAATATTACCCAATAGAAATTGTTCTATTGTATCATTTAATTTCTATGTTGTCTTATTAATTTTATGTATGGAAGAGCTGTCCAGTGATGTTAATGGATTGTTAAAGTCTTCTACCGTGATTGTATTCCGATCAAATTTTCCCTTTTTATCTGTTAGTATTTTCTTTTTATCTGTTATATATTTAGGTGCTCCTATGTTGTGTTCATATATGTTAATGAGTGTAATATCTTCATCTATGACTCCTTTAATCATTATAAAATGTCCTTCTTAATCTTTCTTAATAATCTTTGTTTTAAAGTCTATTTTATTTGAAATCACTGTTGATATTACTGCTTTCTTGTGATTTCCATTTGTGTGGAATATCTTTTTCAATCCTCTCACTTTCAATCTATGTGTGTCCTTCTCCCTAACGTGGGTCACTTGTATACAGCGTATTGTAGATACATGCTTTATTATCCACTATGCACTCTATGTCCTTTGATTAAAGCATTTAGTCCATTGACATTTATAGTAATTATTAATAGAAATGTGTTTATCACAATTTGAACTTTGTTTTGCAGTTCATTTTGTATTTCCTCTTTGTTCCTTACTTTTTCTTTCTGTGGTTTGATAATTTTCATTTTTATTATCTTGGTGTCTTTTTAGTTTTGTGACTCTATTGTAACTTTTTGGCTTGTGGTTACCCTACTTTGTACATATATTAACCCATTACTATATCTGTTTGTTTTAAACAGATAATAATATAAGCTCAAACCCATCCTACCAAGAACAAAAAAGAGAGAGAGACAGAGAGAAAGAGAGAGAGAGAGAAACCTGCATATTTTCTTGCTCGCCTCTCCCACCCTTAATGATTTAGATGCCCTCTTTTATGATTTCATGTTTATTCTGTTGTAATTCATTGTAGCAATCACCTTTCCAATTATGGTTTTCTCCTTTCTGTAGCATCCTGCTTCTTTTCAATTTAGAGTAGGTCTTTCAATATTTCCTTTAGCATAGGTTTAGTGTTGCTAACTTCTTTTAGTTTTTGCTTCTCTGTGAAGTTCTTTATCTCTCCTTGTATTCTAAAGGATACCCTTGCTGGATAAAGTATCCTAGGCTGCATCATTTTTTCATTCAGGACTTTGAATATACCTTGCTTCTCCCTTCTGGCCTGTACTGTTTTTGTAGAGAAATCAGCTGAAAATCTTATGGGGGTTCCCTTGTATCTCATTCTTTGTTTTTCTCTTGCTGCCTTTAGAATCATTTCCCATTCTCAACCCTGGTCATCCTGATTGTAATATGTCTTGGTGTGAGTCTGTTTGGGTCCTCCTTGTTTGGGACGCTCTGTGTTTCCTGTACATGGATATCTGATTCCTTCTTTAGGTTTGGGAAGTTTTCAGTCATGATTTCTTCAAATATCTCTTCAATCTCCTTTGTTCTTTCTTCTCCTTCTGGGACCCCCATTATGAGTAGGTTGGCATGCTTTATGTTATTCCATAGGTCTCTTATATTGCTTTCATTGGTTTTTATTTGTTGTCTCTCAGCTGTTTTGTTGTCCTGTCTTCTAAGTCACATATTCATTCCTCTCAATTATCCAGCCTACATTTTACAGCCTTTACCTCAACTCTCCTCTCAGCAAATGAGTTTTCCAATTTTCTCTGGCTCTTCTTTAGAGTTTCAATTTCGTTATTTGACATATTCTGTGTCTCTATACACAATCTCTTTTAGTTTCTTCAGTACTTTGATCACTCCTTTTTTGAAATCATCTAGTAGACTATCAATGTCTATTTCATTGATTGTTCTTTCAGGGGGTTTATCTTGTTCTTTTAATTGAGACAGGTTGCTCTGCTTTTTTACCTTGCTTATATCTCTCTGGCACTATGACTTATGGAGTATCAATTGTCTACTGTGGTCTTTTAAGAGTTTATTTATTTATATAAAGTGGATGCAGAAATAAAACTAAGCACAAAGAAATTAGTTTTAAAAGCAGTATAATCAATAACAGAAGAACATATTGAAACAAGATAACAATTGAGTTGGGATGAATTTTTAAAATATTAAAGGAAGAAAAAATATTTGAGAACAGAGTATAATCACAACAGAAGAACAAAACAAGGATAAAAATGAAATTTGACAAATTGAAAGATAATAATAAAATTATTTTAAAAGAAAATTTTAAAAGGGATTAAAAATAGAAATATAAAAATTATTTAAGAAGTAACATTTAAAAAGTAAAAGAAAATGGAACAGAAAAGGAAAAGAGTATGTTCCCATGGAGATTGTGTGCCCTTAGTAATTTTATCAAGAAGTTCTTCTTAAATATGTGTGGTTACCAAGTCTTACTTCTGTGCCTTTTGTCTGTTATCCCTTTGGTTAATGATGTGGCCATTAACCTGTTAACCAGAGCCTACCCTGGCTATTGAATGAGGACTCCTCTTTGTTTTGTGGTTGTCAAAGCTCCTGCCCTTGCCTTGCTTCATGAACTCAGCTTGTTGTTTCCAGAGACCCTCTGGTCACACCCTTGGTCTATGCTGCTCCCAGTGCCTGTAGGTAGACATGTCACTTCTCCTCCCAGTGCTGCATCTTGGTGCTGCACTCCTGCATGGTAGGTGGGCAGGTTGTGCCCCTTCCCAATGCCATGTCCAGGTGCAGCAGTCCTCCACAGTAGTTGGGTTGTTTGCTCCCCTATTCAGTGCTAATCCCCACACTACATCTGTTCCACACTCTGTGGGTGGGCTTGAGGCAAATGGCCACACCAGCCCTAGTCCCTGCTCTTTGCTAGAACTTTGCTCCTTGTTCATTTGTCTTAGAGGTGTGAGTTCGTAGAGGCACCAGGACAGAAACTTCCTATATGTCTGGGGATGTAAACAAGTCTCAGTCCCACCTATGAGGTTGCAGAACTGCCAGGTACATATTCAGGTTTCAACCCCATGTCTGCCTGGGTGGGTATGATGGCTGTGGCTGAGCCTCATCTCTCTTATTCTGAGAAATCACCAGTTATGTTGCCATGAGTCAGCAGAAACAAAGGACGAAACACCCCTTCCCCCAGGCAAGCCAGCAATATTGCTTTGCTTTATTTTTTTTCTTATTTTATGGGAGGCCCAGGCTGTTCTGACCTGTATACAATCCAAGCAGATGTCCACAGCACACTGCAGTCCCCCAGGGTTACCTATGTACAGTCATCCAGAGTCTGCCTGGATCCAGCAGCCTGTCCCTTCCCATCCCTGATTCACTTCTAGGTTTGGGGGTTGTTGTCACACTTTGTGCCCATTTAACTTAATTCTGTCAGTCAAGGGTGGTTCTGTACACATCTGGGCCTCAGAGGTTCCCTGTCCATCCTGCTGACCTCTCCGTTGGAAAGAGGGAGACCCAGTCAACCAGCACTATCCCTCCTTTGCTGCTCCCACTTCAAAGGACCAACCCCAAGCCATTTTGCATTTTCTTCCTTCTTTTTTCCTTTTCTCCTACCAGATTGGTGGCACATTTTGTCTTTTGAAGATGGCAATGTTTTATCAAAGATCAGCAGATGTCCTGAGTGGATGGGTGTGTCTGTGAATGTCAGTCTTGGTGAATTTATTGGAGAGGATAAGATACAAACATCCTTCTACTCCACTATCTTGGCCTTTCTGCAAGAATATACACTCTTAATAATTTTGTCATAAGGTTATTTTTAACTATGGGTGGTTGCCAAGTCTTCCTTCCACGCCTTTTGCCTGTTATCCCCTTTGTTGGTGGTGTGGCTGGTGTTCTGGTGGCCTGAATCTGCCCTGGCTATTGAGCAGGAGCTCCTTTTTTTCCTGTGGTTGTCACACTCCTGCCCATATCCTGCTGTGAAAACTCCACTTGCTGGTTCCAGAGGCCGTCTAGTCGTGTCCCTGGTCTGTGTCCCAGCATCAGTAAATGGGTGGTCTGCACCCCCCACCAGATGCCTGGTCCCAGGACCACACTTGTGCAAGGTAGTTGGCAGGTAGCTCCCCTGCCGCATTAGGTCCATGCTTTGTAGGTGGACTCAGAGGAAACAGCTGCACTAGCCCTCACCCCTTCTCTGTTCCAGAACACTGCTTCTTGTGCATTTGTCTTAGAAGAGCCAACTCAGAGAGGCATCGGTGTGTAATGGTCCCTTCTTCTTGGGACTGTAAACAAATCTCATTCCCACCTATGAGGTTGTGGAGCCCCTAGGTAGGGATTTGGGTTTTGACCCCTCCTCTACCTGGGAACCATGCACCAGAAAATATAGTGGCTATGGCTGAGCCTTGACTCTCTTCTCCCAAGAAGTCTCCAATAATGGCACTGTGGGTCTGCGGACACAAAGGCTATGGCTCCCCTTCCCCCCAGGGCACACCAGCAGTGTTTTCTGCCTTTTTTTTTTATTTTATGGGGGACCCAGGCTGTTCTGTATACTCTCCCAGCCATGGCACACAGAACATTGCAGTCCCCCAAGGTTTCCTCTGTAGAGTCAGCCCGAGTCCTCTGCTCAACTCAGGCAGCCTGTCCCATCCCACACCTGCTGGTTCGCGTCTAGGGCTGGGGATCGTTGGGACCCTTTGTGCCCCATTAACTTAGTTCTGTCAGTCAAAGTCTATTCTATACAGATCTGAGCCTCTGAGGTTCCATCTCCATCCTGCTGAACTGGCCATTGGAGTTGGAGAGACCCAGTGTATTAATGCTATTCCTCTTTTGCAGCTCCCTCCCCATTGGAATGGTCCAGAACTATTTTCCTTTTTCTTCTTTTCTCCTGTTCTCCCACCAGATTTGTGGAAAATTTTATCTTTTGAAGAAGCCAATATTCTGTCAAAGTTCAGCAGGTGTTCTGGGTGGTGGGTGTGTCTGTTGATGTCACTCTTGGTGAATTTGTGGGAGAGGGTGAGCTCTGAGCATCTTTTTTACTCCACCATCTTTCCTCCTCCTTCACTCTTTTTCTTTTGATTGGAACATTTAGTCCAGTGACATTTATAGTAGCTATTTTATAGATGTGGGTTTATTGCCATTTTGAAATTTGTTTTCCAGTTGATTTTGGTAATTATTTGTTTCTTTCTTTTAATTATTTTTATTTTTGTGGTTTGATAAATTCCTTTTCTATTAGCTTGGTTTCTTTTTTGGTTTTATGACTCTATTATATACTTCTGATTTGTGGTTATCTTGTCATTCAAGTATGGTAACCCCTTACTTCATCTGTTTGGTTTTAGTTGATAGTCATGTGGGCTCAAGTGCATCCTAAAAAGAAAGAAGACAAAGAGAAAAAAGAAAAAAAAAGAGAAAAAATATATATTCTCTTGCTCTCCTCTTCCACCTTTCATGATTTTGCTATTCTCTCTTTCTTGTTTGCCTTCTTGTTTTCTTTATTGACTTACTGACTTATTTATATCCTCATGTTTTCCCTTGCAACTCACTGTATTTATCGCATTTCCAATTATGGTTTCTTAATTTCTATAGCTTCCTATTTATTTTTTATTTAGATTAGAACTTTCAAATTGTTTTTTAGCATAGATTTAGTACTACTGAATTCTTTTAGTTTTTGCTTGTCTGTGAAAATCTTTCTCTCTTTCTGTTCTAAAGGGTAGTCTTTCTATATAGAATATCCTAGTTTGCAGCCTTTTTCTTATTCAGGACTTTGAATACATCTTGCCACTCCCTTCTGGCCAGAAGATTTTAGGTAGTGAAATCTGCTGAATGCTTATGGGACTCCCTTGTAACAAACACTTTGTTTTTCTCTCACTGCCTTTAGAATATTTTATTTTACTTTAACCATTTTAACTATAATATGTCTTGGTGTAGGTCTGTTTGGTTTCTCCTTGTTTGGGACTCTGTGTGCCTCCTGTACTTGGATAATTCTTTCCTTCTTAAGGTTTGGAAAGTTTTCAGTCATGATTTCTTTAACTAACTTTTCAATCCCCCTTTCTCTTTCTTCTCCTTCTGGGACTCACCATTATGCATAGGCTGGCACACTTTATATTATCTTGCTTTAATTGGTTTTTATTGACTTTTCTGTCTGCTGTTCTTTTTGGGTTATTTCTTTTATCTTGTCTCCTAAGCCATTTATTCATTCCTCTGCATTATCTAGTCTTCTTTTGATTGCCTGTAGTTGAATTTTCTATTTTTAACTAACTCTTCTTTGTAGTTTAAATATTCTTTTTAAAGTTTTCTGTCTCTATTGATAGTCTCTTTTATTTCTTTCAGTGAGTTGATCATTTCCTTTTTGAAGTCTAGTAGACTATCAAAGTCTATTTTTACTGATTGTTCTTTCAGAGGATTTCTCTTGTTCCTTTAATTAAAAGTGGTTCCTCGGCTTCTTTATTTTACTTATATTTCTCTGGCTCTATGTATTTCTTTTAGACCCGTTTCTGAGCTGTGATATGTAGTAGGCAGGGTTGGAGCAATTCAGTTGTGAAGAAGAATAGGCAGAAGATGTTCACTGGGGAGTTCTCTCTGTGGTGTTGCCTGTCACTTGTTATGCAGACTTACAAAGTACTATTTGTTGATGTTGGCTTTATCCCTGCCTTAGCTATGGGAATGTCAGCCACCTACTCTGGTGCCCCTCAGGTTCTGAGCCCCAGGAAACATCAGTGCAGATCCAGCAGTGTCAGTCCCTTGGACCTGCCTTAGCAAGTGTGCAGTCACACACATGAATTTGTGGTCCACTACAGGTTCAGCTCAAACCCTAATCCCGCACCCACATATGGAACCATACACCACCCTGTTGTAAATACCCTCACTGGCCACCCTTCTTGAGTCAGAACTCCACTCACTGCCTGTAAGTCTCAGAGGTGTGGATCCACAAAGTGACCAGATACAGCAAATCCACCCTCTCTGCCTGGGGCTGTAAACAAATCTCATTCCTGCCTGTGAAGTTGCAATGGCACAGGGTATGGAGTCAACATTCAGCTCTGCCTTTGTGCAGCAGTGTTGGCTATCACCAAGCCCCATTTCTCTTCTCATGAGAACACACCAACAATGGAGCCAAGTGGAGAAAGTGACTTTGGCACAGCTGTGTTTCATTCCTCCCCCATTATACCAACATTGGTGCTTTTTTATGAGAGTTTCAGTCTGTTCTGTTCCACACACACACACACAGCCAGAGCTCACACTGCCCTCTAGTTTCCTGAGGCTGCCTCTCTGCAGTGTGACCCAGCCCTCTGCCTGGGCTCTTCACTGACTCCAGTAGCCAGTTCTGGCTCATCCCTGCTAGCTCATGTCTAGGGCTGGTCATCACAGGGACCCTCTGTGTCAGTTTTCCCCAGTTCTGCCTGCCATGCAGTTGCCACTGTCTCCTCCAAACCTTGGAAGCTCTGCTTCTTTCCTAGCTGATCTCCCAGCTAGAGAGGTTGTGTCCCAGTGTGAGTGTGCCTTTCTTCCTATGCTACTCTTTCCCTGCAGGATCAGTTCTGCACTGAATTTTTCTTTTCTCTTTTTATTCCTTACCATATTTTGTGAGAATCTTCCTGTATTTCAAAATAAGAGACACTCTACCAGAGTTCAGGAGGTTTCTGTGCAATTCAATGTTTTTGTAGATGTAATTCTTTGCGTATTTGTGGGAGAGGTCAAGCTGTGAGTCTGTCTACTCTGCCATTTTGGCTCCTTCAAATTTTAAAATAGGGCTAGGTCTTTCTTAATTACTCTTAACAAGCTGTTGTAGTTTTCAGCGTACATGTCTTGTAATTTTTCCTTGCCTCTATTGGATGCTGATTCAGAACATACACAACCTTCTGGAGAAACCTGTCCCACCCTGCCATTTACTGCCAAATAGCTGGCCTGTGTCTGAGTCACCAAAAGGTTTTGTTCTTTATCTGATTCTTAATTCTTTAGAATTTATCATTTTACTCTCATAAATGCTGATTGTACTTGTAACAAATATTTTAAAATAAAAATAATAAACTTTATTCTATAGATGAAATATGAATGAATTTCAAGTGACATATGCTTTTAATACCTTAGAATTAGTAAAGCAATATAGATACATTATAAACGCTTGAAATGTTGCCTAAAGGAAAAGTGCAGAGATTTGCAAATCCCACTCCCAGAAGTGACCGTCATTAATGGTTTGGTGAACATCTCTCAGTCTCTATCTCTCTCATTCTCTCTGCCTCTGTCTCTCACACACCACAAGATTCATTTACATCTATGATGATTTGACACATATGTGGTCATAGAGATGGCATCTTGGATGTAGATGATGGATTAACAGGCATCCAAACTGAGGGCTTCCTTGACATCAGGTAAAGACCTAGCACTCATTTTTCCAGCTGCACAACAATCATTCCTCCATCTGAACCAGAACTGATGAATCCCACCCCCTCTCCATGAACATTAGTGTTGCTTCCATTTCCCTAGTAGTTTAAACAGGACTGTGATGAATATCCTTGAAAAGAAATCTTTGAAAAATTGTGCAAGAATTTTAGTATGATCAATGGTAAGCATTAGCACTGCTCGAAAAGTGGTGCACTTGTGGAACTGTGATGCATCCTGCATACTGTTCTCCCAGAGAGGAGAGTCTGCTCACTCTTCCCTCCAGGGGATCTACTGTGGCCTCTGCCTCCTCATGTTGTCACTAGAGCTGGTTGTCACCAGGCTAAAGGCCTGCCAGTGTGATGTTGACCAATGCTGTCTCCGAAGTGTGAACATCTTCTTGCATTCTCACTTGAGAGGTCGAGCATCTCTAATATACACTGGCCACCTGCATTGCCTCTTGTTGGAATTGCATGTGTTTGTTCTGTTTCTGTTTAGAACACAGTGTTTCAAGATATTTTTGGACCACAGGGATGTGAAACCTTTCTCTGACTTTAGGTTATGAAAAATGATATTTCCATGTTGTGGTTTGTCTTTCATGGATTTTGATTATTATTATTTTTTTATTTTGTTAGGTTATGTTTTGCCACAGGAAGAGCTAAGCATCTCCCTCCTGGCTCTGGTTTCACACATAGAATAGCAGGCCTATCTCGAGATTATGCACATAGTTACTAAAAATATTCATTTTGTATATCTCATATTTAATCCACCTGGATTTCCCTTTGAAATAACCAAAATGCTACTTCAAGTAAAAAAAAAACACCAATCCCTTGTTAAAATATGAGAGCAGACACAAACAGCCACCTTTTATATGATTTCATTGATAGGGAACATCCAGTGTAGGGAAAGACACACCGAGAGAAAGAGGATTAGGGCTTGTCAGGGGTTGGGGGAGGGAGAAAAGAGAATGTGTGCTTTGGATACGGGTTTTTATTTTGAGGAAAGAAACAGTCTGAAACTAGACAGTGATGATGGTTACACAGCATTGTGAATGCACTTAATGCTCCTGAATTGCACAATTTAAAATGGAAAAACATCTAAATTTTATTATGGTAAACTTAAAACATAAAAATAGATGGTACTCTAAATGACATGAAAGAAAACAAGGAAATGACAGAAAAAAGAAACAAAAATGATGCCAGGAGAAGGGAAGTAAATTTCGGGTCTGAGAGTGGGTTGATTCTTAGAATTAGATGACAGTGTTGGTGGTTGCAGAGACATCTCAGCCCGTAGGGGTGGTGATGCCTGAATTGGCTCTGGGTCTCATAGAAGTATGTGTGTAGGTGCAGGGGGAGCTACAAAATCAGGCTCAGGGTCTCCCTGCAGGACTGGTAATGTAACCTGGTTCTAGGTCTCCTGTAGGGCTAGTCTTACAGTCTGCAAAGCTGGTGGGATGTGACACGGTCCTGTGTGTTTTGCAGGTGCAGGCTCGGGTTCCCCAGCAGGGTTGTTAGAATGGGACCCAGTCCTGGGTCTCCTGCAGGAGCCAGCTCAGGATCTCATGCAAGACCAGGCTCAGGGTATCCTTGTAAGGCTTGTGGAATGAGACCCCATCATTTTTCTCCTGCAGCAGCAGATTCAGGGTGTCCCTGCAAGGTTTTGCAATTTCACCCTGCTCTATAACTCCTGCAGGAGCAGGCTTGGACTGTCCCTGCTGGGTTGTTGGAATATGACCCATCTCTGATTCTCTTTCAGAAGCAGGCTCAGGGTCCCCCTACAGGGCTAGTCGATTTTGTTCCAGTCTTAGGTCCTTTGCAGGTACAGGACTGGGGTCTCCCTTCAGGGCTGGTGAAATGTGACTCAGCTGTTGGTCTCTTGCAGAAACAGGCAGAATTTCTCCCTGCAAGCCTTGTGGAATGAGACCCAGTGCTGGGTCTCCTACAGGAGCATGCTCGGGGTCTACATGCAGGGCTAGTGGAATTGGACCTGGCTAATGGTGTCCCTGCAGTGCTGCTGGAATTGTTCCAATTCTTGGGTGTCTTGAAGGTGTAGGCTCTAAGTCTCCCTGCATTGCTAGTGAAATGTGACCCAGTTGTGGTTCTCCTGAAGGGACAGTCTCAGGGTTTCCCTGCAGGGCTGGTGGATGGGACATAGTCCTGGGTCTCCTGGAGGAGCAGGCTCATGTTGCAACATGACCAATCTCAGGTTCTCCTGCAGGAGTAGGCTTGGGGCCTTCCTGAAGGGCTAGTGGAATTGGACATGGCTCATGGTCTCCCTGCAGTGCCATTGGAATTGGTCCAATTCTTGGGTCTTTTGAAGGTGTAGGTTGCAGGCTGATAAATTACCTGTAGGGCTGGTGGAATGTGACATGGCTCTTAGTCTAATGCTAGAGCTGATTCAGGGTCTTTCCACAGGGTTGGTAGAATTGGTCCCAGGCCTGGGTCTCCTGCATGTGCAGGCTTTGGTATCCCTGTAGGGCTTGTGGAATGTGACTGGGTTTCTGTTTCCTGCAGGGGCAGGCTCAGAATCTCCTTGCAGTGTTGCTGGAATGGCACATGGTTCTGAGTTTCCTGCAACAGCAGGCTTATGTCCTTCCTGCATGGCTAGTTGAATATGACTCAGACCTTGGTCACTTGCAGGAGCAGGCTAGTTTTCTCACTGCTGGGATGGTGGAATCAGACCCTGTCCTGAGTCTTCTGCAGAAGCAGCTCCAGGTCTTTCTGCAGGGCTGTTGGAACATGACCCATCACTGGTTCTGCTTCAGGAGTAGGCACAGAGTCTCCTTGCAAGGATAGTGTAATTGGACCCAGCTCAGGGGTCACTACAGGGCTGATGAAATGTGTCCTGGCTCTGTGGTTCCTGCAAGTGTAGATTCTGTGTCTCCCTTCAGGGTTGGTTTAGTGGGACCCATTCCTGGGTCTCCTGTAGTAGTAGGCTCAGAGTCTCCCTGCAGGGCTGGTGGAATGGGCCCCTTCTCTAGGTCACCTGCCAGAACAGATTTGGACTCTGCCTTCAGGCTGGTGGAATTGGGCCTGTTCTTGCATCTCCTGCAGGAGCAGGCCTTGGTTCTTCCTGGAAGAATACTGTAATATGACCCATCTCTGGTTCTCTTGCAGGAGAAGCTCATGGTCTCCCTAGAAGGTTAGCATAATTTGTCCCATTCCTTGGTCCAAGGCTCAGGGTATCCCTGCAAGGTTGGTGACATGGGACCTAGTCCTGTGTCTCCTGCAGTAGCAGGTTCTGTTCTGTTTGCAGGGCTGGTGGAATGTGACTCCACCCTGTGGTTCTTTTGCAGATGCAGGCTCAGGGACCCCACCAGAACTGATGGCTCTTAGTCTCCTATGGGAGCAGGTGAGGGATTCCCTGGAGAGCTGTTGGAATTGGTCCCAGTCCTGGGTCTCTTACAGTTGCAGGCTCAGTGTCTCCCTGGAGGGTTTGTGGAATATGACTTGGCTGTGGGTATGCTGCAGGAGCAAGCTCAGTGTTTCCATGCAGGGTTGGTGGAATGGGATCTAGTTCTGGCTCTCCTGCAGGAGGAGGCTGGGGTTCTCCCTGGAGAGGCTTATGGAATTGGACTGGGATGTCTGTCTCCTGCAGGAGCAAGCCTATGGATTACCTGCAGAGCTGGTAGAATGTCACACAACTCTTGTTCTTCTGCAGGAGCTGGCTCATATTCTCTGTGAATGGCTTGGTCTCCCCCAGGAGCAGGTTTGTAGTCTCACTACAGGGCTGGTGTTATGTGACCCGCACTGTGTTTTCTGCAGATGCAGTCTTAGTGTTTGACTACAGGTTTGGTGGAATGGGACGAAGTTCTGGGTTTCCTGGAGTAGCAGGCTCATGGTCTCCCTTCTGGGGTATTGGAATGTGACCCAGTCATGTGTTTCCTGCCGAAGTGGCCTCAGGATATCCCTGCAGGGCTGTTGGAATTGTACCTCACTGTGTATCACCTGCAGGATCAGGTTTGTGCTCTCCCAGCAAGGCTGGCGTATTTGGACCTATTCCTGGGTCTCCTGCAGAAGCAGGATTTCAGTCTTCCTGCAGGGCTTCTGGAATATGACATATCTCTAATTTTCCTGCAGGATCAGGCTTGTGGGTCACCCAGCAAGGCTAGTGGAATTGGACCCACTTCAAGGTCTTAGTGCATGATTGATGGAATGGGACCCAGTCCTGGGTCTCCTGCAGGAATTGGCTCAGAGTCTTCCTGCAGGACTGGTGAAATTGGACCAATTCCTGAGTCTCCTGCAGGAGGAGGCCCTGCATCTTCCTGGAGGGATGGTGGAATATGACAGAGATCTGTTTCTCCTGCAGGAACAGGCTCAAGGTCTCCCTACAAGGCTAGTGTAATTGGACACATTCCTGGATCCATTGCAAGTGAAGGCATGATGGTCTTCCTACACAGCTGGTGGAATGTGATTCGGCTCTGAGTCTCCTGCAGGAGTAGGCTTAGGGTCTCCTTGAAAGATTGGTGAAATGGGACACAGTGCTGTCTCTCCTGCAGTAGCAGGCTCAGGTTCTCCCTACAGTATTGGTAAAATTGGACCTGGCTCTAATTCTCCTGCAGTAGCAGACTGAGGTTATACCTGCATGGCTGGTTGAGTGTGAAGGAACAGCAAGTCTTAATACATTGGCCCACTCCTGGGAAAAGGATAAACAGGGCTTGGTGCATGGTCTCTTGTATTGTCTGAAAAAGCCCCTTGAGATGTGTTGATTCTGATGACCTCTTCCAAGAACTTGAACACTTTTAGAATCTCTGCCCATTCATCTTATTTAGACTGAAGGAATCTGCCTTTCATCAGTTCTTGGAATAGAGATCAACACAAAAGGAAAGAGGGAAGAAAAAATTACCAATCTATCTGTTGCAAAATCAGCTGAAGACATTAAAAAGTTCTCTTGCAATGCACTTGTTTCTATTTTGGTGCAATTAGAATCATTTCCTTATTATCAATTTTGGCCATTTAAATTAGAATACATATTGTTCTAGGCCTACTGGGGTTCATTATGCTTGGACGCTCTGTGCTTGCTGTGTTGAGATAGCCGGTTCTATCTTTGGTTTAAGAAAATTTCAGTCTGATTTCTTCAAATACCTTTTCAAACCATTTGTCTTTATTCTTTTCCATGTGGGATCCCTATGAGTCATACACTGGTATGTTTTCTCTTATCCCAGGTTTCAGTTGCATTGCTTGCATTGGTTTTCACTAGCTTTTCTATGTCGTGTTCTGACTGAGTGATTGCGATTATCCTGTTTTCTAAGTCATTTATTTGTTCCTGTGCATTATCTAGTCTGATTTGGACTGTCTTTAGCTTAGCTATTCTCACCATTGAGTTTTCTGATTATATTTGGCTCATCTAAAGTGTTTCTCTTTCCATTTATACTAGCCTGCATTTGTATTCATAGACTCAAGATTTCCTTCAGTGTTTTTATGTCCTCCCTTTTCAAGTCATGTTCTAGTAAATTTTGGGGGTCTAATACATTGGATGTTCTTTCAGGAGACTCCTGTCTTTTGAAAATTTGGAATAGTTCTTTTAACTTTATTATATCTCTCTATCGCTATGGGTTAAGGATTATCAGTTATCTATTATAGACTTGAACGGCTTTTGTAAGTGAAATCATTTCTGTGCACATTTAGTTTTAATGCTGTGAGGATTGTTTTTGGTATGTAATGATGCCATGCATTCCTTCTGTGTCTGTTGCCTGTTATATCTATGATTGCTACTGCGGTTTTTGTTGTGGTGAATATAACCTATTCTAGTAAAGTTAGCAGAGTGTCATTTTGGTTAAATGTTTATCATAGCTCTGACAGTGCTGGGACTACTAATTTTTGCTGGAATAGAGGTTTCCAAATGGTTTCTGGGCTGCAGGCTGGATATGTGGAGAGGGAATTGTTCCAATACACACTCATGAAAGTGCATTCGTCCTTACTTTTGCCACGGAAAAGTCAAAATTTTATAACGGGTTCCCTCAGGTTCTCTGCAAACAAAAACAAAAGTGGAAACAAATCTAATGATGTCACGCACTAGAACCTGCTGAAACAATCCTGCAGTGCCACAATTGGGTCCTTAGTGTAGTACTGGGTCAGCACCACAACTATAGTTGCATTAGCATGTGGTAGGCAAGGTTGATGGAAAGGCTTCAAATTCTCCTATTTTTCAGCAGATCTCTGCTCCAAGAACTTTTGTCAATAAGGCATGGGAACTCAAAGGCAAGCATGTAGCATTTCAAAAACCTCTGCTTTGGACAATAAGAAATTTCAATCCTGCCTATGAAAGTTGCAGATCTTTTGGCTATAGAATCTTATTTCAACACTAAATTGCCCTGGATTCTAGAAACCAGATAAAGATGGCTCTGATTGAGACCATTTCTCCTTTATGGAGAAAATGAGCAATTATACTGTGGATGTGAAAAGGCTGTGACTAAGGCCCTGAGTTACTAAGCTAATCCACAACACATATGCCAGCAGATTTAATATTAAGAGAGGACCCAGGCAGATCTGTTCTCTAGATAGTACCAACCACAGCCCAAAACAATCTCCAAACCCCTGGGAATAAATTTGTGACATCAGCCACACCCCTAACACACAGATTCCACAGGCACTCCTAGCTCAAAATTGGCAGATGGAGTCTTGGTCTGGGAATCAATTGCAGAGAAATTTTGTGATTATTGCTTTCAGTTATGTCAATCAAACGTCCACTATGCACTCTTTTAACCCTCAGCACATCGTCTTCCATCTTAAATGACCTGTCAACTTTAGAGTGTGCATCCAAGTAAAACACAGTTTCCCCTTTACTGCTCCTTCACCAAAGGTCAGGTCCTGCACTGATTTCCATTCTCTACTTTGCCTTCTACTCTTTCCAGGTTATGTGAGAATTCTTTCTGACTTTTGAAGTAAGAGATGTTTGGCCATTATTCAGCAGGGATCCTGAGCCAAGGGCCGGGAGAGTGGATGTTTCTCTTGCTGTATATATGGGAGAGAGTGAGCGAAGTTTGCACTGGTACTCTGCCAGTTTGGCATGGATAAATTAACACAGTTTAGACATAACTCACAGACACTTGATCCTTGTTTAGCTATTTTTCTCTATATCAATGATGGAAGGATGTGTTCGAAGATTCCAAGTCTGACAATGTGTACTTTCCTCCATTGCAGACTTTCAAATAGTTAGCAGAATTGAATTACATATTATGGGAAGTGTATCAAAATAAAGATATTTTAGAAATATATTAAATCTAACTACAAGACACAGTTGCCATATTTAGGTATTAGCTTGAAATACCCAAATAAGAAAAATACACAGAAAATATAAATTAGCAGCCAAAAGTCATGAAGGAGGCAGGTCAACACTTTTCTCTTGGTGCTTCCAACACTAAGAAAAACAATGAAATAATTCTTAGAATCATTAACAACCACAACCATGGGTTTCCATTGTTCATGTGGTGCCCTTTCCTAATAATGGCACATACTGGTCAATGTTGGCGATTCAAGGGGCAACATTACTATTTAGGAAAGCACAAAGAAACCCAAACAATGAATTTTTATATAGGCTTGGTTTCAATAGCACTTAGAGACATTATAGATATGAGAACACTGCAACAGTTTTGCTAGGCTATTGAGAATCATGTGCTCTTCTATGAAAGATGAGAATGTTTAATCATCCAATTATGTTGAGAAACACAATTAAACCTGACAAATATGGCAACCACATATTTGCACCCGGTACTTGACTGAAGGGAAAAGATGGTCCACAAAAAATGTGTCACTACATATCTATGCCAACAATTACACTTCATTTCAATAACAGAATTATAATAGTTACAAATACTGTTTTGAAAAACTGAGGATAAATAAATATTCAAATTCAGGCAAAGAATCCACTCACTTACAAAACACCCTTCACACCAAAGTAGATATAACCCCAGCATGATCTGAATCTGGGGGAAGGTCATCATTTCACAGTGTGAGCTAAGAATTCAAACCAACCTATTTTGGTCGAGAGTAGTTGACCATGGAGGAGTTCACTGTTGTACAAAGAAAGTGAAGGTGGAGGAACTCTGAATATAGGAGGGTCTTCCTGTGCTCCTACTGGCTTCAATGCAGTTCAAGGGCTGATTCTCTGAAATGTATAACTGAGTGAAGGGGAGGGAAAAGCAAGTGCTTGAGAGCAAGGCACAACCCTGGGAAAAGGCTTAGCAGGGCTTGGTGCTTGGTCGTCTGAGTGGTTTGTAAATGCCCCGTGGAACGTTTGGAATTACAAGACATCTTCGAAGAACATGACAGCTTCTATCATTTCTACCATCTCTTATGATTTGGATGGAAGAAATCTTGGACCCGTAATTGGAGCAGAGAATTAAGTACCTTCCTCAAGTGTACATTCACATTCAACATGTTACTGACAGTATCAACGAGGCTCAATATGTCCATGAATGTCTTCCAAGCTTGGTATTCTCTACAGCTGTTTCCATGCCAGTATTATTCATGGTAGCACAACAAATCTCATCAATGAGATCGCATCTATCCTCAATCCGTGCAGCCAGATTTTCGGCCAGATTCACTTCGTGTCTCGTATAAAGTCAAATTCAAAAGGATTGGGCAAATCTGAAAGTACCTCGGAGAATCACCAGTGAGGTGATGACAGGCATTTCTTCCACTGTCTGCTCTGAAAGGTTCTGGAAACTGATCCGTGACACAGGCCATTGGGCAGCAGCAGTATCTCGAACTTACACAGCTTCCCGGAACAAACACCTAAGCCAAGCTCCACTGAGGGAGGCAGCTCCTCCATCACACTGATCCACCCACAGAACTCTGCCCGGTTACCTAGGATCCACCAGCCACAACAAGCCTCGCAGTACACACCAACATTCCACCTGGAATCCAACAGGTAGCTGCCATCCCCAAAGGCTGCTGCATCTTGTCAGTGTTGGGGGAGGGGCTGCATCCGACGAGAGGTTCCTAAGGTAAATGTGATTCTACCCACTAGCGTCCCATGGGCCTTTCTTCTTCCCTCTTTACTTTGGTTCAGATCTGTATGCACAGTACCAACGGAGGGAAGTGTGTCCATTTTCAGTTGATGGTTTCACACGTCTTTAAACTTTCTAACAGTTCACAGCACACAGAGACCCAATAAAGGAAACGTATGTTCCTGTAATATCCGTACATCCGGAATACATATGCGTCGCCTGAATTCTGCTGAAACACCCGCACTCTCAGGACATGGATCCATTTGTTTCATGGGGGCTGAAATTCCAAGAAATGAAACCAACCCCAATGTGCACTTTACTGTCTGTCTCTTTTGCTCTTAGTACACTTTGGTAGATCTACGTGCCTTTGTTAAAGGCTTCTTACATTTCTTCTCTACGTAGCGTAGAATATGGCATTCCTTCATTCTGTTGGAAGACATACAAGTCTACATCACGGACTAGGAATCCATTTGATTCCAAATCGGCATTTGGGTTAGGTCACGATATGCTCTTATGAATCAATATTTACGAATATGAATGCATGCCTCTGATTTCCGAAGACAAGTGTGCTGAGTACATGCAAGCCGCAACACTGGGTCGATGAGTGCTGAATGATCCTTGATATCACCTTGAGTATTTACTTTTGAATAATCATGGTTCCCTTGGTAAATGTCAGCCAACCGTACCCTTTTGGTGCTTGTTTGTTGGTTTGATTCTTTGTTGGTCTACATCCCGTTAGTTTTGCAAACACATCAGGCCATGAATTTCTCCGTTCGCTTCAAACAGAGAGTCCAATAAGCTGATTCACTTAAGAGAGTGCTTCCAATCACCTATGATTTCCTGCTTCCCTCTCCCATCTTTAGCGTTTTGATGTCCTCCTTGCCTTCTTCTTGTTTCTTCTTTGCCACTCATGCTCTTCTTGCATTTCCAATAATGGTTTTCTTCTTTCCATTTCATCTTGCTGCTTTTCTATTCAGGGGAGTATTCTCAACCTTCTTTTTAGAAGAAGTATTGAACTGCTAAATTCTTTTAAGATTTGCCGGTCTGTGGAATTCTCTAGTTCTGCCGATATTAGAAATGGTGGTCATGTGGCATAGGCTACCCTTGATGGCAACATTTTCCCATTCAGGATGTGATCTATGTCCTGGCACTCCTCCCTGTCCTGCAATATTGCTGCCGAGATATCAGCTGAAACCCCTCTGGAGGTTCTCTTGTGACCATGTTGTTTCCTCCAGGTGCATTTTAAAGCACTGGGACGCTCATGAACATTGTTGATTTGAATCATACAGCTGCTGGTAGGTCTATTGGGATTCCACCTCCATTGGACACTGTGTACTTCCTGAATACGAATAGATGATTCTTTCTTGGCTTTCAGCAGGTTTCGGTCTGATTTTCCTACAGATAACTTTTTAGACATTTTTTGTTTCTTTATCTCTTGCTTTTCCATCTGGGACACTTATGAATCATAGTTTTTCATGCCTTGTCTTACCCCACGATTCAACAGCAATGTTTTCATTGGTTTGCACTTGCTTTTCTATGTCTGCTTCTGACCGAGGGATTTCTGTTCCCCTGTATTCACAGCTATTCACGCTTCCCTCTGCATTATCTAGTCTGCTTAGGACTGAATTTTAGCCCTGATATTATCTCATCCATTGAGTTTTCTGAAGTTATTTGGCTTGTCTTTAGACTGTCCCATCCCCTTTTCTGCTACACTGACTTTTGTGATTCTGAGACAATGTTGTTCTTCTGGGCCTTCAATATCTTTGGAACTAAAAATGGACCTTCATGTTTCTTATACTGTACTTCTTCATCTCTACTGTTCAGATAAAATCAGGAATCTAATGTAGACTTCTAGGGCTTTGTAAAGGGAAAATTTTAGACCCTCGTCTCTACACAATTCCATGGGATTCCTGTGATGACAGTTTCTCCTAGACGTTGATGCCATGTCATGTTCCTGTGTGTGTTGTCTGGTATATCTCCAATTGCTGGTGTTGCATTTGTTGTGATGAACATCCCATACTATTACGATTAGCATAACTTCATTTCGATTACGCATATCTCACAATTCTGAAAGTGCGCAGGACACTTCCTCTTGTGGAAATGAGGCTTCTAAAGGTTCTCAGCTCTACATTCTGCTCTATGTCATTTTGGAGTGTTTAAAAAAAAGCAAACTGAGAGTGCGCTTGTGCTTTGTAGTGCCACGGGAATGTCCCAATGAAAGCAGTTCTTCCCAGAGCTTCTCTGTCTACTGAAACACCAGTGGAAGCTCATCCATGGATGTCACACATCAGGGCCTGCTGGAATGATCCCGCAGACCTACCTTGGTGTCCTCGGTGCCGTACCGTGCCGGTGCCATCCAAAATGTAGCATCCGCTTTTGGGAGATAGTGCTGAAGGAAATGCTTCCTCTTCTCACGCTGTGGACTTGGACCACTCTTCCTTGTCCTCTCATCCTTGTGGCACGGGCGCACGAAGGCAACCACAGAGCTGTTGCGCATCCTGTGCCTCAAGCCAAACCATAATCCCAGCCCAGGTTATGAATGTAGCAGATCCTAAGGCTTTTCATTCTGATTTCAAACCCAAGGCCCCCTGGATCCCTCAGACCAGATGCACGATAGCTCTGATTCAGCCCCACACGTGCTCTATTGGCAAGATGCCCAATTGGTCCCTGGTCCTGCAGATGCACTGGGTGTGGCCATGGGACATATCGGTAATCTCAACCGCGCGACCAGTGTGGTTGCTTTATCATTGGTACACAGTTCGGTTTGCTCTCTTGATTCGACCCACCACATCCCACAACGCACTCCAGATCCCTGAGACTCAGCGTGTGCCATCATCCGTAGCCCTATCCCTCACTGACCGTTGCCTCTGCTACCTCAAATTTGGAAGCTCGGATCTTGGTCTCAGAGTCAACTGTGGGGATATTTTTCGCTGGATTCTTTGAGTTCTGACAGCCAAGCATCTGCTGTGCACTCTTGTAAATCTCAGCACATCACCTTCAATCCCATGTCTCCTGTCCGCTTGAGAGTGTGCGTCCAAGGTAAACAGAGTTTCACCCTTGTTGCTCCATCACCAGGGGTCAGACCCTGCACTGGTTTCCATTCCCTGCTTTGCCTTCTCCTGCTTCCAGGTGTCCTGAGGCCTCATCCTGTCTTTGGAAGTAACAGGCCTCTCTTCGGCAAGTGTCCTGTGCCAAGGGCTGGGTGAGTGGATGTTTCCATTGCTCTGTACCTGGGAGCGAGTGAGTGCAGGTTGCACTTCTTCTCTGCCAACTGGGCATCGATGAATCAACACTATCCAGATACATTTCACAGAAATGTGATATTTGCTTAGCTCTTTGTTTCTATACAGCCTTGGTGGGAGGGATTGTCCGAAGACACCTGTTTTGACAGTGTGTTGATATCTCATTTGCAGTCTTTAAGAAGTTTAACAGAATTCATTTACATGTTTTGGGAGTATACGAAAATCAAGTTATTTTTTGAAACACACTGTATCGACCTAGAAGCCAGACTTGTCAATTTTGGTAACATTTTGTCAGCTCTACGGAAAACCTAGACAGAAAGAATGCAAACTTCCAGTCCAAACTGTTAAAGGGGTCATGTCAGCTCTTTACGGTTGAAGCCTCCGAAACCAACAGGAACCATGAAATAACTATTGGAAACATGAAATAACCCCCAACCTTGGATACACTTGTGCATGTGGTGCCCTTTACTCCCAGTGACACCTACTGGCCAATGTTGGCATTTCAAGGGGTAACATCCCTCTCTAGGAAAATACAAGAGGAAACAAACCAAATATATACATTTAGGTTTGAATCCAAAAGCACCTAGAGGCATTATAGCTAGGACAACCCTGCTGCAGTTATGCTAGTCTATTGAGAACCAGGTGTTCTTCTATCAGTGATGAGAACGATTCATCATCCGATCATGTTGGGTAAAGCCATTTAACGCAACCAAGTCTGCACCCCCATGATATAGTGCCCCCGGGGGCTTGACTCAATTGAAAGACGATCCACAGAAGCTGTGTCTTTAATGTCACTGGCGACTTTGACAGTACAGTTCACTTTCTGACATGTACTATTTACCTATACTGTCTTGAAAAACTGAGGCCTAATACAGATTCAAGTTCAGTCAAAGATTCCCCTGACTTACCACACTCCCTTCACCCCAGGGAAGACATAAACACAACATTGGCTGAATCTAGCGGAAGGCCATCGTTTCTAGGTGTGAGCTAAGTATTCAATTCCTATCGATTTCAGCCGAGACTATTTGACCTTGAAGGAGTTCACTGTTGTTCACAGAGTGTGAAGCTGGAGGAAGTCTGATTCTAGGAGGGGCTTGCTCTTCTCGTAATGGCTTCATTGCAGCTCAGGTACTGATCCTTCAAAATGGATGCCTGAGTGGAGGGGAGGGAAGGGCAAGTGCTTGCTAGCTAGGCCCAAACCTGGGAAAAGGCTTACCTGGGCTTGGTGAATTCTGGTCTGAATGGCTTGGGAATGCCCCTTGGGACGTGTGGATTCTCACGACCTCTTCCAAGAACAGGAGCGTTTTGATCATCTCTGCCATCTCTTCTCTTGCAGATGTCAGGGACCTTGGACCCGTTCTTGGAGAAGAGAATTGAGGAACTTCCTCAAGTCCACGTTGGCACTCCGTATGTTTCTGCCAGTATCAGCGAGGATCAATAGGTCTCATGAATGTCTTTTGAGCCTGGTATCCTCTACAGCTGTCTCCACGCCAGTATTCTCCATTGTAGCAGAACATCTCTCATCCATGTGTTCGCATCTCTCCTCAATCCGTGCAGCCAGCTTTTCGCCCAGCTTCTCTTCGTGTCTCCCCTAAAGTCGACTTCACCAGGACTGGGCAAGTCTGAAAGTACCTCGGAGCCTCACCAGTAAGCTGATGACAGGCAGATCTTCCACTGTCTGCTCTGAAAGGTTCTGGAAACTGACCTGTGAACTCAGGTCTTTGGGCAGCAGCAGTATCTCGAACTTACACAGCTTCCCGGACCAAACACCTAAGCCAAGCTCCACAGAGGGCGGCAGCCCCTCCATCACACTGATCCACCCACAGAACTCTGCCCGGTTACCTAGGATCCAACAGCCACAACAAGCCTCGCGGTACACACCAACATTCCACCTGGAATCCAACCGGTACCTGCCATCCCCAATGGCTGCTGCATCTTGTCAGTGTTGGGGGAGGGGCTGCATCCGACGAGAGGTGCCTAAGGTAAATGTGATTCTACCCACTAGCGTCCCATGGGCCTTTCTTCTTCCCTCTTTCCTTTTGCTCAGATCTGTATGCACAGTACCAATGGAGGGAAGTGGGTCCCTTTTTAGTTGATGGTTTCACACGTCTTTAAACTTTCTAACAGTTCACAGTACACAGAGACCCTCTAAAGGAGACTTATGTTCCTATGATATCCGTACACCCGGAATACATATGCGTCGCCTGATTTCTGCTGAAACACCCGCACTCTCAGGACATGGATCCATTTGTTTCATGGGGGCTGAAATTCCAAGAAATGAAACCAACCCCAATGTGCACTTTACTGTCTGTCTCTTTTGCTCTTAGTACACTTTGGCAGATCTACGTGCCTTTGTTATAGGCTTCTTACATTTCTTCTCTACGTAGCGTAGAATATGGCATTCCTTCATCCTGTCGGAAGACATACAAGTCTACATCACGGACTAGGAATCCATTTGATTCCAAATCGGCATTTGGGTTAGGTCACGATATGCTCTTATGAATCAATATTTACGAATATGAATGCACGCCTCTGATTTCCGAAGACAAGTGTGCTGAGTACATGCAAGCCACGATACTGGGTCGATGCGTGCTGAATGATCCTTGACATCACCTTGAGTATTTTCTTTTGAATAATCATGATTCCCTTGGTAGATGTCAGCCAACCGTACCCTTTTGGTGCTTGTTTGTTGGTTTGATTCTTTGTTGGTCTGCTTCTTGCTTGTTTTTCAAACACGTCAGGCCATGCAGCTCTCCTTTCGCTTCAAACAGAGAGTCCAATAAGCTGATTCACTTAAGAGAGTGCTTCCAATCACCTATGATTTCCTGCTTCCCTCTCCCATCTTTAGGGTTTTGATGTCCTCCTTGCCTTCTTCTTGTTTCTTCTTTGCCACTCATGCTCTTCTTGCATTTCCAATAATGGTTTTCTTCTTTCCATTTCATCTTGCTGCTTTTCTATTCAGGGGAGTATTCTCAACCTTCCTTTTAGAAGAAGTTTTGAACTGCTGAATTCTTTTAAGATTTGCCGGTCTGTGGAATTCTCTAGCTCTGCCGTTATTAGAAATGGTGGTCATGGGGCATAGGCTACCCTAGGTGGCAGCATTTGGCCATTCAGGATATGGTCTGTGTCCTGGCACTCCTCCCTGTCCTGCAATATTGCTGCCGAGATATCAGCTGAAACCCCTCTGGAGGTTCCCTTGTGACTATGTTGTTTCCTCCAGGTGCATTTTAAATCACTGGGATATTCGTGAACTTTGTTGATTTGAATCATACAGCTGCTGGTAGGTCTATTGGGATTCCACCTCCTTTGGATGCTGTGTCATCCCTGAATTCGCATAGATGATTCTTTCTTGGCTTTCAGCACGTTTCAGTCTGATTTTTCTACAGATACATTTTCAGACAGTTTTTGTTTCTTTATCTCTTGCTTTTCCATCTGGGACTCTTATGAACTCTAGTCTTTCATGCCCTGTCTTAACCCAGGATTCAACAGCAATGTTTCATTGGTTTGCACTTGCTTTCCTATGTCTGCTTCTGACCGAGGGATTTCTGTTCCCCTGTCTTCACAGTCATTCACGCGTCCCTCTGCATTATCTAGTCTGCTAAGGGCTGAATTTTGGCCCTGATATGATCAAATCCATTGAGTTTTCTGATATTTTTTGGCTCGTCTTTAGACTTTCTCTTCCCCTTTTCTGATATTCTGCCTTTTGTGATTCTGAGACAATGTTGTTCTTCAGGGTTTTCCAGACCTCCAATTTCAACACTTGGTCTGGATAGCATTTTGCAGTCTAGTTGTTTGAAAGCTTATCTTCTGGGCCTTCAATATCTTTGGAACTGAAAATGGTACTTCCTGTTTCTTTTACTGTACTTCTTCATCTCTACTGGTCAGGTAATATCAGGTATCTAATGTAGACTTCTAGGGCTTTGTTAAGTGAAAATTTTAGACTCTTGTCTCTACGCAATTCCATGGGATTTCTGTGAGGACAACTTCTCCTAGACATTGATGCCATATTCTGTTCCTGTGTGTGTTGTCTGGTATATCTCCAATTGCTGGTGTTGCATTTGTTGTGATGAACATCCCATACTATTTCGATTAGCATAACTTCATTTCGGTTACGCATATCTCACAATTCTGAAAGTGCGCAGGACACTTCCTCTTGTGGAAATGAGGCTTCTAAAGGTTCTCAGCTCTGCATTCTGCTCTATGTCATTTTGGAGTGTTTAAAAAAAAGCAAACTGAGAGTGCGCTTGTGCTTTGTAGTGCCACGGGAATGTCCCAATGAAAGCAGTTCTTCCCAGAGCTTCTCTGTCTACTGAAACACCAGTGGAAGCTCATCCATGGATGTCACACATCAGGGCCTGCTGGAATGATCCCGCAGACCTACCTTGGTGTCCTCGGTGCCGTACCGTGCCGGTGCCATCCAAAATGTAGCATCCGCTTTTGGGAGATAGTGCTGAAGGAAATGCTTCCTCTTCTCACGCTGTGGACTTGGACCACTCTTCCTTGTCCTCTCATCCTTGTGGCACGGGTGCACGAAGGCAACCACAGAGCTGTTGCGCATCCTGTGCCTCAAACCAAACCATAATCCCAGCCCAGGTTATGAATGTAGCAGATCCTAAGGCTTTTCATTCTGATTTCAAACCCAAGGCCCCCTGGATCCCTCAGACCAGATGCACGATAGCTCTGATTCAGCCCCACACGTGCTCTATTGGCAAGATGCCCAATTGGTCCCTGGTCCTGCAGATGCACTGGGTGTGGCCATGGGACATATCGGTAATCTCAACCGCGCGACCAGTGTGGTTGCTTTATCATTGGTACACAGTTCGGTTTGCTCTCTTGATTCGACCCACCACATCCCACAACGCACTCCAGATCCCTGAGACTCAGCGTGTGCCATCATCCGTAGCCCTATCCCTCACTGACCGTTGCCTCTGCTACCTCAAATTTGGCAGCTCGGATCTTGGTCTCAGAATCAACTGTGGGGATATTTTGCGCTGGATTCTTTGAGTTCTGTCAGCCAAGCATCTGCTGTGCACTCTTGTAAATCTCAGCACATCACCTTCAATCCCATGTCTCCTGTCCGCTTGAGAGTGTGCGTCCAAGGTAAACAGAGTTTCACCCTTGTTGCTCCATCACCAGGGGTCAGACCCTGCACTGGTTTCCATTCCCTGCTTTGCCTTCTCCTGCTTCCAGGTGTCCTGAGGCCTCATCCTGTCTTTGGAAGTAACAGGCCTCTCTTCGGCAAGTGTCCTGTGCCAAGGGCTGGGTGAGTGGATGTTTCCATTGCTCTGTACCTGGGAGCGAGTGAGTGCAGGTTGCACTTCTTCTCTGCCAACTGGGCATCGATGAATCAACACTATCCAGATACATTTCACAGAAATGTGATATTTGCTTAGCTCTTTGTTTCTATACAGCCTTGGTGGGAGGGATTGTCCGAAGACACCTGTTTTGACAGTGTGTTGATATCTCATTTGCAGTCTTTAAGAAGTTTAACAGAATTCATTTACATGTTTTGGGAGTATACGAAAATGAAGTTATTTTTTGAAACACACTGTATCGACCTAGAAGCCAGACTTGTCAATTTTGGTAACATTTTGTCAGCTCTACGGAAAACCTAGACAGAAAGAATGCAAACTTCCAGTCCAAACTGTTAAAGGGGTCATGTCAGCTCTTTACGGTTGAAGCCTCCGAAACCAACAGGAACCATGAAATAACTATTGGAAACATGAAATAACCCCCAACCTTGGATACACTTGTGCATGTGGTGCCCTTTACTCCCAGTGACACCTACTGGCCAATGTTGGCATTTCAAGGGGTAACATCCCTCTCTAGGAAAATACAAGAGGAAACAAACCAAATATATACATTTAGGTTTGAATCCAAAAGCACCTAGAGGCATTATAGCTAGGACAACCCTGCTGCAGTTATGCTAGTCTATTGAGAACCAGGTGTTCTTCTATCAGTGATGAGAACGATTCATCATCCGATCATGTTGGGTAAAGCCATTTAACGCAACCAAGTCTGCACCCCCATGATATAGTGCCCCCGGGGGCTTGACTCAATTGAAAGACGATCCACAGAAGCTGTGTCTTTAATGTCACTGGCGACTTTGACAGTACAGTTCACTTTCTGACATGTACTATTTACCTATACTGTCTTGAAAAACTGAGGCCTAATACAGATTCAAGTTCAGTCAAAGATTCCCCTGACTTACCACACTCCCTTCACCCCAGGGAAGACATAAACACAACATTTGCTGAATCTAGCGGAAGGCCATCGTTTCTAGGTGTGAGCTAAGTATTCAATTCCTATCGATTTCAGCCGAGACTATTTGACCTTGAAGGATTTCACTGTTGTTCACAGAGTGTGAAGCTGGAGGAAGTCTGATTCTAGGAGGGGCTTGCTCTTCTCTTAATGGCTTCATTGCAGCTCAGGTACTGATCCTTCAAAATGGATGCCTGAGTGGAGGGGAGGGAAGGGCAAGTGCTTGCTAGCTAGGCCCAAACCTGGGAAAAGGCTTACCTGGGCTTGGTGAATTCTGGTCTGAATGGCTTGGGAATGCCCCTTGGGACGTGTGGATTCTCACGACCTCTTCCAAGAACAGGAGCGTTTTGATCATCTCTGCCATCTCTTCTCTTGCAGATGTCAGGGACCTTGGACCCGTTCTTGGACAAGAGAATTGAGGAACTTCCTCAAGTCCACGTTGGCACTCCGTATGTTTCTGCCAGTATCAGCGAGGATCAATAGGTCTCATGAATGTCTTTTGAGCCTGGTATCCTCTACAGCTGTCTCCACGCCAGTATTCTCCATTGTAGCAGAACATCTCTCATCCATGTGTTCGCATCTCTCCTCAATCCGTGCAGCCAGCTTTTCGCCCAGCTTCTCTTCGTGTCTCCCCTAAAGTCGACTTCACCAGGACTGGGCAAGTCTGAAAGTACCTCGGAGCCTCACCAGTAAGCTGATGACAGGCAGATCTTCCACTGTCTGCTCTGAAAGGTTCTGGAAACTGACCTGTGAACTCAGGTCTTTGGGCAGCAGCAGTATCTCAAACTTACACAGCTTCCCGGACCAAACACCTAAGCCAAGCTCCACAGAGGGCGGCAGCCCCTCCATCACACTGATCCACCCACAGAACTCTGCCCGGTTACCTAGGATCCAACAGCCACAACAAGCCTCGCGGTACACACCAACATTCCACCTGGAATCCAACCGGTACCTGCCATCCCCAATGGCTGCTGCATCTTGTCAGTGTTGGGGGAGGGGCTGCATCCGACGAGAGGTGCCTAAGGTAAATGTGATTCTACCCACTAGCGTCCCATGGGCCTTTCTTCTTCCCTCTTTCCTTTTGCTCAGATCTGTATGCACAGTACCAATGGAGGGAATTGGGTCCCTTTTTAGTTGATGGTTTCACACGTCTTTAAACTTTCTAACAGTTCACAGTACACAGAGACCCTCTAAAGGAGACTTATGTTCCTATGATATCCGTACACCCGGAATACATATGCGTCGCCTGATTTCTGCTGAAACACCCGCACTCTCAGGACATGGATCCATTTGTTTCATGGGGGCTGAAATTCCAAGAAATGAAACCAACCCCAATGTGCACTTTACTGTCTGTCTCTTTTGCTCTTAGTACACTTTGGCAGATCTACGTGCCTTTGTTATAGGCTTCTTACATTTCTTCTCTACGTAGCGTAGAATATGGCATTCCTTCATCCTGTCGGAAGACATACAAGTCTACATCACGGACTAGGAATCCATTTGATTCCAAATCAGCATTTGGGTTAGGTCACGATATGCTCTTATGAATCAATATTTACGAATATGAATGCACGCCTCTGATTTCCGAAGACAAGTGTGCTGAGTACATGCAAGCCACGATACTGGGTCGATGCGTGCTGAATGATCCTTGACATCACCTTGAGTATTTTCTTTTGAATAATCATGATTCCCTTGGTAGATGTCAGCCAACCGTACCCTTTTGGTGCTTGTTTGTTGGTTTGATTCTTTGTTGGTCTGCTTCTTGCTTGTTTTGCAAACACGTCAGGCCATGCAGCTCTCCTTTCGCTTCAAACAGAGAGTCCAATAAGCTGATTCACTTAAGAGAGTGCTTCCAATCACCTATGATTTCCTGCTTCCCTCTCCCATCTTTAGGGTTTTGATGTCCTCCTTGCCTTCTTCTTGTTTCTTCTTTGCCACTCATGCTCTTCTTGCATTTCCAATAATGGTTTTCTTCTTTCCATTTCATCTTGCTGCTTTTCTATTCAGGGGAGTATTCTCAACCTTCCTTTTAGAAGAAGTTTTGAACTGCTGAATTCTTTTAAGATTTGCCGGTCTGTGGAATTCTCTAGCTCTGCCGTTATTAGAAATGGTGGACATGGGGCATAGGCTACCCTAGGTGGCAGCATTTGGCCATTCAGGATATGGTCTGTGTCCTGGCACTCCTCCCTGTCCTGCAATATTGCTGCCGAGATATCAGCTGAAACCCCTCTGGAGGTTCCCTTGTGACTATGTTGTTTCCTCCAGGTGCATTTTAAATCACTGGGATATTCGTGAACTTTGTTGATTTGAATCATACAGCTGCTGGTAGGTCTATTGGGATTCCACCTCCTTTGGATGCTGTGTCATCCCTGAATTCGCATAGATGATTCTTTCTTGGCTTTCAGCACGTTTCAGTCTGATTTTTCTACAGATACATTTTCAGACAGTTTTTGTTTCTTTATCTCTTGCTTTTCCATCTGGGACTCTTATGAACTCTAGTCTTTCATGCCCTGTCTTAACCCAGGATTCAACAGCAATGTTTCATTGGTTTGCACTTGCTTTCCTATGTCTGCTTCTGACCGAGGGATTTCTGTTCCCCTGTCTTCACAGTCATTCACGCGTCCCTCTGCATTATCTAGTCTGCTAAGGGCTGAATTTTGGCCCTGATATGATCACATCCATTGAGTTTTCTGATATTTTTTGGCTCGTCTTTAGACTTTCTCTTCCCCTTTTCTGATATTCTGCCTTTTGTGATTCTGAGACAATGTTGTTCTTCAGGGTTTTCCAGACCTCCAATTTCAACACTTGGTCTGGATAGCATTTTGCAGTCTAGTTGTTTGAAAGCTTATCTTCTGGGCCTTCAATATCTTTGGAACTGAAAATGGTACTTCCTGTTTCTTTTACTGTACTTCTTCATCTCTACTGGTCAGGTAATATCAGGTATCTAATGTAGACTTCTAGGGCTTTGTTAAGTGAAAATTTTAGACTCTTGTCTCTACGCAATTCCATGGGATTTCTGTGAGGACAACTTCTCCTAGACATTGATGCCATATTCTGTTCCTGTGTGTGTTGTCTGGTATATCTCCAAT
The DNA here is from genome assembly GCF_048564905.1 of Vicugna pacos. NCBI lineage: Eukaryota > Metazoa > Chordata > Mammalia > Artiodactyla > Camelidae > Vicugna > Vicugna pacos. The sequence continues at coordinate 1,210,362 of NC_133017.1, forward strand.
TGCTGGTGTTGCATTTGTTGTGATGAACATCCCATACTATTTCGATTAGCATAACTTCATTTCGGTTACGCATATCTCACAATTCTGAAAGTGCGCAGGACACTTCCTCTTGTGGAAATGAGGCTTCTAAAGGTTCTCAGCTCTGCATTCTGCTCTATGTCATTTTGGAGTGTTTAAAAAAAAGCAAACTGAGAGTGCGCTTGTGCTTTGTAGTGCCACGGGAATGTCCCAATGAAAGCAGTTCTTCCCAGAGCTTCTCTGTCTACTGAAACACCAGTGGAAGCTCATCCATGGATGTCACACATCAGGGCCTGCTGGAATGATCCCGCAGACCTACCTTGGTGTCCTCGGTGCCGTACCGTGCCGGTGCCATCCAAAATGTAGCATCCGCTTTTGGGAGATAGTGCTGAAGGAAATGCTTCCTCTTCTCACGCTGTGGACTTGGACCACTCTTCCTTGTCCTCTCATCCTTGTGGCACGGGTGCACGAAGGCAACCACAGAGCTGTTGCGCATCCTGTGCCTCAAACCAAACCATAATCCCAGCCCAGGTTATGAATGTAGCAGATCCTAAGGCTTTTCATTCTGATTTCAAACCCAAGGCCCCCTGGATCCCTCAGACCAGATGCACGATAGCTCTGATTCAGCCCCACACGTGCTCTATTGGCAAGATGCCCAATTGGTCCCTGGTCCTGCAGATGCACTGGGTGTGGCCATGGGACATATCGGTAATCTCAACCGCGCGACCAGTGTGGTTGCTTTATCATTGGTACACAGTTCGGTTTGCTCTCTTGATTCGACCCACCACATCCCACAACGCACTCCAGATCCCTGAGACTCAGCGTGTGCCATCATCCGTAGCCCTATCCCTCACTGACCGTTGCCTCTGCTACCTCAAATTTGGCAGCTCGGATCTTGGTCTCAGAATCAACTGTGGGGATATTTTGCGCTGGATTCTTTGAGTTCTGTCAGCCAAGCATCTGCTGTGCACTCTTGTAAATCTCAGCACATCACCTTCAATCCCATGTCTCCTGTCCGCTTGAGAGTGTGCGTCCAAGGTAAACAGAGTTTCACCCTTGTTGCTCCATCACCAGGGGTCAGACCCTGCACTGGTTTCCATTCCCTGCTTTGCCTTCTCCTGCTTCCAGGTGTCCTGAGGCCTCATCCTGTCTTTGGAAGTAACAGGCCTCTCTTCGGCAAGTGTCCTGTGCCAAGGGCTGGGTGAGTGGATGTTTCCATTGCTCTGTACCTGGGAGCGAGTGAGTGCAGGTTGCACTTCTTCTCTGCCAACTGGGCATCGATGAATCAACACTATCCAGATACATTTCACAGAAATGTGATATTTGCTTAGCTCTTTGTTTCTATACAGCCTTGGTGGGAGGGATTGTCCGAAGACACCTGTTTTGACAGTGTGTTGATATCTCATTTGCAGTCTTTAAGAAGTTTAACAGAATTCATTTACATGTTTTGGGAGTATACGAAAATGAAGTTATTTTTTGAAACACACTGTATCGACCTAGAAGCCAGACTTGTCAATTTTGGTAACATTTTGTCAGCTCTACGGAAAACCTAGACAGAAAGAATGCAAACTTCCAGTCCAAACTGTTAAAGGGGTCATGTCAGCTCTTTACGGTTGAAGCCTCCGAAACCAACAGGAACCATGAAATAACTATTGGAAACATGAAATAACCCCCAACCTTGGATACACTTGTGCATGTGGTGCCCTTTACTCCCAGTGACACCTACTGGCCAATGTTGGCATTTCAAGGGGTAACATCCCTCTCTAGGAAAATACAAGAGGAAACAAACCAAATATATACATTTAGGTTTGAATCCAAAAGCACCTAGAGGCATTATAGCTAGGACAACCCTGCTGCAGTTATGCTAGTCTATTGAGAACCAGGTGTTCTTCTATCAGTGATGAGAACGATTAATCATCCGATCATGTTGGGTAAAGCCATTTAACGCAACCAAGTCTGCACCCCCATGATATAGTGCCCCCGGGGGCTTGACTCAATTGAAAGACGATCCACAGAAGCTGTGTCTTTAATGTCACTGGCGACTTTGACAGTACAGTTCACTTTCTGACATGTACTATTTACCTATACTGTCTTGAAAAACTGAGGCCTAATACAGATTCAAGTTCAGTCAAAGATTCCCCTGACTTACCACACTCCCTTCACCCCAGGGAAGACATAAACACAACATTTGCTGAATCTAGCGGCAGGCCATCGTTTCTAGGTGTGAGCTAAGTATTCAATTCCTATCGATTTCAGCCGAGACTATTTGACCTTGAAGGAGTTCACTGTTGTTCACAGAGTGTGAAGCTGGAGGAAGTCTGATTCTAGGAGGGGCTTGCTCTTCTCGTAATGGCTTCATTGCAGCTCAGGTACTGATCCTTCAAAATGGATGCCTGAGTGGAGGGGAGGGAAGGGCAAGTGCTTGCTAGCTAGGCCCAAACCTGGGAAAAGGCTTACCTGGGCTTGGTGAATTCTGGTCTGAATGGCTTGGGAATGCCCCTTGGGACGTGTGGATTCTCACGACCTCTTCCAAGAACAGGAGCGTTTTGATCATCTCTGCCATCTCTTCTCTTGCAGATGTCAGGGACCTTGGACCCGTTCTTGGAGAAGAGAATTGAGGAACTTCCTCAAGTCCACGTTGGCACTCCGTATGTTTCTGCCAGTATCAGCGAGGATCAATAGGTCTCATGAATGTCTTTTGAGCCTGGTATCCTCTACAGCTGTCTCCACGCCAGTATTCTCCATTGTAGCAGAACATCTCTCATCCATGTGTTCGCATCTCTCCTCAATCCGTGCAGCCAGCTTTTCGCCCAGCTTCTCTTCGTGTCTCCCCTAAAGTCGACTTCAGCAGGACTGGGCAAGTCTGAAAGTACCTCGGAGCCTCACCAGTAAGCTGATGACAGGCAGATCTTCCACTGTCTGCTCTGAAAGGTTCTGGAAACTGACCTGTGAACTCAGGTCTTTGGGCAGCAGCAGTATCTCGAACTTACACAGCTTCCCGGACCAAACACCTAAGCCAAGCTCCACAGAGGGCGGCAGCCCCTCCATCACACTGATCCACCCACAGAACTCTGCCCGGTTACCTAGGATCCAACAGCCACAACAAGCCTCGCGGTACACACCAACATTCCACCTGGAATCCAACCGGTAACTGCCATCCCCAATGGCTGCTGCATCTTGTCAGTGTTGGGGGAGGGGCTGCATCCGACGAGAGGTGCCTAAGGTAAATGTGATTCTACCCACTAGCGTCCCATGGGCCTTTCTTCTTCCCTCTTACCTTTTGCTCAGATCTGTATGCACAGTACCAGTGGAGGGAAGTGGGTCCCTTTTTAGTTGATGGTTTCACACGTCTTTAAACTTTCTAACAGTTCACAGTACACAGAGACCCTCTAAAGGAGACTTATGTTCCTATGATATCCGTACACCCGGAATACATATGCGTCGCCTGATTTCTGCTGAAACACCCGCACTCTCAGGACATGGATCCATTTGTTTCATGGGGGCTGAAATTCCAAGAAATGAAACCAACCCCAATGTGCACTTTACTGTCTGTCTCTTTTGCTCTTAGTACACTTTGGCAGATCTACGTGCCTTTGTTATAGGCTTCTTACATTTCTTCTCTACGTAGCGTAGAATATGGCATTCCTTCATCCTGTCGGAAGACATACAAGTCTACATCACGGACTAGGAATCCATTTGATTCCAAATCGGCATTTGGGTTAGGTCACGATATGCTCTTATGAATCAATATTTACGAATATGAATGCACGCCTCTGATTTGCGAAGACAAGTGTGCTGAGTACATGCAAGCCGCGATACTGGGTCGATGCGTGCTGAATGATCCTTGACATCACCTTGAGTATTTTCTTTTGAATAATCATGATTCCCTTGGTAGATGTCAGCCAACCGTACCCTTTTGGTGCTTGTTTGTTGGTTTGATTCTTTGTTGGTCTGCTTCTTGCTTGTTTTGCAAACACGTCAGGCCATGCAGCTCTCCTTTCGCTTCAAACAGAGAGTCCAATAAGCTGATTCACTTAAGAGAGTGCTTCCAATCACCTATGATTTCCTGCTTCCCTCTCCCATCTTTAGGGTTTTGATGTCCTCCTTGCCTTCTTCTTGTTTCTTCTTTGCCACTCATGCTCTTCTTGCATTTCCAATAATGGTTTTCTTCTTTCCATTTCATCTTGCTGCTTTTCTATTCAGGGGAGTATTCTCAACCTTCCTTTTAGAAGAAGTTTTGAACTGCTGAATTCTTTTAAGATTTGCCGGTCTGTGGAATTCTCTAGCTCTGCCGTTATTAGAAATGGTGGTCATGGGGCATAGGCTACCCTAGGTGGCAGCATTTGGCCATTCAGGATATGGTCTGTGTCCTGGCACTCCTCCCTGTCCTGCAATATTGCTGCCGAGATATCAGCTGAAACCCCTCTGGAGGTTCCCTTGTGACTATGTTGTTTCCTCCAGGTGCATTTTAAATCACTGGGATATTCGTGAACTTTGTTGATTTGAATCATACAGCTGCTGGTAGGTCTATTGGGATTCCACCTCCTTTGGATGCTGTGTAATCCCTGAATTCGCATAGATGATTCTTTCTTGGCTTTCAGCACGTTTCAGTCTGATTTTTCTACAGATACATTTTCAGACAGTTTTTGTTTCTTTATCTCTTGCTTTTCCATCTGGGACTCTTATGAACTCTAGTCTTTCATGCCCTGTCTTAACCCAGGATTCAACAGCAATGTTTCATTGGTTTGCACTTGCTTTCCTATGTCTGCTTCTGACCGAGGGATTTCTGTTCCCCTGTCTTCACAGTCATTCACGCGTCCCTCTGCATTATCTAGTCTGCTAAGGGCTGAATTTTGGCCCTGATATGATCACATCCATTGAGTTTTCTGATATTTTTTGGCTCGTCTTTAGACTTTCTCTTCCCCTTTTCTGATATTCTGCCTTTTGTGATTCTGAGACAATGTTGTTCTTCAGGGTTTTCCAGACCTCCAATTTCAACACTTGGTCTGGATAGCGTTTTGCAGTCTAGTTGTTGGAAAGCTTATCTTCTGGGCCTTCAATATCTTTGGAACTGAAAATGGTACTTCCTGTTTCTTTTACTGTACTTCTTCATCTCTACTGGTCAGGTAATATCAGGTATCTAATGTAGACTTCTAGGGCTTTGTTAAGTGAAAATTTTAGACTCTTGTCTCTACGCAATTCCATGGGATTTCTGTGAGGACAACTTCTCCTAGACATTGATGCCATATTCTGTTCCTGTGTGTGTTGTCTGGTATATCTCCAATTGCTGGTGTTGCATTTGTTGTGATGAACATCCCATACTATTTCGATTAGCATAACTTCATTTCGGTTACGCATATCTCACAATTCTGAAAGTGCGCAGGACACTTCCTCTTGTGGAAATGAGGCTTCTAAAGGTTCTCAGCTCTGCATTCTGCTCTATGTCATTTTGGAGTGTTTAAAAAAAAGCAAACTGAGAGTGCGCTTGTGCTTTGTAGTGCCACGGGAATGTCCCAATGAAAGCAGTTCTTCCCAGAGCTTCTCTGTCTACTGAAACACCAGTGGAAGCTCATCCATGGATGTCACACATCAGGGCCTGCTGGAATGATCCCGCAGACCTACCTTGGTGTCCTCGGTGCCGTACCGTGCCGGTGCCATCCAAAATGTAGCATCCGCTTTTGGGAGATAGTGCTGAAGGAAATGCTTCCTCTTCTCACGCTGTGGACTTGGACCACTCTTCCTTGTCCTCTCATCCTTGTGGCACGGGTGCACGAAGGCAACCACAGAGCTGTTGCGCATCCTGTGCCTCAAACCAAACCATAATCCCAGCCCAGGTTATGAATGTAGCAGATCCTAAGGCTTTTCATTCTGATTTCAAACCCAAGGCCCCCTGGATCCCTCAGACCAGATGCACGATAGCTCTGATTCAGCCCCACACGTGCTCTATTGGCAAGATGCCCAATTGGTCCCTGGTCCTGCAGATGCACTGGGTGTGGCCATGGGACATATCGGTAATCTCAACCGCGCGACCAGTGTGGTTGCTTTATCATTGGTACACAGTTCGGTTTGCTCTCTTGATTCGACCCACCACATCCCACAACGCACTCCAGATCCCTGAGACTCAGCGTGTGCCATCATCCGTAGCCCTATCCCTCACTGACCGTTGCCTCTGCTACCTCAAATTTGGCAGCTCGGATCTTGGTCTCAGAATCAACTGTGGGGATATTTTGCGCTGGATTCTTTGAGTTCTGTCAGCCAAGCATCTGCTGTGCACTCTTGTAAATCTCAGCACATCACCTTCAATCCCATGTCTCCTGTCCGCTTGAGAGTGTGCGTCCAAGGTAAACAGAGTTTCACCCTTGTTGCTCCATCACCAGGGGTCAGACCCTGCACTGGTTTCCATTCCCTGCTTTGCCTTCTCCTGCTTCCAGGTGTCCTGAGGCCTCATCCTGTCTTTGGAAGTAACAGGCCTCTCTTCGGCAAGTGTCCTGTGCCAAGGGCTGGGTGAGTGGATGTTTCCATTGCTCTGTACCTGGGAGCGAGTGAGTGCAGGTTGCACTTCTTCTCTGCCAACTGGGCATCGATGAATCAACACTATCCAGATACATTTCACAGAAATGTGATATTTGCTTAGCTCTTTGTTTCTATACAGCCTTGGTGGGAGGGATTGTCCGAAGACACCTGTTTTGACAGTGTGTTGATATCTCATTTGCAGTCTTTAAGAAGTTTAACAGAATTCATTTACATGTTTTGGGAGTATACGAAAATGAAGTTATTTTTTGAAACACACTGTATCGACCTAGAAGCCAGACTTGTCAATTTTGGTAACATTTTGTCAGCTCTACGGAAAACCTAGACAGAAAGAATGCAAACTTCCAGTCCAAACTGTTAAAGGGGTCATGTCAGCTCTTTACGGTTGAAGCCTCCGAAACCAACAGGAACCATGAAATAACTATTGGAAACATGAAATAACCCCCAACCTTGGATACACTTGTGCATGTGGTGCCCTTTACTCCCAGTGACACCTACTGGCCAATGTTGGCATTTCAAGGGGTAACATCCCTCTCTAGGAAAATACAAGAGGAAACAAACCAAATATATACATTTAGGTTTGAATCCAAAAGCACCTAGAGGCATTATAGCTAGGACAACCCTGCTGCAGTTATGCTAGTCTATTGAGAACCAGGTGTTCTTCTATCAGTGATGAGAACGATTAATCATCCGATCATGTTGGGTAAAGCCATTTAACGCAACCAAGTCTGCACCCCCATGATATAGTGCCCCCGGGGGCTTGACTCAATTGAAAGACGATCCACAGAAGCTGTGTCTTTAATGTCACTGGCGACTTTGACAGTACAGTTCACTTTCTGACATGTACTATTTACCTATACTGTCTTGAAAAACTGAGGCCTAATACAGATTCAAGTTCAGTCAAAGATTCCCCTGACTTACCACACTCCCTTCACCCCAGGGAAGACATAAACACAACATTGGCTGAATCTAGCGGAAGGCCATCGTTTCTAGGTGTGAGCTAAGTATTCAATTCCTATCGATTTCAGCCGAGACTATTTGACCTTGAAGGAGTTCACTGTTGTTCACAGAGTGTGAAGCTGGAGGAAGTCTGATTGTAGGAGGGGCTTGCTCTTCTCGTAATGGCTTCATTGCAGCTCAGGTACTGATCCTTCAAAATGGATGCCTGAGTGGAGGGGAGGGAAGGGCAAGTGCTTGCTAGCTAGGCCCAAACCTGGGAAAAGGCTTACCTGGGCTTGGTGAATTCTGGTCTGAATGGCTTGGGAATGCCCCTTGGGACGTGTGGATTCTCACGACCTCTTCCAAGAACAGGAGCGTTTTGATCATCTCTGCCATCTCTTCTCTTGCAGATGTCAGGGACCTTGGACCCGTTCTTGGAGAAGAGAATTGAGGAACTTCCTCAAGTCCACGTTGGCACTCCGTATGTTTCTGCCAGTATCAGCGAGGATCAATAGGTCTCATGAATGTCTTTTGAGCCTGGTATCCTCTACAGCTGTCTCCACGCCAGTATTCTCCATTGTAGCAGAACATCTCTCATCCATGTGTTCGCATCTCTCCTCAATCCGTGCAGCCAGCTTTTCGCCCAGCTTCTCTTCGTGTCTCCCCTAAAGTCGACTTCAGCAGGACTGGGCAAGTCTGAAAGTACCTCGGAGCCTCACCAGTAAGCTGATGACAGGCAGATCTTCCACTGTCTGCTCTGAAAGATTCTGGAAACTGACCTGTGAACTCAGGTCTTTGGGCAGCAGCAGTATCTCGAACTTACACAGCTTCCCGGACCAAACACCTAAGCCAAGCTCCACAGAGGGCGGCAGCCCCTCCATCACACTGATCCACCCACAGAACTCTGCCCGGTTACCTAGGATCCAACAGCCACAACAAGCCTCGCGGTACACACCAACATTCCACCTGGAATCCAACCGGTACCTGCCATCCCCAATGGCTGCTGCATCTTGTCAGTGTTGGGGGAGGGGCTGCATCCGACGAGAGGTGCCTAAGGTAAATGTGATTCTACCCACTAGCGTCCCATGGGCCTTTCTTCTTCCCTCTTTCCTTTTGCTCAGATCTGTATGCACAGTACCAATGGAGGGAAGTGGGTCCCTTTTTAGTTGATGGTTTCACACGTCTTTAAACTTTCTAACAGTTCACAGTACACAGAGACCCTCTAAAGGAGACTTATGTTCCTATGATATCCGTACACCCGGAATACATATGCGTCGCCTGATTTCTGCTGAAACACCCGCACTCTCAGGACATGGATCCATTTGTTTCATGGGGGCTGAAATTCCAAGAAATGAAACCAACCCCAATGTGCACTTTACTGTCTGTCTCTTTTGCTCTTAGTACACTTTGGCAGATCTACGTGCCTTTGTTATAGGCTTCTTACATTTCTTCTCTACGTAGCGTAGAATATGGCATTCCTTCATCCTGTCGGAAGACATACAAGTCTACATCACGGACTAGGAATCCATTTGATTCCAAATCGGCATTTGGGTTAGGTCACGATATGCTCTTATGAATCAATATTTACGAATATGAATGCACGCCTCTGATTTGCGAAGACAAGTGTGCTGAGTACATGCAAGCCGCGATACTGGGTCGATGCGTGCTGAATGATCCTTGACATCACCTTGAGTATTTTCTTTTGAATAATCATGATTCCCTTGGTAGATGTCAGCCAACCGTACCCTTTTGGTGCTTGTTTGTTGGTTTGATTCTTTGTTGGTCTGCTTCTTGCTTGTTTTGCAAACACGTCAGGCCATGCAGCTCTCCTTTCGCTTCAAACAGAGAGTCCAATAAGCTGATTCACTTAAGAGAGTGCTTCCAATCACCTATGATTTCCTGCTTCCCTCTCCCATCTTTAGGGTTTTGATGTCCTCCTTGCCTTCTTCTTGTTTCTTCTTTGCCACTCATGCTCTTCTTGCATTTCCAATAATGGTTTTCTTCTTTCCATTTCATCTTGCTGCTTTTCTATTCAGGGGAGTATTCTCAACCTTCCTTTTAGAAGAAGTTTTGAACTGCTGAATTCTTTTAAGATTTGCCGGTCTGTGGAATTCTCTAGCTCTGCCGTTATTAGAAACGGTGGTCATGGGGCATAGGCTACCGTAGGTGGCAGCATTTGGCCATTCAGGATATGGTCTGTGTCCTGGCACTCCTCCCTGTCCTGCAATATTGCTGCCGAGATATCAGCTGAAACCCCTCTGGAGGTTCCCTTGTGACTATGTTGTTTCCTCCAGGTGCATTTTAAATCACTGGGATATTCGTGAACTTTGTTGATTTGAATCATACAGCTGCTGGTAGGTCTATTTGGATTCCACCTCCTTTGAATGCTGTGTAATCCCTGAATTCACATAGATGATTCTTTCTTGGCTTTCAGCACGTTTCAGTCTGATTTTTCTACAGATACATTTTCAGACAGTTTTTGTTTCTTTATCTCTTGCTTTTCCATCTGGGACTCTTATGAACTCTAGTCTTTCATGCCCTGTCTTAACCCAGGATTCAACAGCAATGTTTCATTGGTTTGCACTTGCTTTCCTATGTCTGCTTCTGACCGAGGGATTTCTGTTCCCCTGTCTTCACAGTCATTCACGCGTCCCTCTGCATTATCTAGTCTGCTAAGGGCTGAATTTTGGCCCTGATATGATCAAATCCATTGAGTTTTCTGATATTTTTTGGCTCGTCTTTAGACTTTCTCTTCCCCTTTTCTGATATTCTGCCTTTTGTGATTCTGAGACAATGTTGTTCTTCAGGGTTTTCCAGACCTCCAATTTCAACACTTGGTCTGGATAGCGTTTTGCAGTCTAGTTGTTTGAAAGCTTATCTTCTGGGCCTTCAATATCTTTGGAACTGAAAATGGTACTTCCTGTTTCTTTTACTGTACTTCTTCATCTCTACTGGTCAGGTAATATCAGGTATCTAATGTAGACTTCTAGGGCTTTGTTAAGTGAAAATTTTAGACTCTTGTCTCTACGCAATTCCATGGGATTTCTGTGAGGACAACTTCTCCTAAACATTGATGCCATATTCTGTTCCTGTGTGTGTTGTCTGGTATATCTCCAATTGCTGGTGTTGCATTTGTTGTGATGAACATCCCATACTATTTCGATTAGCATAACTTCATTTCGATTACGCATATCTCACAATTCTGAAAGTGCGCAGGACACTTCCTCTTGTGGAAATGAGGCTTCTAAAGGTTCTCAGCTCTGCATTCTGCTCTATGTCATTTTGGAGTGTTTAAAAAAAAGCAAACTGAGAGTGCGCTTGTGCTTTGTAGTGCCACGGGAATGTCCCAATGAAAGCAGTTCTTCCCAGAGCTTCTCTGTCTACTGAAACACCAGTGGAAGCTCATCCATGGATGTCACACATCAGGGCCTGCTGGAATGATCCCGCAGACCTACCTTGGTGTCCTCGGTGCCGTACCGTGCCGGTGCCATCCAAAATGTAGCATCCGCTTTTGGGAGATAGTGCTGAAGGAAATGCTTCCTCTTCTCACGCTGTGGACTTGGACCACTCTTCCTTGTCCTCTCATCCTTGTGGCACGGGTGCACGAAGGCAACCACAGAGCTGTTGCGCATCCTGTGCCTCAAACCAAACCATAATCCCAGCCCAGGTTATGAATGTAGCAGATCCTAAGGCTTTTCATTCTGATTTCAAACCCAAGGCCCCCTGGATCCCTCAGACCAGATGCACGATAGCTCTGATTCAGCCCCACACGTGCTCTATTGGCAAGATGCCCAATTGGTCCCTGGTCCTGCAGATGCACTGGGTGTGGCCATGGGACATATCGGTAATCTCAACCGCGCGACCAGTGTGGTTGCTTTATCATTGGTACACAGTTCGGTTTGCTCTCTTGATTCGACCCACCACATCCCACAACGCACTCCAGATCCCTGAGACTCAGCGTGTGCCATCATCCGTAGCCCTATCCCTCACTGACCGTTGCCTCTGCTACCTCAAATTTGGCAGCTCGGATCTTGGTCTCAGAATCAACTGTGGGGATATTTTGCGCTGGATTCTTTGAGTTCTGTCAGCCAAGCATCTGCTGTGCACTCTTGTAAATCTCAGCACATCACCTTCAATCCCATGTCTCCTGTCCGCTTGAGAGTGTGCGTCCAAGGTAAACAGAGTTTCACCCTTGTTGCTCCATCACCAGGGGTCAGACCCTGCACTGGTTTCCATTCCCTGCTTTGCCTTCTCCTGCTTCCAGGTGTCCTGAGGCCTCATCCTGTCTTTGGAAGTAACAGGCCTCTCTTCGGCAAGTGTCCTGTGCCAAGGGCTGGGTGAGTGGATGTTTCCATTGCTCTGTACCTGGGAGCGAGTGAGTGCAGGTTGCACTTCTTCTCTGCCAACTGGGCATCGATGAATCAACACTATCCAGATACATTTCACAGAAATGTGATATTTGCTTAGCTCTTTGTTTCTATACAGCCTTGGTGGGAGGGATTGTCCGAAGACACCTGTTTTGACAGTGTGTTGATATCTCATTTGCAGTCTTTAAGAAGTTTAACAGAATTCATTTACATGTTTTGGGAGTATACGAAAATCAAGTTATTTTTTGAAACACACTGTATCGACCTAGAAGCCAGACTTGTCAATTTTGGTAACATTTTGTCAGCTCTACGGAAAACCTAGACAGAAAGAATGCAAACTTCCAGTCCAAACTGTTAAAGGGGTCATGTCAGCTCTTTACGGTTGAAGCCTCCGAAACCAACAGGAACCATGAAATAACTATTGGAAACATGAAATAACCCCCAACCTTGGATACACTTGTGCATGTGGTGCCCTTTACTCCCAGTGACACCTACTGGCCAATGTTGGCATTTCAAGGGGTAACATCCCTCTCTAGGAAAATACAAGAGGAAACAAACCAAATATATACATTTAGGTTTGAATCCAAAAGCACCTAGAGGCATTATAGCTAGGACAACCCTGCTGCAGTTATGCTAGTCTATTGAGAACCAGGTGTTCTTCTATCAGTGATGAGAACGATTAATCATCCGATCATGTTGGGTAAAGCCATTTAACGCAACCAAGTCTGCACCCCCATGATATAGTGCCCCCGGGGGCTTGACTCAATTGAAAGACGATCCACAGAAGCTGTGTCTTTAATGTCACTGGCGACTTTGACAGTACAGTTCACTTTCTGACATGTACTATTTACCTATACTGTCTTGAAAAACTGAGGCCTAATACAGATTCAAGTTCAGTCAAAGATTCCCCTGACTTACCACACTCCCTTCACCCCAGGGAAGACATAAACACAACATTGGCTGAATCTAGCGGAAGGCCATCGTTTCTAGGTGTGAGCTAAGTATTCAATTCCTATCGATTTCAGCCGAGACTATTTGACCTTGAAGGAGTTCACTGTTGTTCACAGAGTGTGAAGCTGGAGGAAGTCTGATTGTAGGAGGGGCTTGCTCTTCTCGTAATGGCTTCATTGCAGCTCAGGTACTGATCCTTCAAAATGGATGCCTGAGTGGAGGGGAGGGAAGGGCAAGTGCTTGCTAGCTAGGCCCAAACCTGGGAAAAGGCTTACCTGGGCTTGGTGAATTCTGGTCTGAATGGCTTGGGAATGCCCCTTGGGACGTGTGGATTCTCACGACCTCTTCCAAGAACAGGAGCGTTTTGATCATCTCTGCCATCTCTTCTCTTGCAGATGTCAGGGACCTTGGACCCGTTCTTGGAGAAGAGAATTGAGGAACTTCCTCAAGTCCACGTTGGCACTCCGTATGTTTCTGCCAGTATCAGCGAGGATCAATAGGTCTCATGAATGTCTTTTGAGCCTGGTATCCTCTACAGCTGTCTCCACGCCAGTATTCTCCATTGTAGCAGAACATCTCTCATCCATGTGTTCGCATCTCTCCTCAATCCGTGCAGCCAGCTTTTCGCCCAGCTTCTCTTCGTGTCTCCCCTAAAGTCGACTTCAGCAGGACTGGGCAAGTCTGAAAGTACCTCGGAGCCTCACCAGTAAGCTGATGACAGGCAGATCTTCCACTGTCTGCTCTGAAAGGTTCTGGAAACTGACCTGTGAACTCAGGTCTTTGGGCAGCAGCAGTATCTCGAACTTACACAGCTTCCCGGACCAAACACCTAAGCCAAGCTCCACAGAGGGCGGCAGCCCCTCCATCACACTGATCCACCCACAGAACTCTGCCCGGTTACCTAGGATCCAACAGCCACAACAAGCCTCGCGGTACACACCAACATTCCACCTGGAATCCAACCGGTACCTGCCATCCCCAATGGCTGCTGCATCTTGTCAGTGTTGGGGGAGGGGCTGCATCCGACGAGAGGTGCCTAAGGTAAATGTGATTCTACCCACTAGCGTCCCATGGGCCTTTCTTCTTCCCTCTTTCCTTTTGCTCAGATCTGTATGCACAGTACCAATGGAGGGAAGTGGGTCCCTTTTTAGTTGATGGTTTCACACGTCTTTAAACTTTCTAACAGTTCACAGTACACAGAGACCCTCTAAAGGAGACTTATGTTCCTATGATATCCGTACACCCGGAATACATATGCGTCGCCTGATTTCTGCTGAAACACCCGCACTCTCAGGACATGGATCCATTTGTTTCATGGGGGCTGAAATTCCAAGAAATGAAACCAACCCCAATGTGCACTTTACTGTCTGTCTCTTTTGCTCTTAGTACACTTTGGCAGATCTACGTGCCTTTGTTATAGGCTTCTTACATTTCTTCTCTACGTAGCGTAGAATATGGCATTCCTTCATCCTGTCGGAAGACATACAAGTCTACATCACGGACTAGGAATCCATTTGATTCCAAATCGGCATTTGGGTTAGGTCACGATATGCTCTTATGAATCAATATTTACGAATATGAATGCACGCCTCTGATTTGCGAAGACAAGTGTGCTGAGTACATGCAAGCCGCGATACTGGGTCGATGCGTGCTGAATGATCCTTGACATCACCTTGAGTATTTTCTTTTGAATAATCATGATTCCCTTGGTAGATGTCAGCCAACCGTACCCTTTTGGTGCTTGTTTGTTGGTTTGATTCTTTGTTGGTCTGCTTCTTGCTTGTTTTGCAAACACGTCAGGCCATGCAGCTCTCCTTTCGCTTCAAACAGAGAGTCCAATAAGCTGATTCACTTAAGAGAGTGCTTCCAATCACCTATGATTTCCTGCTTCCCTCTCCCATCTTTAGGGTTTTGATGTCCTCCTTGCCTTCTTCTTGTTTCTTCTTTGCCACTCATGCTCTTCTTGCATTTCCAATAATGGTTTTCTTCCTTCCATTTCATCTTGCTGCTTTTCTATTCAGGGGAGTATTCTCAACCTTCCTTTTAGAAGAAGTTTTGAACTGCTGAATTCTTTTAAGATTTGCCGGTCTGTGGAATTCTCTAGCTCTGCCGTTATTAGAAACGGTGGTCATGGGGCATAGGCTACCGTAGTTGGCAGCATTTGGCCATTCAGGATATGGTCTGTGTCCTGGCACTCCTCCCTGTCCTGCAATATTGCTGCCGAGATATCAGCTGAAACCCCTCTGGAGGTTCCCTTGTGACTATGTTGTTTCCTCCAGGTGCATTTTAAATCACTGGGATATTCGTGAACTTTGTTGATTTGAATCATACAGCTGCTGGTAGGTCTATTGGGATTCCACCTCCTTTGGATGCTGTGTAATCCCTGAATTCACATAGATGATTCTTTCTTGGCTTTCAGCACGTTTCAGTCTGATTTTTCTACAGATACATTTTCAGACAGTTTTTGTTTCTTTATCTCTTGCTTTTCCATCTGGGACTCTTATGAACTCTAGTCTTTCATGCCCTGTCTTAACCCAGGATTCAACAGCAATGTTTCATTGGTTTGCACTTGCTTTCCTATGTCTGCTTCTGACCGAGGGATTTCTGTTCCCCTGTCTTCACAGTCATTCACGCGTCCCTCTGCATTATCTAGTCTGCTAAGGGCTGAATTTTGGCCCTGATATGATCACATCCATTGAGTTTTCTGATATTTTTTGGCTCGTCTTTAGACTTTCTCTTCCCCTTTTCTGATATTCTGCCTTTTGTGATTCTGAGACAATGTTGTTCTTCAGGGTTTTCCAGACCTCCAATTTCAACACTTGGTCTGGATAGCGTTTTGCAGTCTAGTTGTTTGAAAGCTTATCTTCTGGGCCTTCAATATCTTTGGAACTGAAAATGGTACTTCCTGTTTCTTTTACTGTACTTCTTCATCTCTACTGGTCAGGTAATATCAGGTATCTAATGTAGACTTCTAGGGCTTTGTTAAGTGAAAATTTTAGACTCTTGTCTCTACGCAATTCCATGGGATTTCTGTGAGGACAACTTCTCCTAGACATTGATGCCATATTCTGTTCCTGTGTGTGTTGTCTGGTATATCTCCAATTGCTGGTGTTGCATTTGTTGTGATGAACATCCCATACTATTTCGATTAGCATAACTTCATTTCGATTACGCATATCTCACAATTCTGAAAGTGCGCAGGACACTTCCTCTTGTGGAAATGAGGCTTCTAAAGGTTCTCAGCTCTGCATTCTGCTCTATGTCATTTTGGAGTGTTTAAAAAAAAGCAAACTGAGAGTGCGCTTGTGCTTTGTAGTGCCACGGGAATGTCCCAATGAAAGCAGTTCTTCCCAGAGCTTCTCTGTCTACTGAAACACCAGTGGAAGCTCATCCATGGATGTCACACATCAGGGCCTGCTGGAATGATCCCGCAGACCTACCTTGGTGTCCTCGGTGCCGTACCATGCCGGTGCCATCCAAAATGTAGCATCCGCTTTTGGGAGATAGTGCTGAAGGAAATGCTTCCTCTTCTCACGCTGTGGACTTGGACCACTCTTCCTTGTCCTCTCATCCTTGTGGCACGGGTGCACGAAGGCAACCACAGAGCTGTTGCGCATCCTGTGCCTCAAACCAAACCATAATCCCAGCCCAGGTTATGAATGTAGCAGATCCTAAGGCTTTTCATTCTGATTTCAAACCCAAGGCCCCCTGGATCCCTCAGACCAGATGCACGATAGCTCTGATTCAGCCCCACACGTGCTCTATTGGCAAGATGCCCAATTTGTCCCTGGTCCTGCAGATGCACTGGGTGTGGCCATGGGACATATCGGTAATCTCAACCGCGCGACCAGTGTGGTTGCTTTATCATTGGTACACAGTTCGGTTTGCTCTCTTGATTCGACCCACCACATCCCACAACGCACTCCAGATCCCTGAGACTCAGCGTGTGCCATCATCCGTAGCCCTATCCCTCACTGACCGTTGCCTCTGCTACCTCAAATTTGGCAGCTCGGATCTTGGTCTCAGAATCAACTGTGGGGATATTTTGCGCTGGATTCTTTGAGTTCTGTCAGCCAAGCATCTGCTGTGCACTCTTGTAAATCTCAGCACATCACCTTCAATCCCATGTCTCCTGTCCGCTTGAGAGTGTGCGTCCAAGGTAAACAGAGTTTCACCCTTGTTGCTCCATCACCAGGGGTCAGACCCTGCACTGGTTTCCATTCCCTGCTTTGCCTTCTCCTGCTTCCAGGTGTCCTGAGGCCTCATCCTGTCTTTGGAAGTAACAGGCCTCTCTTCGGCAAGTGTCCTGTGCCAAGGGCTGGGTGAGTGGATGTTTCCATTGCTCTGTACCTGGGAGCGAGTGAGTGCAGGTTGCACTTCTTCTCTGCCAACTGGGCATCGATGAATCAACACTATCCAGATACATTTCACAGAAATGTGATATTTGCTTAGCTCTTTGTTTCTATACAGCCTTGGTGGGAGGGATTGTCCGAAGACACCTGTTTTGACAGTGTGTTGATATCTCATTTGCAGTCTTTAAGAAGTTTAACAGAATTCATTTACATGTTTTGGGAGTATACGAAAATCAAGTTATTTTTTGAAACACACTGTATCGACCTAGAAGCCAGACTTGTCAATTTTGGTAACATTTTGTCAGCTCTACGGAAAACCTAGACAGAAAGAATGCAAACTTCCAGTCCAAACTGTTAAAGGGGTCATGTCAGCTCTTTACGGTTGAAGCCTCCGAAACCAACAGGAACCATGAAATAACTATTGGAAACATGAAATAACCCCCAACCTTGGATACACTTGTGCATGTGGTGCCCTTTACTCCCAGTGACACCTACTGGCCAATGTTGGCATTTCAAGGGGTAACATCCCTCTCTAGGAAAATACAAGAGGAAACAAACCAAATATATACATTTAGGTTTGAATCCAAAAGCACCTAGAGGCATTATAGCTAGGACAACCCTGCTGCAGTTATGCTAGTCTATTGAGAACCAGGTGTTCTTCTATCAGTGATGAGAACGATTAATCATCCGATCATGTTGGGTAAAGCCATTTAACGCAACCAAGTCTGCACCCCCATGATATAGTGCCCCCGGGGGCTTGACTCAATTGAAAGACGATCCACAGAAGCTGTGTCTTTAATGTCACTGGCGACTTTGACAGTACAGTTCACTTTCTGACATGTACTATTTACCTATACTGTCTTGAAAAACTGAGGCCTAATACAGATTCAAGTTCAGTCAAAGATTCCCCTGACTTACCACACTCCCTTCACCCCAGGGAAGACATAAACACAACATTGGCTGAATCTAGCGGCAGGCCATCGTTTCTAGGTGTGAGCTAAGTATTCAATTCCTATCGATTTCAGCCGAGACTATTTGACCTTGAAGGAGTTCACTGTTGTTCACAGAGTGTGAAGCTGGAGGAAGTCTGATTCTAGGAGGGGCTTGCTCTTCTCATAATGGCTTCATTGCAGCTCAGGTACTGATCCTTCAAAATGGATGCCTGAGTGGAGGGGAGGGAAGGGCAAGTGCTTGCTAGCTAGGCCCAAACCTGGGAAAAGGCTTACCTGGGCTTGGTGAATTCTGGTCTGAATGGCTTGGGAATGCCCCTTGGGACGTGTGGATTCTCACGACCTCTTCCAAGAACAGGAGCGTTTTGATCATCTCTGCCATCTCTTCTCTTGCAGATGTCAGGGACCTTGGACCCGTTCTTGGAGAAGAGAATTGAGGAACTTCCTCAAGTCCACGTTGGCACTCCGTATGTTTCTGCCAGTATCAGCGAGGATCAATAGGTCTCATGAATGTCTTTTGAGCCTGGTATCCTCTACAGCTGTCTCCACGCCAGTATTCTCCATTGTAGCAGAACATCTCTCATCCATGTGTTCGCATCTCTCCTCAATCCGTGCAGCCAGCTTTTCGCCCAGCTTCTCTTCGTGTCTCCCCTAAAGTCGACTTCAGCAGGACTGGGCAAGTCTGAAAGTACCTCGGAGCCTCACCAGTAAGCTGATGACAGGCAGATCTTCCACTGTCTGCTCTGAAAGGTTCTGGAAACTGACCTGTGAACTCAGGTCTTTGGGCAGCAGCAGTATCTCGAACTTACACAGCTTCCCGGACCAAACACCTAAGCCAAGCTCCACAGAGGGCGGCAGCCCCTCCATCACACTGATCCACCCACAGAACTCTGCCCGGTTACCTAGGATCCAACAGCCACAACAAGCCTCGCGGTACACACCAACATTCCACCTGGAATCCAACCGGTACCTGCCATCCCCAATGGCTGCTGCATCTTGTCAGTGTTGGGGGAGGGGCTGCATCCGACGAGAGGTGCCTAAGGTAAATGTGATTCTACCCACTAGCGTCCCATGGGCCTTTCTTCTTCCCTCTTTCCTTTTGCTCAGATCTGTATGCACAGTACCAATGGAGGGAAGTGGGTCCCTTTTTAGTTGATGGTTTCACACGTCTTTAAACTTTCTAACAGTTCACAGTACACAGAGACCCTCTAAAGGAGACTTATGTTCCTATGATATCCGTACACCCGGAATACATATGCGTCGCCTGATTTCTGCTGAAACACCCGCACTCTCAGGACATGGATCCATTTGTTTCATGGGGGCTGAAATTCCAAGAAATGAAACCAACCCCAATGTGCACTTTACTGTCTGTCTCTTTTGCTCTTAGTACACTTTGGCAGATCTACGTGCCTTTGTTATAGGCTTCTTACATTTCTTCTCTACGTAGCGTAGAATATGGCATTCCTTCATCCTGTCGGAAGACATACAAGTCTACATCAAGGACTAGGAATCCATTTGATTCCAAATCGGCATTTGGGTTAGGTCACGATATGCTCTTATGAATCAATATTTACGAATATGAATGCACGCCTCTGATTTCCGAAGACAAGTGTGCTGAGTACATGCAAGCCGCGATACTGGGTCGATGCGTGCTGAATGATCCTTGACATCACCTTGAGTATTTTCTTTTGAATAATCATGATTCCCTTGGTAGATGTCAGCCAACCGTACCCTTTTGGTGCTTGTTTGTTGGTTTGATTCTTTGTTGGTCTGCTTCTTGCTTGTTTTGCAAACACGTCAGGCCATGCAGCTCTCCTTTCGCTTCAAACAGAGAGTCCAATAAGCTGATTCACTTAAGAGAGTGCTTCCAATCACCTATGATTTCCTGCTTCCCTCTCCCATCTTTAGGGTTTTGATGTCCTCCTGGCCTTCTTCTTGTTTCTTCTTTGCCACTCATGCTCTTCTTGCATTTCCAATAATGGTTTTCTTCTTTCCATTTCATCTTGCTGCTTTTCTATTCAGGGGAGTATTCTCAACCTTCCTTTTAGAAGAAGTTTTGAACTGCTGAATTCTTTTAAGATTTGCCGGTCTGTGGAATTCTCTAGCTCTGCCGTTATTAGAAATGGTGGTCATGGGGCATAGGCTACCCTAGGTGGCAGCATTTGGCCATTCAGGATATGGTCTGTGTCCTGGCACTCCTCCCTGTCCTGCAATATTGCTGCCGAGATATCAGCTGAAACCCCTCTGGAGGTTCCCTTGTGACTATGTTGTTTCCTCCAGGTGCATTTTAAATCACTGGGATATTCGTGAACTTTGTTGATTTGAATCATACAGCTGCTGGTAGGTCTATTGGGATTCCACCTCCTTTGGATGCTGTGTAATCCCTGAATTCGCATAGATGATTCTTTCTTGGCTTTCAGCACGTTTCAGTCTGATTTTTCTACAGATACATTTTCAGACAGTTTTTGTTTCTTTATCTCTTGCTTTTCCATCTGGGACTCTTATGAACTCTAGTCTTTCATGCCCTGTCTTAACCCAGGATTCAACAGCAATGTTTCATTGGTTTGCACTTGCTTTCCTATGTCTGCTTCTGACCGAGGGATTTCTGTTCCCCTGTCTTCACAGTCATTCACGCGTCCCTCTGCATTATCTAGTCTGCTAAGGGCTGAATTTTGGCCCTGATATGATCACATCCATTGAGTTTTCTGATATTTTTTGGCTCGTCTTTAGACTTTCTCTTCCCCTTTTCTGATATTCTGCCTTTTGTGATTCTGAGACAATGTTGTTCTTCAGGGTTTTCCAGACCTCCAATTTCAACACTTGGTCTGGATAGCGTTTTGCAGTCTAGTTGTTTGAAAGCTTATCTTCTGGGCCTTCAATATCTTTGGAACTGAAAATGGTACTTCCTGTTTCTTTTACTGTACTTCTTCATCTCTACTGGTCAGGTAATATCAGGTATCTAATGTAGACTTCTAGGGCTTTGTTAAGTGAAAATTTTAGACTCTTGTCTCTACGCAATTCCATGGGATTTCTGTGAGGACAACTTCTCCTAGACATTGATGCCATATTCTGTTCCTGTGTGTGTTGTCTGGTATATCTCCAATTGCTGGTGTTGCATTTGTTGTGATGAACATCCCATACTATTTCGATTAGCATAACTTCATTTCGGTTACGCATATCTCACAATTCTGAAAGTGCGCAGGACACTTCCTCTTGTGGAAATGAGGCTTCTAAAGGTTCTCAGCTCTGCATTCTGCTCTATGTCATTTTGGAGTGTTTAAAAATAAGCAAACTGAGAGTGCGCTTGTGCTTTGTAGTGCCACGGGAATGTCCCAATGAAAGCAGTTCTTCCCAGAGCTTCTCTGTCTACTGAAACACCAGTGGAAGCTCATCCATGGATGTCACACATCAGGGCCTGCTGGAATGATCCCGCAGACCTACCTTGGTGTCCTCGGTGCCGTACCGTGCCGGTGCCATCCAAAATGTAGCATCCGCTTTTGGGAGATAGTGCTGAAGGAAATGCTTCCTCTTCTCACGCTGTGGACTTGGACCACTCTTCCTTGTCCTCTCATCCTTGTGGCACGGGTGCACGAAGGCAACCACAGAGCTGTTGCGCATCCTGTGCCTCAAACCAAACCATAATCCCAGCCCAGGTTATGAATGTAGCAGATCCTAAGGCTTTTCATTCTGATTTCAAACCCAAGGCCCCCTGGATCCCTCAGACCAGATGCACGATAGCTCTGATTCAGCCCCACACGTGCTCTATTGGCAAGATGCCCAATTGGTCCCTGGTCCTGCAGATGCACTGGGTGTGGCCATGGGACATATCGGTAATCTCAACCGCGCGACCAGTGTGGTTGCTTTATCATTGGTACACAGTTCGGTTTGCTCTCTTGATTCGACCCACCACATCCCACAACGCACTCCAGATCCCTGAGACTCAGCGTGTGCCATCATCCGTAGCCCTATCCCTCACTGACCGTTGCCTCTGCTACCTCAAATTTGGCAGCTCGGATCTTGGTCTCAGAATCAACTGTGGGGATATTTTGCGCTGGATTCTTTGAGTTCTGTCAGCCAAGCATCTGCTGTGCACTCTTGTAAATCTCAGCACATCACCTTCAATCCCATGTCTCCTGTCCGCTTGAGAGTGTGCGTCCAAGGTAAACAGAGTTTCACCCTTGTTGCTCCATCACCAGGGGTCAGACCCTGCACTGGTTTCCATTCCCTGCTTTGCCTTCTCCTGCTTCCAGGTGTCCTGAGGCCTCATCCTGTCTTTGGAAGTAACAGGCCTCTCTTCGGCAAGTGTCCTGTGCCAAGGGCTGGGTGAGTGGATGTTTCCATTGCTCTGTACCTGGGAGCGAGTGAGTGCAGGTTGCACTTCTTCTCTGCCAACTGGGCATCGATGAATCAACACTATCCAGATACATTTCACAGAAATGTGATATTTGCTTAGCTCTTTGTTTCTATACAGCCTTGGTGGGAGGGATTGTCCGAAGACACCTGTTTTGACAGTGTGTTGATATCTCATTTGCAGTCTTTAAGAAGTTTAACAGAATTCATTTACATGTTTTGGGAGTATACGAAAATGAAGTTATTTTTTGAAACACACTGTATCGACCTAGAAGCCAGACTTGTCAATTTTGGTAACATTTTGTCAGCTCTACGGAAAACCTAGACAGAAAGAATGCAAACTTCCAGTCCAAACTGTTAAAGGGGTCATGTCAGCTCTTTACGGTTGAAGCCTCCGAAACCAACAGGAACCATGAAATAACTATTGGAAACATGAAATAACCCCCAACCTTGGATACACTTGTGCATGTGGTGCCCTTTACTCCCAGTGACACCCACTGGCCAATGTTGGCATTTCAAGGGGTAACATCCCTCTCTAGGAAAATACAAGAGGAAACAAACCAAATATATACATTTAGGTTTGAATCCAAAAGCACCTAGAGGCATTATAGCTAGGAGAACCATGCTGCAGTTATGCTAGTCTATTGAGAACCAGGTGTTCTTCTATCAGTGATGAGAACGATTAATCATCCGATCATGTTGGGTAAAGCCATTTAACGCAACCAAGTCTGCACCCCCATGATATAGTGCCCCCGGGGGCTTGACTCAATTGAAAGACGATCCACAGAAGCTGTTTCTTTAATGTCATTGGCGACTTTGACAGTACAGTTCACTTTCTGACATGTACTATTTACCTATACTGTCTTGAAAAACTGAGGCCTAATACAGATTCAAGTTCAGTCAAAGATTCCCCTGACTTACCACACTCCCTTCACCCCAGGGAAGACATAAACACAACATTGGCTGAATCTAGCGGAAGGCCATCGTTTCTAGGTGTGAGCTAAGTATTCAATTCCTATCGATTTCAGCCGAGACTATTTGACCTTGAAGGAGTTCACTGTTGTTCACAGAGTGTGAAGCTGGAGGAAGTCTGATTCTAGGAGGGGCTTGCTCTTCTCGTAATGGCTTCATTGCAGCTCAGGTACTGATCCTTCAAAATGGATGCCTGAGTGGAGGGGAGGGAAGGTCAAGTGCTTGCTAGCTAGGCCCAAACCTGGGAAAAGGCTTACCTGGGCTTGGTGAATTCTGGTCTGAATGGCTTGGGAATGCCCCTTGGGACGTGTGGATTCTCACGACCTCTTCCAAGAACAGGAGCGTTTTGATCATCTCTGCCATCTCTTCTCTTGCAGATGTCAGGGACCTTGGACCCGTTCTTGGAGAAGAGAATTGAGGAACTTCCTCAAGTCCACGTTGGCACTCCGTATGTTTCTGCCAGTATCAGCGAGGATCAATAGGTCTCATGAATGTCTTTTGAGCCTGGTATCCTCTACAGCTGTCTCCACGCCAGTATTCTCCATTGTAGCAGAACATCTCTCATCCATGTGTTCGCATCTCTCCTCAATCCGTGCAGCCAGCTTTTCGCCCAGCTTCTCTTCGTGTCTCCCCTAAAGTCGACTTCAGCAGGACTGGGCAAGTCTGAAAGTACCTCGGAGCCTCACCAGTAAGCTGATGACAGGCAGATCTTCCACTGTCTGCTCTGAAAGGTTCTGGAAACTGACCTGTGAACTCAGGTCTTTGGGCAGCAGCAGTATCTCGAACTTACACAGCTTCCCGGACCAAACACCTAAGCCAAGCTCCACAGAGGGCGGCAGCCCCTCCATCACACTGATCCACCCACAGAACTCTGCCCGGTTACCTAGGATCCAACAGCCACAACAAGCCTCGCGGTACACACCAACATTCCACCTGGAATCCAACCGGTACCTGCCATCCCCAATGGCTGCTGCATCTTGTCAGTGTTGGGGGAGGGGCTGCATCCGACGAGAGGTGCCTAAGGTAAATGTGATTCTACCCACTAGCGTCCCATGGGCCTTTCTTCTTCCCTCTTTCCTTTTGCTCAGATCTGTATGCACAGTACCAATGGAGGGAAGTGGGTCCCTTTTTAGTTGATGGTTTCACACGTCTTTAAACTTTCTAACAGTTCACAGTACACAGAGACCCTCTAAAGGAGACTTATGTTCCTATGATATCCGTACACCCGGAATACATATGCGTCGCCTGATTTCTGCTGAAACACCCGCACTCTCAGGACATGGATCCATTTGTTTCATGGGGGCTGAAATTCCAAGAAATGAAACCAACCCCAATGTGCACTTTACTGTCTGTCTCTTTTGCTCTTAGTACACTTTGGCAGATCTACGTGCCTTTGTTATAGGCTTCTTACATTTCTTCTCTACGTAGCGTAGAATATGGCATTCCTTCATCCTGTCGGAAGACATACAAGTCTACATCACGGACTAGGAATCCATTTGATTCCAAATCGGCATTTGGGTTAGGTCACGATATGCTCTTATGAATCAATATTTACGAATATGAATGCACGCCTCTGATTTCCGAAGACAAGTGTGCTGAGTACATGCAAGCCGCGATACTGGGTCGATGCGTGCTGAATGATCCTTGACATCACCTTGAGTATTTTCTTTTGAATAATCATGATTCCCTTGGTAGATGTCAGCCAACCGTACCCTTTTGGTGCTTGTTTGTTGGTTTGATTCTTTGTTGGTCTGCTTCTTGCTTGTTTTGCAAACACGTCAGGCCATGCAGCTCTCCTTTTGCTTCAAACAGAGAGTCCAATAAGCTGATTCACTTAAGAGAGTGCTTCCAATCACCTATGATTTCCTGCTTCCCTCTCCCATCTTTAGGGTTTTGATGTCCTCCTTGCCTTCTTCTTGTTTCTTCTTTGCCACTCATGTTCTTCTTGCATTTCCAATAATGGTTTTCTTCTTTCCATTTCATCTTGCTGCTTTTCTATTCAGGGGAGTATTCTCAACCTTCCTTTTAGAAGAAGTTTTGAACTGCTGAATTCTTTTAAGATTTGCCGGTCTGTGGAATTCTCTAGCTCTGCCGTTATTAGAAACGGTGGTCATGGGGCATAGGCTACCCTAGGTGGCAGCATTTGGCCATTCAGGATATGGTCTGTGTCCTGGCACTCCTCCCTGTCCTGCAATATTGCTGCCGAGATATCAGCTGAAACCCCTCTGGAGGTTCCCTTGTGACTATGTTGTTTCCTCCAGGTGCATTTTAAATCACTGGGATATTCGTGAACTTTGTTGATTTGAATCATACAGCTGCTGGTAGGTCTATTGGGATTCCACCTCCTTTGGATGCTGTGTAATCCCTGAATTCGCATAGATGATTCTTTCTTGGCTTTCAGCACGTTTCAGTCTGATTTTTCTACAGATACATTTTCAGACAGTTTTTGTTTCTTTATCTCTTGCTTTTCCATCTGGGACTCTTATGAACTCTAGTCTTTCATGCCCTGTCTTAACCCAGGATTCAACAGCAATGTTTCATTGGTTTGCACTTGCTTTCCTATGTCTGCTTCTGACCGAGGGATTTCTGTTCCCCTGTCTTCACAGTCATTCACGCGTCCCTCTGCATTATCTAGTCTGTTAAGGGCTGAATTTTGGCCCTGATATGATCACATCCATTGAGTTTTCTGATATTTTTTGGCTCGTCTTTAGACTTTCTCTTCCCCTTTTCTGATATTCTGCCTTTTGTGATTCTGAGACAATGTTGTTCTTCAGGGTTTTCCAGACCTCCAATTTCAACACTTGGTCTGGATAGCATTTTGCAGTCTAGTTGTTTGAAAGCTTATCTTCTGGGCCTTCAATATCTTTGGAACTGAAAATGGTACTTCCTGTTTCTTTTACTGTACTTCTTCATCTCTACTGGTCAGGTAATATCAGGTATCTAATGTAGACTTCTAGGGCTTTGTTAAGTGAAAATTTTAGACTCTTGTCTCTACGCAATTCCATGGGATTTCTGTGAGGACAACTTCTCCTAGACATTGATGCCATATTCTGTTCCTGTGTGTGTTGTCTGGTATATCTCCAATTGCTGGTGTTGCATTTGTTGTGATGAACATCCCATACTATTTCGATTAGCATAACTTCATTTCGGTTACGCATATCTCACAATTCTGAAAGTGCGCAGGACACTTCCTCTTGTGGAAATGAGGCTTCTAAAGGTTCTCAGCTCTGCATTCTGCTCTATGTCATTTTGGAGTGTTTAAAAAAAAGCAAACTGAGAGTGCGCTTGTGCTTTGTAGTGCCACGGGAATGTCCCAATTAAAGCAGTTCTTCCCAGAGCTTCTCTGTCTACTGAAACACCAGTGGAAGCTCATCCATGGATGTCACACATCAGGGCCTGCTGGAATGATCCCGCAGACCTACCTTGGTATCCTCGGTGCCGTACCGTGCCGGTGCCATCCAAAATGTAGCATCCGCTTTTGGGAGATAGTGCTGAAGGAAATGCTTCCTCTTCTCACGCTGTGGACTTGGACCACTCTTCCTTGTCCTCTCATCCTTGTGGCACGGGTGCACGAAGGCAACCACAGAGCTGTTGCGCATCCTGTGCCTCAAACCAAACCATAATCCCAGCCCAGGTTATGAATGTAGCAGATCCTAAGGCTTTTCATTCTGATTTCAAACCCAAGGCCCCCTGGATCCCTCAGACCAGATGCACGATAGCTCTGATTCAGCCCCACACGTGCTCTATTGGCAAGATGCCCAATTGGTCCCTGGTCCTGCAGATGCACTGGGTGTGGCCATGGGACATATCGGTAATCTCAACCGCGCGACCAGTGTGGTTGCTTTATCATTGGTACACAGTTCGGTTTGCTCTCTTGATTCGACCCACCACATCCCACAACGCACTCCAGATCCCTGAGACTCAGCGTGTGCCATCATCCGTAGCCCTATCCCTCACTGACCGTTGCCTCTGCTACCTCAAATTTGGCAGCTCGGATCTTGGTCTCAGAATCAACTGTGGGGATATTTTGCGCTGGATTCTTTGAGTTCTGTCAGCCAAGCATCTGCTGTGCACTCTTGTAAATCTCAGCACATCACCTTCAATCCCATGTCTCCTGTCCGCTTGAGAGTGTGCGTCCAAGGTAAACAGAGTTTCACCCTTGTTGCTCCATCACCAGGGGTCAGACCCTGCACTGGTTTCCATTCCCTGCTTTGCCTTCTCCTGCTTCCAGGTGTCCTGAGGCCTCATCCTGTCTTTGGAAGTAACAGGCCTCTCTTCGGCAAGTGTCCTGTGCCAAGGGCTGGGTGAGTGGATGTTTCCATTGCTCTGTACCTGGGAGCGAGTGAGTGCAGGTTGCACTTCTTCTCTGCCAACTGGGCATCGATGAATCAACACTATCCAGATACATTTCACAGAAATGTGATATTTGCTTAGCTCTTTGTTTCTATACAGCCTTGGTGGGAGGGATTGTCCGAAGACACCTGTTTTGACAGTGTGTTGATATCTCATTTGCAGTCTTTAAGAAGTTTAACAGAATTCATTTACATGTTTTGGGAGTATACGAAAATGAAGTTATTTTTTGAAACACACTGTATCGACCTAGAAGCCAGACTTGTCAATTTTGGTAACATTTTGTCAGCTCTACGGAAAACCTAGACAGAAAGAATGCAAACTTCCAGTCCAAACTGTTAAAGGGGTCATGTCAGCTCTTTACGGTTGAAGCCTCCGAAACCAACAGGAACCATGAAATAACTATTGGAAACATGAAATAACCCCCAACCTTGGATACACTTGTGCATGTGGTGCCCTTTACTCCCAGTGACACCTACTGGCCAATGTTGGCATTTCAAGGGGTAACATCCCTCTCTAGGAAAATACAAGAGGAAACAAACCAAATATATACATTTAGGTTTGAATCCAAAAGCACCTAGAGGCATTATAGCTAGGACAACCCTGCTGCAGTTATGCTAGTCTATTGAGAACCAGGTGTTCTTCTATCAGTGATGAGAACGATTAATCATCCGATCATGTTGGGTAAAGCCATTTAACGCAACCAAGTCTGCACCCCCATGATATAGTGCCCCCGGGGGCTTGACTCAATTGAAAGACGATCCACAGAAGCTGTGTCTTTAATGTCACTGGCGACTTTGACAGTACAGTTCACTTTCTGACATGTACTATTTACCTACACTGTCTTGAAAAACTGAGGCCTAATACAGATTCAAGTTCAGTCAAAGATTCCCCTGACTTACCACACTCCCTTCACCCCAGGGAAGACATAAACACAACATTGGCTGAATCTAGCGGAAGGCCATCGTTTCTAGGTGTGAGCTAAGTATTCAATTCCTATCGATTTCAGCCGAGACTATTTGACCTTGAAGGAGTTCACTGTTGTTCACAGAGTGTGAAGCTGGAGGAAGTCTGATTCTAGGAGGGGCTTGCTCTTCTCGTAATGGCTTCATTGCAGCTCAGGTACTGATCCTTCAAAATGGATGCCTGAGTGGAGGGGAGGGAAGGGCAAGTGCTTGCTAGCTAGGCCCAAACCTGGGAAAAGGCTTACCTGGGCTTGGTGAATTCTGGTCTGAATGGCTTGGGAATGCCCCTTGGGACGTGTGGATTCTCACGACCTCTTCCAAGAACAGGAGCGTTTTGATCATCTCTGCCATCTCTTCTCTTGCAGATGTCAGGGACCTTGGACCCGTTCTTGGAGAAGAGAATTGAGGAACTTCCTCAAGTCCACGTTGGCACTCCGTATGTTTCTGCCAGTATCAGCGAGGATCAATAGGTCTCATGAATGTCTTTTGAGCCTGGTATCCTCTACAGCTGTCTCCACGCCAGTATTCTCCATTGTAGCAGAACATCTCTCATCCATGTGTTCGCATCTCTCCTCAATCCGTGCAGCCAGCTTTTCGCCCAGCTTCTCTTCGTGTCTCCCCTAAAGTCGACTTCAGCAGGACTGGGCAAGTCTGAAAGTACCTCGGAGCCTCACCAGTAAGCTGATGACAGGCAGATCTTCCACTGTCTGCTCTGAAAGGTTCTGGAAACTGACCTGTGAACTCAGGTCTTTGGGCAGCAGCAGTATCTCGAACTTACACAGCTTCCCGGACCAAACACCTAAGCCAAGCTCCACAGAGGGCGGCAGCCCCTCCATCACACTGATCCACCCACAGAACTCTGCCCGGTTACCTAGGATCCAACAGCCACAACAAGCCTCGCGGTACACACCAACATTCCACCTGGAATCCAACTGGTAACTGCCATCCCCAATGGCTGCTGCATCTTGTCAGTGTTGGGGGAGGGGCTGCATCCGACGAGAGGTGCCTAAGGTAAATGTGATTCTACCCACTAGCGTCCCATGGGCCTTTCTTCTTCCCTCTTTCCTTTTGCTCAGATCTGTATGCACAGTACCAATGGAGGGAAGTGGGTCCCTTTTTAGTTGATGGTTTCACACGTCTTTAAACTTTCTAACAGTTCACAGTACACAGAGACCCTCTAAAGGAGACTTATGTTCCTATGATATCCGTACACCCGGAATACATATGCGTCGCCTGATTTCTGCTGAAACACCCGCACTCTCAGGACATGGATCCATTTGTTTCATGGGGGCTGAAATTCCAAGAAATGAAACCAACCCCAATGTGCACTTTACTGTCTGTCTCTTTTGCTCTTAGTACACTTTGGCAGATCTACGTGCCTTTGTTATAGGCTTCTTACATTTCTTCTCTACGTAGCGTAGAATATGGCATTCCTTCATCCTGTCGGAAGACATACAAGTCTACATCAAGGACTAGGAATCCATTTGATTCCAAATCGGCATTTGGGTTAGGTCACGATATGCTCTTATGAATCAATATTTACGAATATGAATGCACGCCTCTGATTTCCGAAGACAAGTGTGCTGAGTACATGCAAGCCGCGATACTGGGTCGATGCGTGCTGAATGATCCTTGACATCACCTTGAGTATTTTCTTTTGAATAATCATGATTCCCTTGGTAGATGTCAGCCAACCGTACCCTTTTGGTGCTTGTTTGTTGGTTTGATTCTTTGTTGGTCTGCTTCTTGCTTGTTTTGCAAACACGTCAGGCCATGCAGCTCTCCTTTCGCTTCAAACAGAGAGTCCAATAAGCTGATTCACTTAAGAGAGTGCCTCCAATCACCTATGATTTCCTGCTTCCCTCTCCCATCTTTAGGGTTTTGATGTCCTCCTTGCCTTCTTCTTGTTTCTTCTTTGCCACTCATGCTCTTCTTGCATTTCCAAAAATGGTTTTCTTCTTTCCATTTCATCTTGCTGCTTTTCTATTCAGGGGAGTATTCTCAACCTTCCTTTTAGAAGAAGTTTTGAACTGCTGAATTCTTTTAAGATTTGCCGGTCTGTGGAATTCTCTAGCTCTGCCGTTATTAGAAATGGTGGTCATGGGGCATAGGCTACCCTAGGTGGCAGCATTTGGCCATTCAGGATATGGTCTGTGTCCTGGCACTCCTCCCTGTCCTGCAATATTGCTGCCGAGATATCAGCTGAAACCCCTCTGGAGGTTCCCTTGTGACTATGTTGTTTCCTCCAGGTGCATTTTAAATCACTGGGATATTCGTGAACTTTGTTGATTTGAATCATACAGCTGCTGGTAGGTCTATTGGGATTCCACCTCCTTTGGATGCTGTGTAATCCCTGAATTCGCATAGATGATTCTTTCTTGGCTTTCAGCACGTTTCAGTCTGATTTTTCTACAGATACATTTTCAGACAGTTTTTGTTTCTTTATCTCTTGCTTTTCCATCTGGGACTCTTATGAACTCTAGTCTTTCATGCCCTGTCTTAACCCAGGATTCAACAGCAATGTTTCATTGGTTTGCACTTGCTTTCCTATGTCTGCTTCTGACCGAGGGATTTCTGTTCCCCTGTCTTCACAGTCATTCACGCGTCCCTCTGCATTATCTAGTCTGCTAAGGGCTGAATTTTGGCCCTGATATGATCACATCCATTGAGTTTTCTGATATTTTTTGGCTCGTCTTTAGACTTTCTCTTCCCCTTTTCTGATATTCTGCCTTTTGTGATTCTGAGACAATGTTGTTCTTCAGGGTTTTCCAGACCTCCAATTTCAACACTTGGTCTGGATAGCGTTTTGCAGTCTAGTTGTTGGAAAGCTTATCTTCTGGGCCTTCAATATCTTTGGAACTGAAAATGGTACTTCCTGTTTCTTTTACTGTACTTCTTCATCTCTACTGGTCAGGTAATATCAGGTATCTAATGTAGGCTTCTAGGGCTTTGTTAAGTGAAAATTTTAGACTCTTGTCTCTACGCAATTCCATGGGATTTCTGTGAGGACAACTTCTCCTAGACACTGATGCCATATTCTGTTCCTGTGTGTGTTGTCTGGTATATCTCCAATTGCTGGTGTTGCATTTGTTGTGATGAACATCCCATACTATTTCGATTAGCATAACTTCATTTCGGTTACGCATATCTCACAATTCTGAAAGTGCGCAGGACACTTCCTCTTGTGGAAATGAGGCTTCTAAAGGTTCTCAGCTCTGCATTCTGCTCTATGTCATTTTGGAGTGTTTAAAAAAAAGCAAACTGAGAGTGCGCTTGTGCTTTGTAGTGCCACGGGAATGTCCCAATGAAAGCAGTTCTTCCCAGAGCTTCTCTGTCTACTGAAACACCAGTGGAAGCTCATCCATGGATGTCACACATCAGGGCCTGCTGGAATGATCCCGCAGACCTACCTTGGTGTCCTCGGTGCCGTACCGTGCCGGTGCCATCCAAAATGTAGCATCCGCTTTTGGGAGATAGTGCTGAAGGAAATGCTTCCTCTTCTCACGCTGTGGACTTGGACCACTCTTCCTTGTCCTCTCATCCTTGTGGCACGGGTGCACGAAGGCAACCACAGAGCTGTTGCGCATCCTGTGCCTCAAACCAAACCATAATCCCAGCCCAGGTTATGAATGTAGCAGATCCTAAGGCTTTTCATTCTGATTTCAAACCCAAGGCCCCCTGGATCCCTCAGACCAGATGCACGATAGCTCTGATTCAGCCCCACACGTGCTCTATTGGCAAGATGCCCAATTGGTCCCTGGTCCTGCAGATGCACTGGGTGTGGCCATGGGACATATCGGTAATCTCAACCGCGCGACCAGTGTGGTTGCTTTATCATTGGTACACAGTTCGGTTTGCTCTCTTGATTCGACCCACCACATCCCACAACGCACTCCAGATCCCTGAGACTCAGCGTGTGCCATCATCCGTAGCCCTATCCCTCACTGACCGTTGCCTCTGCTACCTCAAATTTGGCAGCTCGGATCTTGGTCTCAGAATCAACTGTGGGGATATTTTGCGCTGGATTCTTTGAGTTCTGTCAGCCAAGCATCTGCTGTGCACTCTTGTAAATCTCAGCACATCACCTTCAATCCCATGTCTCCTGTCCGCTTGAGAGTGTGCGTCCAAGGTAAACAGAGTTTCACCCTTGTTGCTCCATCACCAGGGGTCAGACCCTGCACTGGTTTCCATTCCCTGCTTTGCCTTCTCCTGCTTCCAGGTGTCCTGAGGCCTCATCCTGTCTTTGGAAGTAACAGGCCTCTCTTCGGCAAGTGTCCTGTGCCAAGGGCTGGGTGAGTGGATGTTTCCATTGCTCTGTACCTGGGAGCGAGTGAGTGCAGGTTGCACTTCTTCTCTGCCAACTGGGCATCGATGAATCAACACTATCCAGATACATTTCACAGAAATGTGATATTTGCTTAGCTCTTTGTTTCTATACAGCCTTGGTGGGAGGGATTGTCCGAAGACACCTGTTTTGACAGTGTGTTGATATCTCATTTGCAGTCTTTAAGAAGTTTAACAGAATTCATTTACATGTTTTGGGAGTATACGAAAATGAAGTTATTTTTTGAAACACACTGTATCGACCTAGAAGCCAGACTTGTCAATTTTGGTAACATTTTGTCAGCTCTACGGAAAACCTAGACAGAAAGAATGCAAACTTCCAGTCCAAACTGTTAAAGGGGTCATGTCAGCTCTTTACGGTTGAAGCCTCCGAAACCAACAGGAACCATGAAATAACTATTGGAAACATGAAATAACCCCCAACCTTGGATACACTTGTGCATGTGGTGCCCTTTACTCCCAGTGACACCTACTGGCCAATGTTGGCATTTCAAGGGGTAACATCCCTCTCTAGGAAAATACAAGAGGAAACAAACCAAATATATACATTTAGGTTTGAATCCAAAAGCACCTAGAGGCATTATAGCTAGGACAACCCTGCTGCAGTTATGCTAGTCTATTGAGAACCAGGTGTTCTTCTATCAGTGATGAGAACGATTCATCATCCGATCATGTTGGGTAAAGCCATTTAACGCAACCAAGTCTGCACCCCCATGATATAGTGCCCCCGGGGGCTTGACTCAATTGAAAGACGATCCACAGAAGCTGTGTCTTTAATGTCACTGGCGACTTTGACAGTACAGTTCACTTTCTGACATGTACTATTTACCTACACTGTCTTGAAAAACTGAGGCCTAATACAGATTCAAGTTCAGTCAAAGATTCCCCTGACTTACCACACTCCCTTCACCCCAGGGAAGACATAAACACAACATTGGCTGAATCTAGCGGAAGGCCATCGTTTCTAGGTGTGAGCTAAGTATTCAATTCCTATCGATTTCAGCCGAGACTATTTGACCTTGAAGGAGTTCACTGTTGTTCACAGAGTGTGAAGCTGGAGGAAGTCTGATTCTAGGAGGGGCTTGCTCTTCTCGTAATGGCTTCATTGCAGCTCAGGTACTGATCCTTCAAAATGGATGCCTGAGTGGAGGGGAGGGAAGGGCAAGTGCTTGCTAGCTAGGCCCAAACCTGGGAAAAGGCTTACCTGGGCTTGGTGAATTCTGGTCTGAATGGCTTGGGAATGCCCCTTGGGACGTGTGGATTCTCACGACCTCTTCCAAGAACAGGAGCGTTTTGATCATCTCTGCCATCTCTTCTCTTGCAGATGTCAGGGACCTTGGACCCGTTCTTGGAGAAGAGAATTGAGGAACTTCCTCAAGTCCACGTTGGCACTCCGTATGTTTCTGCCAGTATCAGCGAGGATCAATAGGTCTCATGAATGTCTTTTGAGCCTGGTATCCTCTACAGCTGTCTCCACGCCAGTATTCTCCATTGTAGCAGAACATCTCTCATCCATGTGTTCGCATCTCTCCTCAATCCGTGCAGCCAGCTTTTCGCCCAGCTTCTCTTCGTGTCTCCCCTAAAGTCGACTTCACCAGGACTGGGCAAGTCTGAAAGTACCTCGGAGCCTCACCAGTAAGCTGATGACAGGCAGATCTTCCACTGTCTGCTCTGAAAGGTTCTGGAAACTGACCTGTGAACTCAGGTCTTTGGGCAGCAGCAGTATCTCGAACTTACACAGCTTCCCGGACCAAACACCTAAGCCAAGCTCCACAGAGGGCGGCAGCCCCTCCATCACACTGATCCACCCACAGAACTCTGCCCGGTTACCTAGGATCCAACAGCCACAACAAGCCTCGCGGTACACACCAACATTCCACCTGGAATCCAACTGGTAACTGCCATCCCCAATGGCTGCTGCATCTTGTCAGTGTTGGGGGAGGGGCTGCATCCGACGAGAGGTGCCTAAGGTAAATGTGATTCTACCCACTAGCGTCCCATGGGCCTTTCTTCTTCCCTCTTTCCTTTTGCTCAGATCTGTATGCACAGTACCAATGGAGGGAAGTGGGTCCCTTTTTAGTTGATGGTTTCACACGTCTTTAAACTTTCTAACAGTTCACAGTACACAGAGACCCTCTAAAGGAGACTTATGTTCCTATGATATCCGTACACCCGGAATACATATGCGTCGCCTGATTTCTGCTGAAACACCCGCACTCTCAGGACATGGATCCATTTGTTTCATGGGGGCTGAAATTCCAAGAAATGAAACCAACCCCAATGTGCACTTTACTGTCTGTCTCTTTTGCTCTTAGTACACTTTGGCAGATCTACGTGCCTTTGTTATAGGCTTCTTACATTTCTTCTCTACGTAGCGTAGAATATGGCATTCCTTCATCCTGTCGGAAGACATACAAGTCTACATCACGGACTAGGAATCCATTTGATTCCAAATCGGCATTTGGGTTAGGTCACGATATGCTCTTATGAATCAATATTTACGAATATGAATGCAGGCCTCTGATTTCCGAAGACAAGTGTGCTGAGTACATGCAAGCCGCGATACTGGGTCGATGCGTGCTGAATGATCCTTGACATCACCTTGAGTATTTTCTTTTGAATAATCATGATTCCCTTGGTAGATGTCAGCCAACCGTACCCTTTTGGTGCTTGTTTGTTGGTTTGATTCTTTGTTGGTCTGCTTCTTGCTTGTTTTGCAAACACGTCAGGCCATGCAGCTCTCCTTTCGCTTCAAACAGAGAGTCCAATAAGCTGATTCACTTAAGAGAGTGCTTCCAATCACCTATGATTTCCTGCTTCCCTCTCCCATCTTTAGGGTTTTGATGTCCTCCTTGCCTTCTTCTTGTTTCTTCTTTGCCACTCATGCTCTTCTTGCATTTCCAATAATGGTTTTCTTCCTTCCATTTCATCTTGCTGCTTTTCTATTCAGGGGAGTATTCTCAACCTTCCTTTTAGAAGAAGTTTTGAACTGCTGAATTCTTTTAAGATTTGCCGGTCTGTGGAGTTCTCTAGCTCTGCCGTTATTAGAAATGGTGGTCATGGGGCATAGGCTACCCTAGGTGGCAGCATTTGGCCATTCAGGATATGGTCTGTGTCCTGGCACTCCTCCCTGTCCTGCAATATTGCTGCCGAGATATCAGCTGAAACCCCTCTGGAGGTTCCCTTGTGACTATGTTGTTTCCTCCAGGTGCATTTTAAATCACTGGGATATTCGTGAACTTTGTTGATTTGAATCATACAGCTGCTGGTAGGTCTATTGGGATTCCACCTCCTTTGGATGCTGTGTAATCCCTGAATTCGCATAGATGATTCTTTCTTGGCTTTCAGCACGTTTCAGTCTGATTTTTCTACAGATACATTTTCAGACAGTTTTTGTTTCTTTATCTCTTGCTTTTCCATCTGGGACTCTTATGAACTCTAGTCTTTCATGCCCTGTCTTAACCCAGGATTCAACAGCAATGTTTCATTGGTTTGCACTTGCTTTCCTATGTCTGCTTCTGACCGAGGGATTTCTGTTCCCCTGTCTTCACAGTCATTCACACGTCCCTCTGCATTATCTAGTCTGTTAAGGGCTGAATTTTGGCCCTGATATGATCACATCCATTGAGTTTTCTGATATTTTTTGGCTCGTCTTTAGACTTTCTCTTCCCCTTTTCTGATATTCTGCCTTTTGTGATTCTGAGACAATGTTGTTCTTCAGGGTTTTCCAGACCTCCAATTTCAACACTTGGTCTGGATAGCGTTTTGCAGTCTAGTTGTTGGAAAGCTTATCTTCTGGGCCTTCAATATCTTTGGAACTGAAAATGGTACTTCCTGTTTCTTTTACTGTACTTCTTCATCTCTACTGGTCAGGTAATATCAGGTATCTAATGTAGACTTCTAGGGCTTTGTTAAGTGAAAATTTTAGACTCTTGTCTCTACGCAATTCCATGGGATTTCTGTGAGGACAACTTCTCCTAGACATTGATGCCATATTCTGTTCCTGTGTGTGTTGTCTGGTATATCTCCAATTGCTGGTGTTGCATTTGTTGTGATGAACATCCCATACTATTTCGATTAGCATAACTTCATTTCGATTACGCATATCTCACAATTCTGAAAGTGCACAGGACACTTCCTCTTGTGGAAATGAGGCTTCTAAAGTTTCTCAGCTCTGCATTCTGCTCTTTGTCATTTTGGAGTGTTTAAAAAAAAGCAAACTGAGAGTGCGCTTGTGCTTTGTAGTGCCACGGGAATGTCCCAATGAAAGCAGTTCTTCCCAGAGCTTCTCTGTCTACTGAAACACCAGTGGAAGCTCATCCATGGATGTCACACATCAGGGCCTGCTGGAATGATCCCGCAGACCTACCTTGGTGTCCTCGGTGCCGTACCGTGCTGGTGCCATCCAAAATGTAGCATCCGCTTTTGGGAGATAGTGCTGAAGGAAATGCTTCCTCTTCTCACGCTGTGGACTTGGACCACTCTTCCTTGTCCTCTCATCCTTGTGGCACGGGTGCACGAAGGCAACCACAGAGCTGTTGCGCATCCTGTGCCTCAAACCAAACCATAATCCCAGCCCAGGTTATGAATGTAGCAGATCCTAAGGCTTTTCATTCTGATTTCAAACCCAAGGCCCCCTGGATCCCTCAGACCAGATGCACGATAGCTCTGATTCAGCCCCACACGTGCTCTATTGGCAAGATGCCCAATTGGTCCCTGGTCCTGCAGATGCACTGGGTGTGGCCATGGGACATATCGGTAATCTCAACCGCGCGACCAGTGTGGTTGCTTTATCATTGGTACACAGTTCGGTTTGCTCTCTTGATTCGACCCACCACATCCCACAACGCACTCCAGATCCCTGAGACTCAGCGTGTGCCATCATCCGTAGCCCTATCCCTCACTGACCATTGCCTCTGCTACCTCAAATTTGGCAGCTCGGATCTTGGTCTCAGAATCAACTGTGGGGATATTTTGCGCTGGATTCTTTGAGTTCTGTCAGCCAAGCATCTGCTGTGCACTCTTGTAAATCTCAGCACATCACCTTCAATCCCATGTCTCCTGTCCGCTTGAGAGTGTGCGTCCAAGGTAAACAGAGTTTCACCCTTGTTGCTCCATCACCAGGGGTCAGACCCTGCACTGGTTTCCATTCCCTGCTTTGCCTTCTCCTGCTTCCAGGTGTCCTGAGGCCCCATCCTGTCTTTGGAAGTAACAGGCCTCTCTTCGGCAAGTGTCCTGTGCCAAGGGCTGGGTGAGTGGATGTTTCCATTGCTCTGTACCTGGGAGCGAGTGAGTGCAGGTTGCACTTCTTCTCTGCCAACTGGGCATCGATGAATCAACACTATCCAGATACATTTCACAGAAATGTGATATTTGCTTAGCTCTTTGTTTCTATACAGCCTTGGTGGGAGGGATTGTCCGAAGACACCTGTTTTGACAGTGTGTTGATATCTCATTTGCAGTCTTTAAGAAGTTTAACAGAATTCATTTACATGTTTTGGGAGTATACGAAAATGAAGTTATTTTTTGAAACACACTGTATCGACCTAGAAGCCAGACTTGTCAATTTTGGTAACATTTTGTCAGCTCTACGGAAAACCTAGACAGAAAGAATGCAAACTTCCAGTCCAAACTGTTAAAGGGGTCATGTCAGCTCTTTACGGTTGAAGCCTCCGAAACCAACAGGAACCATGAAATAACTATTGGAAACATGAAATAACCCCCAACCTTGGATACACTTGTGCATGTGGTGCCCTTTACTCCCAGTGACACCTACTGGCCAATGTTGGCATTTCAAGGGGTAACATCCCTCTCTAGGAAAATACAAGAGGAAACAAACCAAATATATACATTTAGGTTTGAATCCAAAAGCACCTAGAGGCATTATAGCTAGGACAACCCTGCTGCAGTTATGCTAGTCTATTGAGAACCAGGTGTTCTTCTATCAGTGATGAGAACGATTCATCATCCGATCATGTTGGGTAAAGCCATTTAACGCAACCAAGTCTGCACCCCCATGATATAGTGCCCCCGGGGGCTTGACTCAATTGAAAGACGATCCACAGAAGCTGTGTCTTTAATGTCACTGGCGACTTTGACAGTACAGTTCACTTTCTGACATGTACTATTTACCAATTCTGTCTTGAAAAACTGAGGCCTAATACAGATTCAAGTTCAGTCAAAGATTCCCCTGACTTACCACACTCCCTTCACCCCAGGGAAGACATAAACACAACATTGGCTGAATCTAGCGGAAGGCCATCGTTTCTAGGTGTGAGCTAAGTATTCAATTCCTATCGATTTCAGCCGAGACTATTTGACCTTGAAGGAGTTCACTGTTGTTCACAGAGTGTGAAGCTGGAGGAAGTCTGATTCTAGGAGGGGCTTGCTCTTCTCGTAATGGCTTCATTGCAGCTCAGGTACTGATCCTTCAAAATGGATGCCTGAGTGGAGGGGAGGGAAGGGCAAGTGCTTGCTAGCTAGGCCCAAACCTGGGAAAAGGCTTACCTGGGCTTGGTGAATTCTGGTCTGAATGGCTTGGGAATGCCCCTTGGGACGTGTGGATTCTCACGACCTCTTCCAAGAACAGGAGCGTTTTGATCATCTCTGCCATCTCTTCTCTTGCAGATGTCAGGGACCTTGGACCCGTTCTTGGAGAAGAGAATTGAGGAACTTCCTCAAGTCCACGTTGGCACTCCGTATGTTTCTGCCAGTATCAGCGAGGATCAATAGGTCTCATGAATGTCTTTTGAGCCTGGTATCCTCTACAGCTGTCTCCACGCCAGTATTCTCCATTGTAGCAGAACATCTCTCATCCATGTGTTCGCATCTCTCCTCAATCCGTGCAGCCAGCTTTTCGCCCAGCTTCTCTTCGTGTCTCCCCTAAAGTCGACTTCACCAGGACTGGGCAAGTCTGAAAGTACCTCGGAGCCTCACCAGTAAGCTGATGACAGGCAGATCTTCCACTGTCTGCTCTGAAAGGTTCTGGAAACTGACCTGTGAACTCAGGTCTTTGGGCAGCAGCAGTATCTCGAACTTACACAGCTTCCCGGACCAAACACCTAAGCCAAGCTCCACAGAGGGCGGCAGCCCCTCCATCACAC
Source organism: Vicugna pacos (assembly GCF_048564905.1). Classification (NCBI taxonomy): domain Eukaryota; kingdom Metazoa; phylum Chordata; class Mammalia; order Artiodactyla; family Camelidae; genus Vicugna; species Vicugna pacos. The sequence continues at coordinate 1,250,554 of NC_133017.1, forward strand.
TGATCCACCCACAGAACTCTGCCCGGTTACCTAGGATCCAACAGCCACAACAAGCCTCGCGGTACACACCAACATTCCACCTGGAATCCAACTGGTAACTGCCATCCCCAATGGCTGCTGCATCTTGTCAGTGTTGGGGGAGGGGCTGCATCCGACGAGAGGTGCCTAAGGTAAATGTGATTCTACCCACTAGCGTCCCATGGGCCTTTCTTCTTCCCTCTTTCCTTTTGCTCAGATCTGTATGCACAGTACCAATGGAGGGAAGTGGGTCCCTTTTTAGTTGATGGTTTCACACGTCTTTAAACTTTCTAACAGTTCACAGTACACAGAGACCCTCTAAAGGAGACTTATGTTCCTATGATATCCGTACACCCGGAATACATATGCGTCGCCTGATTTCTGCTGAAACACCCGCACTCTCAGGACATGGATCCATTTGTTTCATGGGGGCTGAAATTCCAAGAAATGAAACCAACCCCAATGTGCACTTTACTGTCTGTCTCTTTTGCTCTTAGTACACTTTGGCAGATCTACGTGCCTTTGTTATAGGCTTCTTACATTTCTTCTCTACGTAGCGTAGAATATGGCATTCCTTCATCCTGTCGGAAGACATACAAGTCTACATCACGGACTAGGAATCCATTTGATTCCAAATCGGCATTTGGGTTAGGTCACGATATGCTCTTATGAATCAATATTTACGAATATGAATGCAGGCCTCTGATTTCCGAAGACAAGTGTGCTGAGTACATGCAAGCCGCGATACTGGGTCGATGCGTGCTGAATGATCCTTGACATCACCTTGAGTATTTTCTTTTGAATAATCATGATTCCCTTGGTAGATGTCAGCCAACCGTACCCTTTTGGTGCTTGTTTGTTGGTTTGATTCTTTGTTGGTCTGCTTCTTGCTTGTTTTGCAAACACGTCAGGCCATGCAGCTCTCCTTTCGCTTCAAACAGAGAGTCCAATAAGCTGATTCACTTAAGAGAGTGCTTCCAATCACCTATGATTTCCTGCTTCCCTCTCCCATCTTTAGGGTTTTGATGTCCTCCTTGCCTTCTTCTTGTTTCTTCTTTGCCACTCATGCTCTTCTTGCATTTCCAATAATGGTTTTCTTCCTTCCATTTCATCTTGCTGCTTTTCTATTCAGGGGAGTATTCTCAACCTTCCTTTTAGAAGAAGTTTTGAACTGCTGAATTCTTTTAAGATTTGCCGGTCTGTGGAATTCTCTAGCTCTGCCGTTATTAGAAACGGTGGTCATGGGGCATAGGCTACCCTAGGTGGCAGCATTTGGCCATTCAGGATATGGTCTGTGTCCTGGCACTCCTCCCTGTCCTGCAATATTGCTGCCGAGATATCAGCTGAAACCCCTCTGGAGGTTCCCTTGTGACTATGTTGTTTCCTCCAGGTGCATTTTAAATCACTGGGATATTCGTGAACTTTGTTGATTTGAATCATACAGCTGCTGGTAGGTCTATTGGGATTCCACCTCCTTTGGATGCTGTGTAATCCCTGAATTCGCATAGATGATTCTTTCTTGGCTTTCAGCACGTTTCAGTCTGATTTTTCTACAGATACATTTTCAGACAGTTTTTGTTTCTTTATCTCTTGCTTTTCCATCTGGGACTCTTATGAACTCTAGTCTTTCATGCCCTGTCTTAACCCAGGATTCAACAGCAATGTTTCATTGGTTTGCACTTGCTTTCCTATGTCTGCTTCTGACCGAGGGATTTCTGTTCCCCTGTCTTCACAGTCATTCACGCGTCCCTCTGCATTATCTAGTCTGCTAAGGGCTGAATTTTGGCCCTGATATGATCACATCCATTGAGTTTTCTGATATTTTTTGGCTCGTCTTTAGACTTTCTCTTCCCCTTTTCTGATATTCTGCCTTTTGTGATTCTGAGACAATGTTGTTCTTCAGGGTTTTCCAGACCTCCAATTTCAACACTTGGTCTGGATAGCGTTTTGCAGTCTAGTTGTTGGAAAGCTTATCTTCTGGGCCTTCAATATCTTTGGAACTGAAAATGGTACTTCCTGTTTCTTTTACTGTACTTCTTCATCTCTACTGGTCAGGTAATATCAGGTATCTAATGTAGACTTCTAGGGCTTTGTTAAGTGAAAATTTTAGACTCTTGTCTCTACGCAATTCCATGGGATTTCTGTGAGGACAACTTCTCCTAGACATTGATGCCATATTCTGTTCCTGTGTGTGTTGTCTGGTATATCTCCAATTGCTGGTGTTGCATTTGTTGTGATGAACATCCCATACTATTTCGATTAGCATAACTTCATTTCGGTTACGCATATCTCACAATTCTGAAAGTGCGCAGGACACTTCCTCTTGTGGAAATGAGGCTTCTAAAGGTTCTCAGCTCTGCATTCTGCTCTATGTCATTTTGGAGTGTTTAAAAAAAAGCAAACTGAGAGTGCGCTTGTGCTTTGTAGTGCCACGGGAATGTCCCAATGAAAGCAGTTCTTCCCAGAGCTTCTCTGTCTACTGAAACACCAGTGGAAGCTCATCCATGGATGTCACACATCAGGGCCTGCTGGAATGATCCCGCAGACCTACCTTGGTGTCCTCGGTGCCGTACCGTGCCGGTGCCATCCAAAATGTAGCATCCGCTTTTGGGAGATAGTGCTGAAGGAAATGCTTCCTCTTCTCACGCTGTGGACTTGGACCACTCTTCCTTGTCCTCTCATCCTTGTGGCACGGGTGCACGAAGGCAACCACAGAGCTGTTGCGCATCCTGTGCCTCAAACCAAACCATAATCCCAGCCCAGGTTATGAATGTAGCAGATCCTAAGGCTTTTCATTCTGATTTCAAACCCAAGGCCCCCTGGATCCCTCAGACCAGATGCACGATAGCTCTGATTCAGCCCCACACGTGCTCTATTGGCAAGATGCCCAATTGGTCCCTGGTCCTGCAGATGCACTGGGTGTGGCCATGGGACATATCGGTAATCTCAACCGCGCGACCAGTGTGGTTGCTTTATCATTGGTACACAGTTCGGTTTGCTCTCTTGATTCGACCCACCACATCCCACAACGCACTCCAGATCCCTGAGACTCAGCGTGTGCCATCATCCGTAGCCCTATCCCTCACTGACCGTTGCCTCTGCTACCTCAAATTTGGCAGCTCGGATCTTGGTCTCAGAATCAACTGTGGGGATATTTTGCGCTGGATTCTTTGAGTTCTGTCAGCCAAGCATCTGCTGTGCACTCTTGTAAATCTCAGCACATCACCTTCAATCCCATGTCTCCTGTCCGCTTGAGAGTGTGCGTCCAAGGTAAACAGAGTTTCACCCTTGTTGCTCCATCACCAGGGGTCAGACCCTGCACTGGTTTCCATTCCCTGCTTTGCCTTCTCCTGCTTCCAGGTGTCCTGAGGCCTCATCCTGTCTTTGGAAGTAACAGGCCTCTCTTCGGCAAGTGTCCTGTGCCAAGGGCTGGGTGAGTGGATGTTTCCATTGCTCTGTACCTGGGAGCGAGTGAGTGCAGGTTGCACTTCTTCTCTGCCAACTGGGCATCGATGAATCAACACTATCCAGATACATTTCACAGAAATGTGATATTTGCTTAGCTCTTTGTTTCTATACAGCCTTGGTGGGAGGGATTGTCCGAAGACACCTGTTTTGACAGTGTGTTGATATCTCATTTGCAGTCTTTAAGAAGTTTAACAGAATTCATTTACATGTTTTGGGAGTATACGAAAATGAAGTTATTTTTTGAAACACACTGTATCGACCTAGAAGCCAGACTTGTCAATTTTGGTAACATTTTGTCAGCTCTACGGAAAACCTAGACAGAAAGAATGCAAACTTCCAGTCCAAACTGTTAAAGGGGTCATGTCAGCTCTTTACGGTTGAAGCCTCCGAAACCAACAGGAACCATGAAATAACTATTGGAAACATGAAATAACCCCCAACCTTGGATACACTTGTGCATGTGGTGCCCTTTACTCCCAGTGACACCTACTGGCCAATGTTGGCATTTCAAGGGGTAACATCCCTCTCTAGGAAAATACAAGAGGAAACAAACCAAATATATACATTTAGGTTTGAATCCAAAAGCACCTAGAGGCATTATAGCTAGGACAACCCTGCTGCAGTTATGCTAGTCTATTGAGAACCAGGTGTTCTTCTATCAGTGATGAGAACGATTCATCATCCGATCATGTTGGGTAAAGCCATTTAACGCAACCAAGTCTGCACCCCCATGATATAGTGCCCCCGGGGGCTTGACTCAATTGAAAGACGATCCACAGAAGCTGTGTCTTTAATGTCACTGGCGACTTTGACAGTACAGTTCACTTTCTGACATGTACTATTTACCAATTCTGTCTTGAAAAACTGAGGCCTAATACAGATTCAAGTTCAGTCAAAGATTCCCCTGACTTACCACACTCCCTTCACCCCAGGGAAGACATAAACACAACATTGGCTGAATCTAGCGGAAGGCCATCGTTTCTAGGTGTGAGCTAAGTATTCAATTCCTATCGATTTCAGCCGAGACTATTTGACCTTGAAGGAGTTCACTGTTGTTCACAGAGTGTGAAGCTGGAGGAAGTCTGATTCTAGGAGGGGCTTGCTCTTCTCGTAATGGCTTCATTGCAGCTCAGGTACTGATCCTTCAAAATGGATGCCTGAGTGGAGGGGAGGGAAGGGCAAGTGCTTGCTAGCTAGGCCCAAACCTGGGAAAAGGCTTACCTGGGCTTGGTGAATTCTGGTCTGAATGGCTTGGGAATGCCCCTTGGGACGTGTGGATTCTCACGACCTCTTCCAAGAACAGGAGCGTTTTGATCATCTCTGCCATCTCTTCTCTTGCAGATGTCAGGGACCTTGGACCCGTTCTTGGAGAAGAGAATTGAGGAACTTCCTCAAGTCCACGTTGGCACTCCGTATGTTTCTGCCAGTATCAGCGAGGATCAATAGGTCTCATGAATGTCTTTTGAGCCTGGTATCCTCTACAGCTGTCTCCACGCCAGTATTCTCCATTGTAGCAGAACATCTCTCATCCATGTGTTCGCATCTCTCCTCAATCCGTGCAGCCAGCTTTTCGCCCAGCTTCTCTTCGTGTCTCCCCTAAAGTCGACTTCACCAGGACTGGGCAAGTCTGAAAGTACCTCGGAGCCTCACCAGTAAGCTGATGACAGGCAGATCTTCCACTGTCTGCTCTGAAAGGTTCTGGAAACTGACCTGTGAACTCAGGTCTTTGGGCAGCAGCAGTATCTCGAACTTACACAGCTTCCCGGACCAAACACCTAAGCCAAGCTCCACAGAGGGCGGCAGCCCCTCCATCACACTGATCCACCCACAGAACTCTGCCCGGTTACCTAGGATCCAACAGCCACAACAAGCCTCGCGGTACACACCAACATTCCACCTGGAATCCAACCGGTACCTGCCATCCCCAATGGCTGCTGCATCTTGTCAGTGTTGGGGGAGGGGCTGCATCCGACGAGAGGTGCCTAAGGTAAATGTGATTCTACCCACTAGCGTCCCATGGGCCTTTCTTCTTCCCTCTTTCCTTTTGCTCAGATCTGTATGCACAGTACCAATGGAGGGAAGTGGGTCCCTTTTTAGTTGATGGTTTCACACGTCTTTAAACTTTCTAACAGTTCACAGTACACAGAGACCCTCTAAAGGAGACTTATGTTCCTATGATATCCGTACACCCGGAATACATATGCGTCGCCTGATTTCTGCTGAAACACCCGCACTCTCAGGACATGGATCCATTTGTTTCATGGGGGCTGAAATTCCAAGAAATGAAACCAACCCCAATGTGCACTTTACTGTCTGTCTCTTTTGCTCTTAGTACACTTTGGCAGATCTACGTGCCTTTGTTATAGGCTTCTTACATTTCTTCTCTACGTAGCGTAGAATATGGCATTCCTTCATCCTGTCGGAAGACATACAAGTCTACATCACGGACTAGGAATCCATTTGATTCCAAATCGGCATTTGGGTTAGGTCACGATATGCTCTTATGAATCAATATTTACGAATATGAATGCAGGCCTCTGATTTCCGAAGACAAGTGTGCTGAGTACATGCAAGCCGCGATACTGGGTCGATGCGTGCTGAATGATCCTTGACATCACCTTGAGTATTTTCTTTTGAATAATCATGATTCCCTTGGTAGATGTCAGCCAACCGTACCCTTTTGGTGCTTGTTTGTTGGTTTGATTCTTTGTTGGTCTGCTTCTTGCTTGTTTGGCAAACACGTCAGGCCATGCAGCTCTCCTTTCGCTTCAAACAGAGAGTCCAATAAGCTGATTCACTTAAGAGAGTGCTTCCAATCACCTATGATTTCCTGCTTCCCTCTCCCATCTTTAGGGTTTTGATGTCCTCCTTGCCTTCTTCTTGTTTCTTCTTTGCCACTCATGCTCTTCTTGCATTTCCAATAATGGTTTTCTTCCTTCCATTTCATCTTGCTGCTTTTCTATTCAGGGGAGTATTCTCAACCTTCCTTTTAGAAGAAGTTTTGAACTGCTGAATTCTTTTAAGATTTGCCGGTCTGTGGAATTCTCTAGCTCTGCCGTTATTAGAAACGGTGGTCATGGGGCATAGGCTACCCTAGGTGGCAGCATTTGGCCATTCAGGATATGGTCTGTGTCCTGGCACTCCTCCCTGTCCTGCAATATTGCTGCCGAGATATCAGCTGAAACCCCTCTGGAGGTTCCCTTGTGACTATGTTGTTTCCTCCAGGTGCATTTTAAATCACTGGGATATTCGTGAACTTTGTTGATTTGAATCATACAGCTGCTGGTAGGTCTATTGGGATTCCACCTCCTTTGGATGCTGTGTAATCCCTGAATTCGCATAGATGATTCTTTCTTGGCTTTCAGCACGTTTCAGTCTGATTTTTCTACAGATACATTTTCAGACAGTTTTTGTTTCTTTATCTCTTGCTTTTCCATCTGGGACTCTTATGAACTCTAGTCTTTCATGCCCTGTCTTAACCCAGGATTCAACAGCAATGTTTCATTGGTTTGCACTTGCTTTCCTATGTCTGCTTCTGACCGAGGGATTTCTGTTCCCCTGTCTTCACAGTCATTCACGCGTCCCTCTGCATTATCTAGTCTGCTAAGGGCTGAATTTTGGCCCTGATATGATCACATCCATTGAGTTTTCTGATATTTTTTGGCTCGTCTTTAGACTTTCTCTTCCCCTTTTCTGATATTCTGCCTTTTGTGATTCTGAGACAATGTTGTTCTTCAGGGTTTTCCAGACCTCCAATTTCAACACTTGGTCTGGATAGCGTTTTGCAGTCTAGTTGTTGGAAAGCTTATCTTCTGGGCCTTCAATATCTTTGGAACTGAAAATGGTACTTCCTGTTTCTTTTACTGTACTTCTTCATCTCTACTGGTCAGGTAATATCAGGTATCTAATGTAGACTTCTAGGGCTTTGTTAAGTGAAAATTTTAGACTCTTTTCTCTACGCAATTCCATGGGATTTCTGTGAGGACAACTTCTCCTAGACATTGATGCCATATTCTGTTCCTGTGTGTGTTGTCTGGTATATCTCCAATTGCTGGTGTTGCATTTGTTGTGATGAACATCCCATACTATTTCGATTAGCATAACTTCATTTCGGTTACGCATATCTCACAATTCTGAAAGTGCGCAGGACACTTCCTCTTGTGGAAATGAGGCTTCTAAAGGTTCTCAGCTCTGCATTCTGCTCTATGTCATTTTGGAGTGTTTAAAAAAAAGCAAACTGAGAGTGCGCTTGTGCTTTGTAGTGCCACGGGAATGTCCCAATGAAAGCAGTTCTTCCCAGAGCTTCTCTGTCTACTGAAACACCAGTGGAAGCTCATCCATGGATGTCACACATCAGGGCCTGCTGGAATGATCCCGCAGACCTACCTTGGTGTCCTCGGTGCCGTACCGTGCCGGTGCCATCCAAAATGTAGCATCCGCTTTTGGGAGATAGTGCTGAAGGAAATGCTTCCTCTTCTCACGCTGTGGACTTGGACCACTCTTCCTTGTCCTCTCATCCTTGTGGCACGGGTGCACGAAGGCAACCACAGAGCTGTTGCGCATCCTGTGCCTCAAACCAAACCATAATCCCAGCCCAGGTTATGAATGTAGCAGATCCTAAGGCTTTTCATTCTGATTTCAAACCCAAGGCCCCCTGGATCCCTCAGACCAGATGCACGATAGCTCTGATTCAGCCCCACACGTGCTCTATTGGCAAGATGCCCAATTGGTCCCTGGTCCTGCAGATGCACTGGGTGTGGCCATGGGACATATCGGTAATCTCAACCGCGCGACCAGTGTGGTTGCTTTATCATTGGTACACAGTTCGGTTTGCTCTCTTGATTCGACCCACCACATCCCACAACGCACTCCAGATCCCTGAGACTCAGCGTGTGCCATCATCCGTAGCCCTATCCCTCACTGACCGTTGCCTCTGCTACCTCAAATTTGGCAGCTCGGATCTTGGTCTCAGAATCAACTGTGGGGATATTTTGCGCTGGATTCTTTGAGTTCTGTCAGCCAAGCATCTGCTGTGCACTCTTGTAAATCTCAGCACATCACCTTCAATCCCATGTCTCCTGTCCGCTTGAGAGTGTGCGTCCAAGGTAAACAGAGTTTCACCCTTGTTGCTCCATCACCAGGGGTCAGACCCTGCACTGGTTTCCATTCCCTGCTTTGCCTTCTCCTGCTTCCAGGTGTCCTGAGGCCTCATCCTGTCTTTGGAAGTAACAGGCCTCTCTTCGGCAAGTGTCCTGTGCCAAGGGCTGGGTGAGTGGATGTTTCCATTGCTCTGTACCTGGGAGCGAGTGAGTGCAGGTTGCACTTCTTCTCTGCCAACTGGGCATCGATGAATCAACACTATCCAGATACATTTCACAGAAATGTGATATTTGCTTAGCTCTTTGTTTCTATACAGCCTTGGTGGGAGGGATTGTCCGAAGACACCTGTTTTGACAGTGTGTTGATATCTCATTTGCAGTCTTTAAGAAGTTTAACAGAATTCATTTACATGTTTTGGGAGTATACGAAAATGAAGTTATTTTTTGAAACACACTGTATCGACCTAGAAGCCAGACTTGTCAATTTTGGTAACATTTTGTCAGCTCTACGGAAAACCTAGACAGAAAGAATGCAAACTTCCAGTCCAAACTGTTAAAGGGGTCATGTCAGCTCTTTACGGTTGAAGCCTCCGAAACCAACAGGAACCATGAAATAACTATTGGAAACATGAAATAACCCCCAACCTTGGATACACTTGTGCATGTGGTGCCCTTTACTCCCAGTGACACCTACTGGCCAATGTTGGCATTTCAAGGGGTAACATCCCTCTCTAGGAAAATACAAGAGGAAACAAACCAAATATATACATTTAGGTTTGAATCCAAAAGCACCTAGAGGCATTATAGCTAGGACAACCCTGCTGCAGTTATGCTAGTCTATTGAGAACCAGGTGTTCTTCTATCAGTGATGAGAACGATTCATCATCCGATCATGTTGGGTAAAGCCATTTAACGCAACCAAGTCTGCACCCCCATGATATAGTGCCCCCGGGGGCTTGACTCAATTGAAAGACGATCCACAGAAGCTGTGTCTTTAATGTCACTGGCGACTTTGACAGTACAGTTCACTTTCTGACATGTACTATTTACCAATTCTGTCTTGAAAAACTGAGGCCTAATACAGATTCAAGTTCAGTCAAAGATTCCCCTGACTTACCACACTCCCTTCACCCCAGGGAAGACATAAACACAACATTGGCTGAATCTAGCGGAAGGCCATCGTTTCTAGGTGTGAGCTAAGTATTCAATTCCTATCGATTTCAGCCGAGACTATTTGACCTTGAAGGAGTTCACTGTTGTTCACAGAGTGTGAAGCTGGAGGAAGTCTGATTCTAGGAGGGGCTTGCTCTTCTCGTAATGGCTTCATTGCAGCTCAGGTACTGATCCTTCAAAATGGATGCCTGAGTGGAGGGGAGGGAAGGGCAAGTGCTTGCTAGCTAGGCCCAAACCTGGGAAAAGGCTTACCTGGGCTTGGTGAATTCTGGTCTGAATGGCTTGGGAATGCCCCTTGGGACGTGTGGATTCTCACGACCTCTTCCAAGAACAGGAGCGTTTTGATCATCTCTGCCATCTCTTCTCTTGCAGATGTCAGGGACCTTGGACCCGTTCTTGGAGAAGAGAATTGAGGAACTTCCTCAAGTCCACGTTGGCACTCCGTATGTTTCTGCCAGTATCAGCGAGGATCAATAGGTCTCATGAATGTCTTTTGAGCCTGGTATCCTCTACAGCTGTCTCCACGCCAGTATTCTCCATTGTAGCAGAACATCTCTCATCCATGTGTTCGCATCTCTCCTCAATCCGTGCAGCCAGCTTTTCGCCCAGCTTCTCTTCGTGTCTCCCCTAAAGTCGACTTCACCAGGACTGGGCAAGTCTGAAAGGACCTCGGAGCCTCACCAGTAAGCTGATGACAGGCAGATCTTCCACTGTCTGCTCTGAAAGGTTCTGGAAACTGACCTGTGAACTCAGGTCTTTGGGCAGCAGCAGTATCTCGAACTTACACAGCTTCCCGGACCAAACACCTAAGCCAAGCTCCACAGAGGGCGGCAGCCCCTCCATCACACTGATCCACCCACAGAACTCTGCCCGGTTACCTAGGATCCAACAGCCACAACAAGCCTCGCGGTACACACCAACATTCCACCTGGAATCCAACCGGTACCTGCCATCCCCAATGGCTGCTGCATCTTGTCAGTGTTGGGGGAGGGGCTGCATCCGACGAGAGGTGCCTAAGGTAAATGTGATTCTACCCACTAGCGTCCCATGGGCCTTTCTTCTTCCCTCTTTCCTTTTGCTCAGATCTGTATGCACAGTACCAATGGAGGGAAGTGGGTCCCTTTTTAGTTGATGGTTTCACACGTCTTTAAACTTTCTAACAGTTCACAGTACACAGAGACCCTCTAAAGGAGACTTATGTTCCTATGATATCCGTACACCCGGAATACATATGCGTCGCCTGATTTCTGCTGAAACACCCGCACTCTCAGGACATGGATCCATTTGTTTCATGGGGGCTGAAATTCCAAGAAATGAAACCAACCCCAATGTGCACTTTACTGTCTGTCTCTTTTGCTCTTAGTACACTTTGGCAGATCTACGTGCCTTTGTTATAGGCTTCTTACATTTCTTCTCTACGTAGCGTAGAATATGGCATTCCTTCATCCTGTCGGAAGACATACAAGTCTACATCACGGACTAGGAATCCATTTGATTCCAAATCGGCATTTGGGTTAGGTCACGATATGCTCTTATGAATCAATATTTACGAATATGAATGCACGCCTCTGATTTCCGAAGACAAGTGTGCTGAGTACATGCAAGCCGCGATACTGGGTCGATGCGTGCTGAATGATCCTTGACATCACCTTGAGTATTTTCTTTTGAATAATCATGATTCCCTTGGTAGATGTCAGCCAACCGTACCCTTTTGGTGCTTGTTTGTTGGTTTGATTCTTTGTTGGTCTGCTTCTTGCTTGTTTTGCAAACACGTCAGGCCATGCAGCTCTCCTTTCGCTTCAAACAGAGAGTCCAATAAGCTGATTCACTTAAGAGAGTGCTTCCAATCACCTATGATTTCCTGCTTCCCTCTCCCATCTTTAGGGTTTTGATGTCCTCCTTGCCTTCTTCTTGTTTCTTCTTTGCCACTCATGCTCTTCTTGCATTTCCAAAAATGGTTTTCTTCTTTCCATTTCATCTTGCTGCTTTTCTATTCAGGGGAGTATTCTCAACCTTCCTTTTAGAAGAAGTTTTGAACTGCTGAATTCTTTTAAGATTTGCCGGTCTGTGGAATTCTCTAGCTCTGCCGTTATTAGAAATGGTGGTCATGGGGCATAGGCTACCCTAGGTGGCAGCATTTGGCCATTCAGGATATGGTCTGTGTCCTGGCACTCCTCCCTGTCCTGCAATATTGCTGCCGAGATATCAGCTGAAACCCCTCTGGAGGTTCCCTTGTGACTATGTTGTTTCCTCCAGGTGCATTTTAAATCACTGGGATATTCGTGAACTTTGTTGATTTGAATCATACAGCTGCTGGTAGGTCTATTGGGATTCCACCTCCTTTGGATGCTGTGTAATCCCTGAATTCGCATAGATGATTCTTTCTTGGCTTTCAGCACGTTTCAGTCTGATTTTTCTACAGATACATTTTCAGACAGTTTTTGTTTCTTTATCTCTTGCTTTTCCATCTGGGACTCTTATGAACTCTAGTCTTTCATGCCCTGTCTTAACCCAGGATTCAACAGCAATGTTTCATTGGTTTGCACTTGCTTTCCTATGTCTGCTTCTGACCGAGGGATTTCTGTTCCCCTGTCTTCACAGTCATTCACGCGTCCCTCTGCATTATCTAGTCTGCTAAGGGCTGAATTTTGGCCCTGATATGATCACATCCATTGAGTTTTCTGATATTTTTTGGCTCGTCTTTAGACTTTCTCTTCCCCTTTTCTGATATTCTGCCTTTTTGATTCTGAGACAATGTTGTTCTTCAGGGTTTTCCAGACCTCCAATTTCAACACTTGGTCTGGATAGCGTTTTGCAGTCTAGTTGTTGGAAAGCTTATCTTCTGGGCCTTCAATATCTTTGGAACTGAAAATGGTACTTCCTGTTTCTTTTACTGTACTTCTTCATCTCTACTGGTCAGGTAATATCAGGTATCTAATGTAGACTTCTAGGGCTTTGTTAAGTGAAAATTTTAGACTCTTGTCTCTACGCAATTCCATGGGATTTCTGTGAGGACAACTTCTCCTAGACACTGATGCCATATTCTGTTCCTGTGTGTGTTGTCTGGTATATCTCCAATTGCTGGTGTTGCATTTGTTGTGATGAACATCCCATACTATTTCGATTAGCATAACTTCATTTCGGTTACGCATATCTCACAATTCTGAAAGTGCGCAGGACACTTCCTCTTGTGGAAATGAGGCTTCTAAAGGTTCTCAGCTCTGCATTCTGCTCTATGTCATTTTGGAGTGTTTAAAAATAAGCAAACTGAGAGTGCGCTTGTGCTTTGTAGTGCCACGGGAATGTCCCAATGAAAGCAGTTCTTCCCAGAGCTTCTCTGTCTACTGAAACACCAGTGGAAGCTCATCCATGGATGTCACACATCAGGGCCTGCTGGAATGATCCCGCAGACCTACCTTGGTGTCCTCGGTGCCGTACCGTGCCGGTGCCATCCAAAATGTAGCATCCGCTTTTGGGAGATAGTGCTGAAGGAAATGCTTCCTCTTCTCACGCTGTGGACTTGGACCACTCTTCCTTGTCCTCTCATCCTTGTGGCACGGGTGCACGAAGGCAACCACAGAGCTGTTGCGCATCCTGTGCCTCAAACCAAACCATAATCCCAGCCCAGGTTATGAATGTAGCAGATCCTAAGGCTTTTCATTCTGATTTCAAACCCAAGGCCCCCTGGATCCCTCAGACCAGATGCATGATAGCTCTGATTCAGCCCCACACGTGCTCTATTGGCAAGATGCCCAATTGGTCCCTGGTCCTGCAGATGCACTGGGTGTGGCCATGGGACATATCGGTAATCTCAACCGCGCGACCAGTGTGGTTGCTTTATCATTGGTACACAGTTCGGTTTGCTCTCTTGATTCGACCCACCACATCCCACAACGCACTCCAGATCCCTGAGACTCAGCGTGTGCCATCATCCGTAGCCCTATCCCTCACTGACCGTTGCCTCTGCTACCTCAAATTTGGCAGCTCGGATCTTGGTCTCAGAATCAACTGTGGGGATATTTTGCGCTGGATTCTTTGAGTTCTGTCAGCCAAGCATCTGCTGTGCACTCTTGTAAATCTCAGCACATCACCTTCAATCCCATGTCTCCTGTCCGCTTGAGAGTGTGCGTCCAAGGTAAACAGAGTTTCACCCTTGTTGCTCCATCACCAGGGGTCAGACCCTGCACTGGTTTCCATTCCCTGCTTTGCCTTCTCCTGCTTCCAGGTGTCCTGAGGCCTCATCCTGTCTTTGGAAGTAACAGGCCTCTCTTCGGCAAGTGTCCTGTGCCAAGGGCTGGGTGAGTGGATGTTTCCATTGCTCTGTACCTGGGAGCGAGTGAGTGCAGGTTGCACTTCTTCTCTGCCAACTGGGCATCGATGAATCAACACTATCCAGATACATTTCACAGAAATGTGATATTTGCTTAGCTCTTTGTTTCTATACAGCCTTGGTGGGAGGGATTGTCCGAAGACACCTGTTTTGACAGTGTGTTGATATCTCATTTGCAGTCTTTAAGAAGTTTAACAGAATTCATTTACATGTTTTGGGAGTATACGAAAATGAAGTTATTTTTTGAAACACACTGTATCGACCTAGAAGCCAGACTTGTCAATTTTGGTAACATTTTGTCAGCTCTACGGAAAACCTAGACAGAAAGAATGCAAACTTCCAGTCCAAACTGTTAAAGGGGTCATGTCAGCTCTTTACGGTTGAAGCCTCCGAAACCAACAGGAACCATGAAATAACTATTGGAAACATGAAATAACCCCCAACCTTGGATACACTTGTGCATGTGGTGCCCTTTACTCCCAGTGACACCTACTGGCCAATGTTGGCATTTCAAGGGGTAACATCCCTCTCTAGGAAAATACAAGAGGAAACAAACCAAATATATACATTTAGGTTTGAATCCAAAAGCACCTAGAGGCATTATAGCTAGGACAACCCTGCTGCAGTTATGCTAGTCTATTGAGAACCAGGTGTTCTTCTATCAGTGATGAGAACGATTCATCATCCGATCATGTTGGGTAAAGCCATTTAACGCAACCAAGTCTGCACCCCCATGATATAGTGCCCCCGGGGGCTTGACTCAATTGAAAGACGATCCACAGAAGCTGTGTCTTTAATGTCACTGGCGACTTTGACAGTACAGTTCACTTTCTGACATGTACTATTTACCTATACTGTCTTGAAAAACTGAGGCCTAATACAGATTCAAGTTCAGTCAAAGATTCCCCTGACTTACCACACTCCCTTCACCCCAGGGAAGACATAAACACAACATTGGCTGAATCTAGCGGAAGGCCATCGTTTCTAGGTGTGAGCTAAGTATTCAATTCCTATCGATTTCAGCCGAGACTATTTGACCTTGAAGGAGTTCACTGTTGTTCACAGAGTGTGAAGCTGGAGGAAGTCTGATTCTAGGAGGGGCTTGCTCTTCTCGTAATGGCTTCATTGCAGCTCAGGTACTGATCCTTCAAAATGGATGCCTGAGTGGAGGGGAGGGAAGGGCAAGTGCTTGCTAGCTAGGCCCAAACCTGGGAAAAGGCTTACCTGGGCTTGGTGAATTCTGGTCTGAATGGCTTGGGAATGCCCCTTGGGACGTGTGGATTCTCACGACCTCTTCCAAGAACAGGAGCGTTTTGATCATCTCTGCCATCTCTTCTCTTGCAGATGTCAGGGACCTTGGACCCGTTCTTGGAGAAGAGAATTGAGGATCTTCCTCAAGTCCACGTTGGCACTCCGTATGTTTCTGCCAGTATCAGCGAGGATCAATAGGTCTCATGAATGTCTTTTGAGCCTGGTATCCTCTACAGCTGTCTCCACGCCAGTATTCTCCATTGTAGCAGAACATCTCTCATCCATGTGTTCGCATCTCTCCTCAATCCGTGCAGCCAGCTTTTCGCCCAGCTTCTCTTCGTGTCTCCCCTAAAGTCGACTTCACCAGGACTGGGCAAGTCTGAAAGGACCTCGGAGCCTCACCAGTAAGCTGATGACAGGCAGATCTTCCACTGTCTGCTCTGAAAGGTTCTGGAAACTGACCTGTGAACTCAGGTCTTTGGGCAGCAGCAGTATCTCGAACTTACACAGCTTCCCGGACCAAACACCTAAGCCAAGCTCCACAGAGGGCGGCAGCCCCTCCATCACACTGATCCACCCACAGAACTCTGCCCGGTTACCTAGGATCCAACAGCCACAACAAGCCTCGCGGTACACACCAACATTCCACCTGGAATCCAACCGGTACCTGCCATCCCCAATGGCTGCTGCATCTTGTCAGTGTTGGGGGAGGGGCTGCATCCGACGAGAGGTGCCTAAGGTAAATGTGATTCTACCCACTAGCGTCCCATGGGCCTTTCTTCTTCCCTCTTACCTTTTGCTCAGATCTGTATGCACAGTACCAATGGAGGGAAGTGGGTCCCTTTTTAGTTGATGGTTTCACACGTCTTTAAACTTTCTAACAGTTCACAGTACACAGAGACCCTCTAAAGGAGACTTATGTTCCTATGATATCCGTACACCCGGAATACATATGCGTCGCCTGATTTCTGCTGAAACACCCGCACTCTCAGGACATGGATCCATTTGTTTCATGGGGGCTGAAATTCCAAGAAATGAAACCAACCCCAATGTGCACTTTACTGTCTGTCTCTTTTGCTCTTAGTACACTTTGGCAGATCTACGTGCCTTTGTTATAGGCTTCTTACATTTCTTCTCTACGTAGCGTAGAATATGGCATTCCTTCATCCTGTCGGAAGACATACAAGTCTACATCACGGACTAGGAATCCATTTGATTCCAAATCGGCATTTGGGTTAGGTCACGATATGCTCTTATGAATCAATATATACGAATACGAATGCACGCCTCTGATTTGCGAAGACAAGTGTGCTGAGTACATGCAAGCCGCGATACTGGGTCGATGCGTGCTGAATGATCCTTGACATCACCTTGAGTATTTTCTTTTGAATAATCATGATTCCCTTGGTAGATGTCAGCCAACCGTACCGTTTTGGTGCTTGTTTGTTGGTTTGATTCTTTGTTGGTCTGCTTCTTGCTTGTTTGGCAAACACGTCAGGCCATGCAGCTCTCCTTTCGCTTCAAACAGAGAGTCCAATAAGCTGATTCACTTAAGAGAGTGCTTCCAATCACCTATGATTTCCTGCTTCCCTCTCCCATCTTTAGGGTTTTGATGTCCTCCTTGCCTTCTTCTTGTTTCTTCTTTGCCACTCATGCTCTTCTTGCATTTCCAATAATGGTTTTCTTCTTTCCATTTCATCTTGCTGCTTTTCTATTCAGGGGAGTATTCTCAACCTTCCTTTTAGAAGAAGTTTTGAACTGCTGAATTCTTTTAAGATTTGCCGGTCTGTGGAATTCTCTAGCTCTGCCGTTATTAGAAACGGTGGTCATGGGGCATAGGCTACCCTAGGTGGCAGCATTTGGCCATTCAGGATATGGTCTGTGTCCTGGCACTCCTCCCTGTCCTGCAATATTGCTGCCGAGATATCAGCTGAAACCCCTCTGGAGGTTCCCTTGTGACTATGTTGTTTCCTCCAGGTGCATTTTAAATCACTGGGATATTCGTGAACTTTGTTGATTTGAATCATACAGCTGCTGGTAGGTCTATTGGGATTCCACCTCCTTTGGATGCTGTGTAATCCCTGAATTCGCATAGATGATTCTTTCTTGGCTTTCAGCACGTTTCAGTCTGATTTTTCTACAGATACATTTTCAGACAGTTTTTGTTTCTTTATCTCTTGCTTTTCCATCTGGGACTCTTATGAACTCTAGTCTTTCATGCCCTGTCTTAACCTAGGATTCAACAGCAATGTTTCATTGGTTTGCACTTGCTTTCCTATGTCTGCTTCTGACCGAGGGATTTCTGTTCCCCTGTCTTCACAGTCATTCACGCGTCCCTCTGCATTATCTAGTCTGCTAAGGGCTGAATTTTGGCCCTGATATGATCACATCCATTGAGTTTTCTGATATTTTTTGGCTCGTCTTTAGACTTTCTCTTCCCCTTTTCTGATATTCTGCCTTTTGTGATTCTGAGACAATGTTGTTCTTCAGGGTTTTCCAGACCTCCAATTTCAACACTTGGTCTGGATAGCGTTTTGCAGTCTAGTTGTTGGAAAGCTTATCTTCTGGGCCTTCAATATCTTTGGAACTGAAAATGGTACTTCCTGTTTCTTTTACTGTACTTCTTCATCTCTACTGGTCAGGTAATATCAGGTATCTAATGTAGACTTCTAGGGCTTTGTTAAGTGAAAATTTTAGACTCCTGACTCTACGCAATTCCATGGGATTTCTGTGAGGACAATTTCTCCTAGACATTGATGCCATATTCTGTTCCTGTGTGTGTTGTCTGGTATATCTCCAATTGCTGGTGTTGCATTTGTTGTGATGAACATCCCATACTATTTCGATTAGCATAACTTCATTTCGATTACGCATATCTCACAATTCTGAAAGTGCGCAGGACACTTCCTCTTGTGGAAATGAGGCTTCTAAAGGTTCTCAGCTCTGCATTCTGCTCTATGTCATTTTGGAGTGTTTAAAAAAAGCAAACTGAGAGTGCGCTTGTGCTTTGTAGTGCCACGGGAATGTCCCAATGAAAGCAGTTCTTCCCAGAGCTTCTCTGTCTACTGAAACACCAGTGGAAGCTCATCCATGGATGTCACACATCAGGGCCTGCGGGAATGATCCCGCAGACCTACCTTGGTGTCCTCGGTGCCGTACCGTGCCGGTGCCATCCAAAATGTAGCATCCGCTTTTGGGAGATAGTGCTGAAGGAAATGCTTCCTCTTCTCACGCTGTGGACTTGGACCACTCTTCCTTGTCCTCTCATCCTTGTGGCACGGGTGCACGAAGGCAACCACAGAGCTGTTGCGCATCCTGTGCCTCAAACCAAACCATAATCCCAGCCCAGGTTATGAATGTAGCAGATCCTAAGGCTTTTCATTCTGATTTCAAACCCAAGGCCCCCTGGATCCCTCAGACCAGATGCACGATAGCTCTGATTCAGCCCCACACGTGCTCTATTGGCAAGATGCCCAATTGGTCCCTGGTCCTGCAGATGCACTGGGTGTGGCCATGGGACATATCGGTAATCTCAACCGCGCGACCAGTGTGGTTGCTTTATCATTGGTACACAGTTCGGTTTGCTCTCTTGATTCGACCCACCACATCCCACAACGCACTCCAGATCCCTGAGACTCAGCGTGTGCCATCATCCGTAGCCCTATCCCTCACTGACCGTTGCCTCTGCTACCTCAAATTTGGCAGCTCGGATCTTGGTCTCAGAATCAACTGTGGGGATATTTTGCGCTGGATTCTTTGAGTTCTGTCAGCCAAGCATCTGCTGTGCACTCTTGTAAATCTCAGCACATCACCTTCAATCCCATGTCTCCTGTCCGCTTGAGAGTGTGCGTCCAAGGTAAACAGAGTTTCACCCTTGTTGCTCCATCACCAGGGGTCAGACCCTGCACTGGTTTCCATTCCCTGCTTTGCCTTCTCCTGCTTCCAGGTGTCCTGAGGCCTCATCCTGTCTTTGGAAGTAACAGGCCTCTCTTCGGCAAGTGTCCTGTGCCAAGGGCTGGGTGAGTGGATGTTTCCATTGCTCTGTACCTGGGAGCGAGTGAGTGCAGGTTGCACTTCTTCTCTGCCAACTGGGCATCGATGAATCAACACTATCCAGATACATTTCACAGAAATGTGATATTTGCTTAGCTCTTTGTTTCTATACAGCCTTGGTGGGAGGGATTGTCCGAAGACACCTGTTTTGACAGTGTGTTGATATCTCATTGGCAGTCTTTAAGAAGTTTAACAGAATTCATTTACATGTTTTGGGAGTATACGAAAATGAAGTTATTTTTTGAAACACACTGTATCGACCTAGAAGCCAGACTTGTCAATTTTGGTAACATTTTGTCAGCTCTACGGAAAACCTAGACAGAAAGAATGCAAACTTCCAGTCCAAACTGTTAAAGGGGTCATGTCAGCTCTTTACGGTTGAAGCCTCCGAAACCAACAGGAACCATGAAATAACTATTGGAAACATGAAATAACCCCCAACCTTGGATACACTTGTGCATGTGGTGCCCTTTACTCCCAGTGACACCTACTGGCCAATGTTGGCATTTCAAGGGGTAACATCCCTCTCTAGGAAAATACAAGAGGAAACAAACCAAATATATACATTTAGGTTTGAATCCAAAAGCACCTAGAGGCATTATAGCTAGGACAACCCTGCTGCAGTTATGCTAGTCTATTGAGAACCAGGTGTTCTTCTATCAGTGATGAGAACGATTCATCATCCGATCATGTTGGGTAAAGCCATTTAACGCAACCAAGTCTGCACCCCCATGATATAGTGCCCCCGGGGGCTTGACTCAATTGAAAGACGATCCACAGAAGCTGTGTCTTTAATGTCACTGGCGACTTTGACAGTACAGTTCACTTTCTGACATGTACTATTTACCTATACTGTCTTGAAAAACTGAGGCCTAATACAGATTCAAGTTCAGTCAAAGATTCCCCTGACTTACCACACTCCCTTCACCCCAGGGAAGACATAAACACAACATTGGCTGAATCTAGCGGAAGGCCATCGTTTCTAGGTGTGAGCTAAGTATTCAATTCCTATCGATTTCAGCCGAGACTATTTGACCTTGAAGGAGTTCACTGTTGTTCACAGAGTGTGAAGCTGGAGGAAGTCTGATTCTAGGAGGGGCTTGCTCTTCTCGTAATGGCTTCATTGCAGCTCAGGTACTGATCCTTCAAAATGGATGCCTGAGTGGAGGGGAGGGAAGGGCAAGTGCTTGCTAGCTAGGCCCAAACCTGGGAAAAGGCTTACCTGGGCTTGGTGAATTCTGGTCTGAATGGCTTGGGAATGCCCCTTGGGACGTGTGGATTCTCACGACCTCTTCCAAGAACAGGAGCGTTTTGATCATCTCTGCCATCTCTTCTCTTGCAGATGTCAGGGACCTTGGACCCGTTCTTGGAGAAGAGAATTGAGGAACTTCCTCAAGTCCACGTTGGCACTCCGTATGTTTCTGCCAGTATCAGCGAGGATCAATAGGTCTCATGAATGTCTTTTGAGCCTGGTATCCTCTACAGCTGTCTCCACACCAGTATTCTCCATTGTAGCAGAACATCTCTCATCCATGTGTTCGCATCTCTCCTCAATCCGTGCAGCCAGCTTTTCGCCCAGCTTCTCTTCGTGTCTCCCCTAAAGTCGACTTCACCAGGACTGGGCAAGTCTGAAAGCACCTCGGAGCCTCACCAGTAAGATGATGACAGGCAGATCTTACACTGTCTGCTCTGAAAGGTTCTGGAAACTGACCTGTGAACTCAGGTCTTTGGGTAGCAGCAGTATCTCGAACTTACACAGCTTCCCGGACCAAACACTTAAGCCAAGCTCCACAGAGGGCGGCAGCCCCTCCATCACACTGATCCACCCACAGAACTCTGCCCGGTTACCTAGGATCCAACAGCCACAACAAGCCTCGCGGTACACACCAACATTCCACCTGGAATCCAACCGGTACCTGCCATCCCCAATGGCTGCTGCATCTTGTCAGTGTTGGGGGAGGGGCTGCATCCGACGAGAGGTGCCTAAGGTAAATGTGATTCTACCCACTAGCGTCCCATGGGCCTTTCTTCTTCCCTCTTACCTTTTGCTCAGATCTGTATGCACAGTACCAATGGAGGGATGTGGGTCCCTTTTTAGTTGATGGTTTCACACGTCTTTAAACTTTCTAACAGTTCACAGTACACAGAGACCCTCTAAAGGAGACTTATGTTCCTATGATATCCGTACACCCGGAATACATATGCGTCGCCTGATTTCTGCTGAAACACCCGCACTCTCAGGACATGGATCCATTTGTTTCATGGGGGCTGAAATTCCAAGAAATGAAACCAACCCCAATGTGCACTTTACTGTCTGTCTCTTTTGCTCTTAGTACACTTTGGCAGATCTACGTGCCTTTGTTATAGGCTTCTTACATTTCTTCTCTACGTAGCGTAGAATATGGCATTCCTTCATCCTGTCGGAAGACATACAAGTCTACATCACGGACTAGGAATCCATTTGATTCCAAATCGGCATTTGGGTTAGGTCACGATATGCTCTTATGAATCAATATTTACGAATATGAATGCACGCCTCTGATTTGCGAAGACAAGTGTGCTGAGTACATGCAAGCCGCGATACTGGGTCGATGCGTGCTGAATGATCCTTGACATCACCTTGAGTATTTTCTTTTGAATAATCATGATTCCCTTGGTAGATGTCAGCCAACCGTACCCTTTTGGTGCTTGTTTGTTGGTTTGATTCTTTGTTGGTCTGCTTCTTGCTTGTTTTGCAAACACGTCAGGCCATGCAGCTCTCCTTTCGCTTCAAACAGAGAGTCCAATAAGCTGATTCACTTAAGAGAGTGCTTCCAATCACCTATGATTTCCTGCTTCCCTCCCCCATTTTCAGGGTTTTGATGTCCTCCTTGCCTTCTTCTTGTTTCTTCTTTGCCACTCATGCTCTTCTTGCATTTCCAATAATGGTTTTCTTCTTTCCATTTCATCTTGCTGCTTTTCTATTCAGGGGAGTATTCTCAACCTTCCTTTTAGAAGAAGTTTTGAACTGCTGAATTCTTTTAAGATTTGCCGGTCTGTGGAATTCTCTAGCTCTGCCGTTATTAGAAATGGTGGTCATGGGGCATAGGCTACCCTAGGTGGCAGCATTTGGCCATTCAGGATATGGTCTGTGTCCTGGCACTCCTCCCTGTCCTGCAATATTGCTGCCGAGATATCAGCTGAAACCCCTCTGGAGGTTCCCTTGTGACTATGTTGTTTCCTCCAGGTGCATTTTAAATCACTGGGATATTCGTGAACTTTGTTGATTTGAATCATACAGCTGCTGGTAGGTCTATTGGGATTCCACCTCCTTTGGATGCTGTGTAATCCCTGAATTCGCATAGATGATTCTTTCTTGGCTTTCAGCACGTTTCAGTCTGATTTTTCTACAGATACATTTTCAGACAGTTTTTGTTTCTTTATCTCTTGCTTTTCCATCTGGGACTCTTATGAACTCTAGTCTTTCATGCCCTGTCTTAACCCAGGATTCAACAGCAATGTTTCATTGGTTTGCACTTGCTTTCCTATGTCTGCTTCTGACCGAGGGATTTCTGTTCCCCTGTCTTCACAGTCATTCACGCGTCCCTCTGCATTATCTAGTCTGCTAAGGGCTGAATTTTGGCCCTGATATGATCACATCCATTGAGTTTTCTGATATTTTTTGGCTCGTCTTTAGACTTTCTCTTCCCCTTTTCTGATATTCTGCCTTTTGTGATTCTGAGACAATGTTGTTCTTCAGGGTTTTCCAGACCTCCAATTTCAACACTTGGTCTGGATAGCGTTTTGCAGTCTAGTTGTTTGAAAGCTTATTTTCTGGGCCTTCAATATCTTTGGAACTGAAAATGGTACTTCCTGTTTCTTTTACTGTACTTCTTCATCTCTACTGGTCAGGTAATATCAGGTATCTAATGTAGACTTCTAGGGCTTTGTTAAGTGAAAATTTTAGACTCTTGTCTCTACGCAATTCCATGGGATTTCTGTGAGGACAACTTCTCCTAGACATTGATGCCATATTCTGTTCCTGTGTGTGTTGTCTGGTATATCTCCAATTGCTGGTGTTGCATTTGTTGTGATGAACATCCCATACTATTTCGATTAGCATAACTTCATTTCGATTACGCATATCTCACAATTCTGAAAGTGCGCAGGACACTTCCTCTTGTGGAAATGAGGCTTCTAAAGGTTCTCAGCTCTGCATTCTGCTCTATGTCATTTTGGAGTGTTTAAAAAAAAGCAAACTGAGAGTGCGCTTGTGCTTTGTAGTGCCACGGGAATGTCCCAATGAAAGCAGTTCTTCCCAGAGCTTCTCTGTCTACTGAAACACCAGTGGAAGCTCATCCATGGATGTCACACATCAGGGCCTGCTGGAATGATCCCGCAGACCTACCTTGGTGTCCTCGGTGCCGTACCGTGCCGGTGCCATCCAAAATGTAGCATCCGCTTTTGGGAGATAGTGCTGAAGGAAATGCTTCCTCTTCTCACGCTGTGGACTTGGACCACTCTTCCTTGTCCTCTCATCCTTGTGGCACGGGTGCACGAAGGCAACCACAGAGCTGTTGCGCATCCTGTGCCTCAAACCAAACCATAATCCCAGCCCAGGTTATGAATGTAGCAGATCCTAAGGCTTTTCATTCTGATTTCAAACCCAAGGCCCCCTGGATCCCTCAGACCAGATGCACGATAGCTCTGATTCAGCCCCACACGTGCTCTATTGGCAAGATGCCCAATTGGTCCCTGGTCCTGCAGATGCACTGGGTGTGGCCATGGGACATATCGGTAATCTCAACCGCGCAACCAGTGTGGTTGCTTTATCATTGGTACACAGTTCGGTTTGCTCTCTTGATTCGACCCACCACATCCCACAATGCACTCCAGATCCCTGAGACTCAGCGTGTGCCATCATCCGTAGCCCTATCCCTCACTGACCTTTGCCTCTGCTACCTCAAATTTGGCAGCTCGGATCTTGGTCTCAGAATCAAGTGTGGGTATATTTTGCGCTGGATTCTTTGAGTTCTGTCAGCCAAGCATCTGCTGTGCACTCTTGTAAATCTCAGCACATCACCTTCATTCCCATGTCTCCTGTCCGCTTGAGAGTGTGCGTCCAAGGTAAACAGAGTTTCACCCTTGTTGCTCCATCACCAGGGGTCAGACCCTGCACTGGTTTCCATTCCCTGCTTTGCCTTCTCCTGCTTCCAGGTGTCCTGAGGCCTCATCCTGTCTTTGGAAGTAACAGGCCTCTCTTCGGCAAGTGTCCTGTGCCAAGGGCTGGGTGAGTGGATGTTTCCATTGCTCTGTACATGGGAGCGAGTGAGTGCAGGTTGCACTTCTTCTCTGCCAACTGGGCATCGATGAATCAACACTATCCAGATACATTTCACAGAAATGTGATATTTGCTTAGCTCTTTGTTTCTATACAGCCTTGGTGGGAGGGATTGTCCGAAGACACCTGTTTTGACAGTGTGTTGATATCTCATTTGCAGTCTTTAAGAAGTTTAACAGAATTCATTTACATGTTTTGGGAGTATACGAAAATGAAGTTATTTTTTGAAACACACTGTATCGACCTAGAAGCCAGACTTGTCAATTTTGGTAACATTTTGTCAGCTCTACGGAAAACCTAGACAGAAAGAATGCAAACTTCCAGTCCAAACTGTTAAAGGGGTCATGTCAGCTCTTTACGGTTGAAGCCTCCGAAACCAACAGGAACCATGAAATAACTATTGGAAACATGAAATAACCCCCAACCTTGGATACACTTGTGCATGTGGTGCCCTTTACTCCCAGTGACACCTACTGGCCAATGTTGGCATTTCAAGGGGTAACATCCCTCTCTAGGAAAATACAAGAGGAAACAAACCAAATATATACATTTAGGTTTGAATCCAAAAGCACCTAGAGGCATTATAGCTAGGACAACCCTGCTGCAGTTATGCTAGTCTATTGAGAACCAGGTGTTCTTCTATCAGTGATGAGAACGATTAATCATCCGATCATGTTGGGTAAAGCCATTTAACGCAACCAAGTCTGCACCCCCATGATATAATGCCCCCGGGGGCTTGACTCAATTGAAAGACGATCCACAGAAGCTGTGTCTTTAATGTCACTGGCGACTTTGACAGTACAGTTCACTTTCTGACATGTACTATTTACCTATACTGTCTTGAAAAACTGAGGCCTAATACAGATTCAAGTTCAGTCAAAGATTCCCCTGACTTACCACACTCCCTTCACCCCAGGGAAGACATAAACCCAACATTGGCTGAATCTAGCGGAAGGCCATCGTTTCTAGGTGTGAGCTAAGTATTCAATTCCTATCGATTTCAGCCGAGACTATTTGACCTTGAAGGAGTTCACTGTTGTTCACAGAGTGTGAAGCTGGAGGAAGTCTGATTCTAGGAGGGGCTTGCTCTTCTCGTAATGGCTTCATTGCAGCTCAGGTACTGATCCTTCAAAATGGATGCCTGAGTGGAGGGGAGGGAAGGGCAAGTGCTTGCTAGCTAGGCCCAAACCTGGGAAAAGGCTTACCTGGGCTTGGTGAATTCTGGTCTGAATGGCTTGGGAATGCCCCTTGGGACGTGTGGATTCTCACGACCTCTTCCAAGAACAGGAGCGTTTTGATCATCTCTGCCATCTCTTCTCTTGCAGATGTCAGGGACCTTGGACCCGTTCTTGGAGAAGAGAATTGAGGAACTTCCTCAAGTCCACGTTGGCACTCCGTATGTTTCTGCCAGTATCAGCGAGGATCAATAGGTCTCATGAATGTCTTTTGAGCCTGGTATCCTCTACAGCTGTCTCCACGCCAGTATTCTCCATTGTAGCAGAACATCTCTCATCCATGTGTTCGCATCTCTCCTCAATCCGTGCAGCCAGCTTTTCGCCCAGCTTCTCTTCGTGTCTCCCCTAAAGTCGACTTCACCAGGACTGGGCAAGTCTGAAAGTACCTCGGAGCCTCACCAGTAAGCTGATGACAGGCAGATCTTCCACTGTCTGCTCTGAAAGGTTCTGGAAACTGACCTGTGAACTCAGGTCTTTGGGCAGCAGCAGTATCTCGAACTTACACAGCTTCCCGGACCAAACACCTAAGCCAAGCTCCACAGAGGGCGGCAGCCCCTCCATCACACTGATCCACCCACAGAACTCTGCCCGGTTACCTAGGATCCAACAGCCACAACAAGCCTCGCGGTACACACCAACATTCCACCTGGAATCCAACCGGTACCTGCCATCCCCAATGGCTGCTGCATCTTGTCAGTGTTGGGGGAGGGGCTGCATCCGACGAGAGGTGCCTAAGGTAAATGTGATTCTACCCACTAGCGTCCCATGGGCCTTTCTTCTTCCCTCTTTCCTTTTGCTCAGATCTGTATGCACAGTACCAATGGAGGGAAGTGGGTCCCTTTTTAGTTGATGGTTTCACACGTCTTTAAACTTTCTAACAGTTCACAGTACACAGAGACCCTCTAAAGGAGACTTATGTTCCTATGATATCCGTACACCCGGAATACATATGCGTCGCCTGATTTCTGCTGAAACACCCGCACTCTCAGGACATGGATCCATTTGTTTCATGGGGGCTGAAATTCCAAGAAATGAAACCAACCCCAATGTGCACTTTACTGTCTGTCTCTTTTGCTCTTAGTACACTTTGGCAGATCTACGTGCCTTTGTTATAGGCTTCTTACATTTCTTCTCTACGTAGCGTAGAATATGGCATTCCTTCATCCTGTCGGAAGACATACAAGTCTACATCACGGACTAGGAATCCATTTGATTCCAAATCGGCATTTGGGTTAGGTCACGATATGCTCTTATGAATCAATATTTACGAATATGAATGCACGCCTCTGATTTCCGAAGACAAGTGTGCTGAGTACATGCAAGCCGCGATACTGGGTCGATGCGTACTGAATGATCCTTGACATCACCTTGAGTATTTTCTTTTGAATAATCATGATTCCCTTGGTAGATGTCAGCCAACCGTACCCTTTTGGTGCTTGTTTGTTGGTTTGATTCTTTGTTGGTCTGCTTCTTGCTTGTTTTGCAAACACGTCAGGCCATGCAGCTCTCCTTTCGCTTCAAACAGAGAGTCCAATAAGCTGATTCACTTAAGAGAGTGCTTCCAATCACCTATGATTTCCTGCTTCCCTCTCCCATCTTTAGGGTTTTGATGTCCTCCTTGCCTTCTTCTTGTTTCTTCTTTGCCACTCATGCTCTTCTTGCATTTCCAATAATGGTTTTCTTCTTTCCATTTCATCTTGCTGCTTTTCTATTCAGGGGAGTATTCTCAACCTTCCTTTTAGAAGAAGTTTTGAACTGCTGAATTCTTTTAAGATTTGCCGGTCTGTGGAATTCTCTAGCTCTGCCGTTATTAGAAATGGTGGTCATGGGGCATAGGCTACCCTAGGTGGCAGCATTTGGCCATTCAGGATATGGTCTGTGTCCTGGCACTCCTCCCTGTCCTGCAATATTGCTGCCGAGATATCAGCTGAAACCCCTCTGGAGGTTCCCTTGTGACTATGTTGTTTCCTCCAGGTGCATTTTAAATCACTGGGATATTCGTGAACTTTGTTGATTTGAATCATACAGCTGCTGGTAGGTCTATTGGGATTCCACCTCCTTTGGATGCTGTGTAATCCCTGAATTCGCATAGATGATTCTTTCTTGGCTTTCAGCACGTTTCAGTCTGATTTTTCTACAGATACATTTTCAGACAGTTTTTGTTTCTTTATCTCTTGCTTTTCCATCTGGGACTCTTATGAACTCTAGTCTTTCATGCCCTGTCTTAACCCAGGATTCAACAGCAATGTTTCATTGGTTTGCACTTGCTTTCCTATGTCTGCTTCTGACCGAGGGATTTCTGTTCCCCTGTCTTCACAGTCATTCACGCGTCCCTCTGCATTATCTAGTCTGCTAAGGGCTGAATTTTGGCCCTGATATGATCACATCCATTGAGTTTTCTGATATTTTTTGGCTCGTCTTTAGACTTTCTCTTCCCCTTTTCTGATATTCTGCCTTTTGTGATTCTGAGACAATGTTGTTCTTCAGGGTTTTCCAGACCTCCAATTTCAACACTTGGTCTGGATAGCGTTTTGCAGTCTAGTTGTTGGAAAGCTTATCTTCTGGGCCTTCAATATCTTTGGAACTGAAAATGGTACTTCCTGTTTCTTTTACTGTACTTCTTCATCTCTACTGGTCAGGTAATATCAGGTATCTAATGTAGACTTCTAGGGCTTTGTTAAGTGAAAATTTTAGACTCTTGTCTCTACACAATTCCATGGGATTTCTGTGAGGACAACTTCTCCTAGACATTGATGCCATATTCTGTTCCTGTGTGTGTTGTCTGGTATATCTCCAATTGCTGGTGTTGCATTTGTTGTGATGAACATCCCATACTATTTCGAATAGCATAACTTCATTTCGGTTACGCATATCTCACAATTCTGAAAGTGCGCAGGACACTTCCTCTTGTGGAAATGAGGCTTCTAAAGGTTCTCAGCTCTGCATTCTGCTCTATGTCATTTTGGAGTGTTTAAAAAAAAGCAAACTGAGAGTGCGCTTGTGCTTTGTAGTGCCACGGGAATGTCCCAATGAAAGCAGTTCTTCCCAGAGCTTCTCTGTCTACTGAAACACCAGTGGAAGCTCATCCATGGATGTCACACATCAGGGCCTGCTGGAATGATCCCGCAGACCTACCTTGGTGTCCTCGGTGCCGTACCGTGCCGGTGCCATCCAAAATGTAGCATCCGCTTTTGGGAGATAGTGCTGAAGGAAATGCTTCCTCTTCTCACGCTGTGGACTTGGACCACTCTTCCTTGTCCTCTCATCCTTGTGGCACGGGTGCACGAAGGCAACCACAGAGCTGTTGCGCATCCTGTGCCTCAAACCAAACCATAATCCCAGCCCAGGTTATGAATGAAGCAGATCCTAAGGCTTTTCATTCTGATTTCAAACCCAAGGCCCCCTGGATCCCTCAGACCAGATGCACGATAGCTCTGATTCAGCCCCACACGTGCTCTATTGGCAAGATGCCCAATTGGTCCCTGGTCCTGCAGATGCACTGGGTGTGGCCATGGGACCTATCGGTAATCTCAACCGCGCGACCAGTGTGGTTGCTTTATCATTGGTACACAGTTCGGTTTGCTCTCTTGATTCGACCCACCACATCCCACAACGCACTCCAGATCCCTGAGACTCAGCGTGTGCCATCATCCGTAGCCCTATCCCTCACTGACCGTTGCCTCTGCTACCTCAAATTTGGCAGCTCGGATCTTGGTCTCAGAATCAACTGTGGGGATATTTTGCGCTGGATTCTTTGAGTTCTGTCAGCCAAGCATCTGCTGTGCACCCTTGTAAATCTCAGCACATCACCTTCAATCCCATGTCTCCTGTCCGCTTGAGAGTGTGCGTCCAAGGTAAACAGAGTTTCACCCTTGTTGCTCCATCACCAGGGGTCAGACCCTGCACTGGTTTCCATTCCCTGCTTTGCCTTCTCCTGCTTCCAGGTGTCCTGAGGCCTCATCCTGTCTTTGGAAGTAACAGGCCTCTCTTCGGCAAGTGTCCTGTGCCAAGGGCTGGGTGAGTGGATGTTTCCATTGCTCTGTACCTGGGAGCGAGTGAGTGCAGGTTGCACTTCTTCTCTGCCAACTGGGCATCGATGAATCAACACTATCCAGATACATTTCACAGAAATGTGATATTTGCTTAGCTCTTTGTTTCTATACAGCCTTGGTGGGAGGGATTGTCCGAAGACACCTGTTTTGACAGTGTGTTGATATCTCATTTGCAGTCTTTAAGAAGTTTAACAGAATTCATTTACATGTTTTGGGAGTATACGAAAATGAAGTTATTTTTTGAAACACACTGTATCGACCTAGAAGCCAGACTTGTCAATTTTGGTAACATTTTGTCAGCTCTACGGAAAACCTAGACAGAAAGAATGCAAACTTCCAGTCCAAACTGTTAAAGGGGTCATGCCAGCTCTTTACGGTTGAAGCCTCCGAAACCAACAAGAACCATGAAATAACTATTGGAAACATGAAATAACCCCCAACCTTGGATACACTTGTGCATGTGGTGCCCTTTACTCCCAGTGACACCTACTGGCCAATGTTGGCATTTCAAGGGGTAACATCCCTCTCTAGGAAAATACAAGAGGAAACAAACCAAATATATACATTTAGGTTTGAATCCAAAAGCACCTAGAGGCATTATAGCTAGGACAACCCTGCTGCAGTTATGCTAGTCTATTGAGAACCAGGTGTTCTTCTATCAGTGATGAGAACGATTAATCATCCGATCATGTTGGGTAAAGCCATTTAACGCAACCAAGTCTGCACCCCCATGATATAGTGCCCCCGGGGGCTTGACTCAATTGAAAGACGATCCACAGAAGCTGTGTCTTTAATGTCACTGGCGACTTTGACAGTACAGTTCACTTTCTGACATGTACTATTTACCTATACTGTCTTGAAAAACTGAGGCCTAATACAGATTCAAGTTCAGTCAAAGATTCCCCTGACTTACCACACTCCCTTCACCCCAGGGAAGACATAAACACAACATTGGCTGAATCTAGCGGAAGGCCATCGTTTCTAGGTGTGAGCTAAGTATTCAATTCCTATCGATTTCAGCCGAGACTATTTGACCTTGAAGGAGTTCACTGTTGTTCACAGAGTGTGAAGCTGGAGGAAGTCTGATTCTAGGAGGGGCTTGCTCTTCTCGTAATGGCTTCATTGCAGCTCAGGTACTGATCCTTCAAAATGGATGCCTGAGTGGAGGGGAGGGAAGGGCAAGTGCTTGCTAGCTAGGCCCAAACCTGGGAAAAGGCTTACCTGGGCTTGGTGAATTCTGGTCTGAATGGCTTGGGAATGCCCCTTGGGACGTGTGGATTCTCACGACCTCTTCCAAGAACAGGAGCGTTTTGATCATCTCTGCCATCTCTTCTCTTGCAGATGTCAGGGACCTTGGACCCGTTCTTGGACAAGAGAATTGAGGAACTTCCTCAAGTCCACGTTGGCACTCCGTATGTTTCTGCCAGTATCAGCGAGGATCAATAGGTCTCATGAATGTCTTTTGAGCCTGGTATCCTCTACAGCTGTCTCCACGCCAGTATTCTCCATTGTAGCAGAACATCTCTCATCCATGTGTTCGCATCTCTCCTCAATCCGTGCAGCCAGCTTTTCGCCCAGCTTCTCTTCGTGTCTCCCCTAAAGTCGACTTCACCAGGACTGGGCAAGTCTGAAAGGACCTCGGAGCCTCACCAGTAAGCTGATGACAGGCAGATCTTCCACTGTCTGCTCTGAAAGGTTCTGGAAACTGACCTGTGAACTCAGGTCTTTGGGCAGCAGCAGTATCTCGAACTTACACAGCTTCCCGGACCAAACACCTAAGCCAAGCTCCACAGAGGGCGGCAGCCCCTCCATCACACTGATCCACCCACAGAACTCTGCCCGGTTACCTAGGATCCAACAGCCACAACAAGCCTCGCGGTACACACCAACATTCCACCTGGAATCCAACCGGTAACTGCCATCCCCAATGGCTGCTGCATCTTGTCAGTGTTGGGGGAGGGGCTGCATCCGACGAGAGGTGCCTAAGGTAAATGTGATTCTACCCACTAGCGTCCCATGGGCCTTTCTTCTTCCCTCTTACCTTTTGCTCAGATCTGTATGCACAGTACCAATGGAGGGAAGTGGGTCCCTTTTTAGTTGATGGTTTCACACGTCTTTAAACTTTCTAACAGTTCACAGTACACAGAGACCCTCTAAAGGAGACTTATGTTCCTATGATATCCGTACACCCGGAATACATATGCGTCGCCTGATTTCTGCTGAAACACCCGCACTCTCAGGACATGGATCCATTTGTTTCATGGGGGCTGAAATTCCAAGAAATGAAACCAACCCCAATGTGCACTTTACTGTCTGTCTCTTTTGCTCTTAGTACACTTTGGCAGATCTACGTGCCTTTGTTATAGGCTTCTTACATTTCTTCTCTACGTAGCGTAGAATATGGCATTCCTTCATCCTGTCGGAAGACATACAAGTCTACATCACGGACTAGGAATCCATTTGATTCCAAATCGGCATTTGGGTTAGGTCACGATATGCTCTTATGAATCAATATTTACGAATATGAATGCACGCCTCTGATTTCCGAAGACAAGTGTGCTGAGTACATGCAAGCCGCGATACTGGGTCGATGCGTGCTGAATGATCCTTGACATCACCTTGAGTATTTTCTTTTGAATAATCATGATTCCCTTGGTAGATGTCAGCCAACCGTACCCTTTTGGTGCTTGTTTGTTGGTTTGATTCTTTGTTGGTCGGCTTCTTGCTTGTTTTGCAAACACGTCAGGCCATGCAGCTCTCCTTTCGCTTCAAACAGAGAGTCCAATAAGCTGATTCACTTAAGAGAGTGCTTCCAATCACCTATGATTTCCTGCTTCCCTCTCCCATCTTTAGGGTTTTGATGTCCTCCTTGCCTTCTTCTTGTTTCTTCTTTGCCACTCATGCTCTTCTTGCATTTCCAATAATGGTTTTCTTCTTTCCATTTCATCTTGCTGCTTTTCTATTCAGGGGAGTATTCTCAACCTTCCTTTTAGAAGAAGTTTTGAACTGCTGAATTCTTTTAAGATTTGCCGGTCTGTGGAATTCTCTAGCTCTGCCGTTATTAGAAATGGTGGTCATGGGGCATAGGCTACCCTAGGTGGCAGCATTTGGCCATTCAGGATATGGTCTGTGTCCTGGCACTCCTCCCTGTCCTGCAATATTGCTGCCGAGATATCAGCTGAAACCCCTCTGGAGGTTCCCTTGTGACTATGTTGTTTCCTCCAGGTGCATTTTAAATCACTGGGATATTCGTGAACTTTGTTGATTTGAATCATACAGCTGCTGGTAGGTCTATTGGGATTCCACCTCCTTTGGATGCTGTGTAATCCCTGAATTCGCATAGATGATTCTTTCTTGGCTTTCAGCACGTTTCAGTCTGATTTTTCTACAGATACATTTTCAGACAGTTTTTGTTTCTTTATCTCTTGCTTTTCCATCTGGGACTCTTATGAACTCTAGTCTTTCATGCCCTGTCTTAACCCAGGATTCAACAGCAATGTTTCATTAGTTTGCACTTGCTTTCCTATGTCTGCTTCTGACCGAGGGATTTCTGTTCCCCTGACTTCACAGTCATTCACGCGTCCCTCTGCATTATCTAGTCTGCTAAGGGCTGAATTTTGGCCCTGATATGATCACATCCATTGAGTTTTCTGATATTTTTTGGCTCGTCTTTAGACTTTCTCTTCCCCTTTTCTGATATTCTGCCTTTTGTGATTCTGAGACAATGTTGTTCTTCAGGGTTTTCCAGACCTCCAATTTCAACACTTGGTCTGGATAGCGTTTTGCAGTCTAGTTGTTGGAAAGCTTATCTTCTGGGCCTTCAATATCTTTGGAACTGAAAATGGTACTTCCTGTTTCTTTTACTGTACTTCTTCATCTCTACTGGTCAGGTAATATCAGGTATCTAATGTAGACTTCTAGGGCTTTGTTAAGTGAAAATTTTAGACTCTTGTCTCTACGCAATTCCATGGGATTTCTGTGAGGACAACTTCTCCTAGACATTGATGCCATATTCTGTTCCTGTGTGTGTTGTCTGGTATATCTCCAATTGCTGGTGTTGCATTTGTTGTGATGAACATCCCATACTATTTCGATTAGCATAACTTCATTTCGGTTACGCATATCTCACAATTCTGAAAGTGCGCAGGACACTTCCTCTTGTGGAAATGAGGCTTCTAAAGGTTCTCAGCTCTGCATTCTGCTCTATGTCATTTTGGAGTGTTTAAAAAAAAGCAAACTGAGAGTGCGCTTGTGCTTTGTAGTGCCACGGGAATGTCCCAATGAAAGCAGTTCTTCCCAGAGCTTCTCTGTCTACTGAAACACCAGTGGAAGCTCATCCATGGATGTCACACATCAGGGCCTGCTGGAATGATCCCGCAGACCTACCTTGGTGTCCTCGGTGCCGTACCGTGCTGGTGCCATCCAAAATGTAGCATCCGCTTTTGGGAGATAGTGCTGAAGGAAATGCTTCCTCTTCTCACGCTGTGGACTTGGACCACTCTTCCTTGTCCTCTCATCCTTGTGGCACGGGTGCACGAAGGCAACCACAGAGCTGTTGCGCATCCTGTGCCTCAAACCAAACCATAATCCCAGCCCAGGTTATGAATGTAGCAGATCCTAAGGCTTTTCATTCTGATTTCAAACCCAAGGCCCCCTGGATCCCTCAGACCAGATGCACGATAGCTCTGATTCAGCCCCACACGTGCTCTATTGGCAAGATGCCCAATTGGTCCCTGGTCCTGCAGATGCACTGGGTGTGGCCATGGGACATATCGGTAATCTCAACCTCGCGACCAGTGTGGTTGCTTTATCATTGGTACACAGTTCGGTTTGCTCTCTTGATTCGACCCACCACATCCCACAATGCACTCCAGATCCCTGAGACTCAGCGTATGCCATCATCCGTAGCCCTATCCCTCACTGACCTTTGCCTCTGCTACCTCAAATTTGGCAGCTCGGATCTTGGTCTCAGAATCAAGTGTGGGGATATTTTGCGCTGGATTCTTTGAGTTCTGTCAGCCAAGCATCTGCTGTGCACTCTTGTAAATCTCAGCACATCACCTTCAATCCCATGTCTCCTGTCCGCTTGAGAGTGTGCGTCCAAGGTAAACAGAGTTTCACCCTTGTTGCTCCATCACCAGGGGTCAGACCCTGCACTGGTTTCCATTCCCTGCTTTGCCTTCTCCTGCTTCCAGGTGTCCTGAGGCCTCATCCTGTCTTTGGAAGTAACAGGCCTCTCTTCGGCAAGTGTCCTGTGCCAAGGGCTGGGTGAGTGGATGTTTCCATTGCTCTGTACATGGGAGCGAGTGAGTGCAGGTTGCACTTCTTCTCTGCCAACTGGGCATCGATGAATCAACACTATCCAGATACATTTCACAGAAATGTGATATTTGCTTAGCTCTTTGTTTCTATACAGCCTTGGTGGGAGGGATTGTCCGAAGACACCTGTTTTGACAGTGTGTTGATATCTCATTTGCAGTCTTTAAGAAGTTTAACAGAATTCATTTACATGTTTTGGGAGTATACGAAAATGAAGTTATTTTTTGAAACACACTGTATCGACCTAGAAGCCAGACTTGTCAATTTTGGTAACATTTTGTCAGCTCTACGGAAAACCTAGACAGAAAGAATGCAAACTTCCAGTCCAAACTGTTAAAGGGGTCATGTCAGCTCTTTACGGTTGAAGCCTCCGAAACCAACAGGAACCATGAAATAACTATTGGAAACATGAAATAACCCCCAACCTTGGATACACTTGTGCATGTGGTGCCCTTTACTCCCAGTGACACCTACTGGCCAATGTTGGCATTTCAAGGGGTAACATCCCTCTCTAGGAAAATACAAGAGGAAACAAACCAAATATATACATTTAGGTTTGAATCCAAAAGCACCTAGAGGCATTATAGCTAGGACAACCCTGCTGCAGTTATGCTAGTCTATTGAGAACCAGGTGTTCTTCTATCAGTGATGAGAACGATTAATCATCCGATCATGTTGGGTAAAGCCATTTAACGCAACCAAGTCTGCACCCCCATGATATAGTGCCCCCGGGGGCTTGACTCAATTGAAAGACGATCCACAGAAGCTGTGTCTTTAATGTCACTGGCGACTTTGACAGTACAGTTCACTTTCTGACATGTACTATTTACCTATACTGTCTTGAAAAACTGAGGCCTAATACAGATTCAAGTTCAGTCAAAGATTCCCCTGACTTACCACACTCCCTTCACCCCAGGGAAGACATAAACCCAACATTGGCTGAATCTAGCGGAAGGCCATCGTTTCTAGGTGTGAGCTAAGTATTCAATTCCTATCGATTTCAGCCGAGACTATTTGACCTTGAAGGAGTTCACTGTTGTTCACAGAGTGTGAAGCTGGAGGAAGTCTGATTCTAGGAGGGGCTTGCTCTTCTCGTAATGGCTTCATTGCAGCTCAGGTACTGATCCTTCAAAATGGATGCCTGAGTGGAGGGGAGGGAAGGGCAAGTGCTTGCTAGCTAGGCCCAAACCTGGGAAAAGGCTTACCTGGGCTTGGTGAATTCTGGTCTGAATGGCTTGGGAATGCCCCTTGGGACGTGTGGATTCTCACGACCTCTTCCAAGAACAGGAGCGTTTTGATCATCTCTGCCATCTCTTCTCTTGCAGATGTCAGGGACCTTGGACCCGTTCTTGGAGAAGAGAATTGAGGAACTTCCTCAAGTCCACGTTGGCACTCCGTATGTTTCTGCCAGTATCAGCGAGGATCAATAGGTCTCATGAATGTCTTTTGAGCCTGGTATCCTCTACAGCTGTCTCCACGCCAGTATTCTCCATTGTAGCAGAACATCTCTCATCCATGTGTTCGCATCTCTCCTCAATCCGTGCAGCCAGCTTTTCGCCCAGCTTCTCTTCGTGTCTCCCCTAAAGTCGACTTCACCAGGACTGGGCAAGTCTGAAAGCACCTCGGAGCCTCACCAGTAAGCTGATGACAGGCAGATCTTCCACTGTCTGCTCTGAAAGGTTCTGGAAACTGACCTGTGAACTCAGGTCTTTGGGCAGCAGCAGTATCTCGAACTTACACAGCTTCCCGGACCAAACACCTAAGCCAAGCTCCACAGAGGGCGGCAGCCCCTCCATCACACTGATCCACCCACAGAACTCTGCCCGGTTACCTAGGATCCAACAGCCACAACAAGCCTCGCGGTACACACCAACATTCCACCTGGAATCCAACCGGTACCTGCCATCCCCAATGGCTGCTGCATCTTGTCAGTGTTGGGGGAGGGGCTGCATCCGACGAGAGGTGCCTTAGGTAAATGTGATTCTACCCACTAGCGTCCCATGGGCCTTTCTTCTTCCCTCTTTCCTTTTGCTCAGATCTGTATGCACAGTACCAATGGAGGGAAGTGGTTCCCTTTTTAGTTGATGGTTTCACACGTCTTTAAACTTTCTAACAGTTCACAGTACACAGAGACCCTCTAAAGGAGACTTATGTTCCTATGATATCCGTACACCCGGAATACATATGCGTCGCCTGATTTCTGCTGAAACACCCGCACTCTCAGGACATGGATCCATTTGTTTCATGGGGGCTGAAATTCCAAGAAATGAAACCAACCCCAATGTGCACTTTACTGTCTGTCTCTTTTGCTCTTAGTACACTTTGGCAGATCTACGTGCCTTTGTTATAGGCTTCTTACATTTCTTCTCTACGTAGCGTAGAATAAGGCATTCCTTCATCCTGTCGGAAGACATACAAGTCTACATCACGGACTAGGAATCCATTTGATTCCAAATCGGCATTTGGGTTAGGTCACGATATGCTCTTATGAATCAATATTTACGAATATGAATGCACGCCTCTGATTTCCGAAGACAAGTGTGCTGAGTACATGCAAGCCGCGATACTGGGTCGATGCGTACTGAATGATCCTTGACATCACCTTGAGTATTTTCTTTTGAATAATCATGATTCCCTTGGTAGATGTCAGCCAACCGTACCCTTTTGGTGCTTGTTTGTTGGTTTGATTCTTTGTTGGTCGGCTTCTTGCTTGTTTTGCAAACACGTCAGGCCATGCAGCTCTCCTTTCGCTTCAAACAGAGAGTCCAATAAGCTGATTCACTTAAGAGAGTGCTTCCAATCACCTATGATTTCCTGCTTCCCTCTCCCATCTTTAGGGTTTTGATGTCCTCCTTGCCTTCTTCTTGTTTCTTCTTTGCCACTCATGCTCTTCTTGCATTTCTAATAATGGTTTTCTTCTTTCCATTTCATCTTGCTGCTTTTCTATTCAGGGGA
Source organism: Vicugna pacos (assembly GCF_048564905.1). Taxonomy (NCBI): domain Eukaryota; kingdom Metazoa; phylum Chordata; class Mammalia; order Artiodactyla; family Camelidae; genus Vicugna; species Vicugna pacos. Next base: position 1,288,827 of record NC_133017.1, read on the forward strand.
GTATTCTCAACCTTCCTTTTAGAAGAAGTTTTGAACTGCTGAATTCTTTTAAGATTTGCCGGTCTGTGGAATTCTCTAGCTCTGCCGTTATTAGAAATGGTGGTCATGGGGCATAGGCTACCCTAGGTGGCAGCATTTGGCCATTCAGGATATGGTCTGTGTCCTGGCACTCCTCCCTGTCCTGCAATATTGCTGCCGAGATATCAGCTGAAACCCCTCTGGAGGTTCCCTTGTGACTATGTTGTTTCCTCCAGGTGCATTTTAAATCACTGGGATATTCGTGAACTTTGTTGATTTGAATCATACAGCTGCTGGTAGGTCTATTGGGATTCCACCTCCTTTGGATGCTGTGTAATCCCTGAATTCGCATAGATGATTCTTTCTTGGCTTTCAGCACGTTTCAGTCTGATTTTTCTACAGATACATTTTCAGACAGTTTTTGTTTCTTTATCTCTTGCTTTTCCATCTGGGACTCTTATGAACTCTAGTCTTTCATGCCCTGTCTTAACCCAGGATTCAACAGCAATGTTTCATTGGTTTGCACTTGCTTTCCTATGTCTGCTTCTGACCGAGGGATTTCTGTTCCCCTGTCTTCACAGTCATTCACGCGTCCCTCTGCATTATCTAGTCTGCTAAGGGCTGAATTTTGGCCCTGATATGATCACATCCATTGAGTTTTCTGATATTTTTTGGCTCGTCTTTAGACTTTCTCTTCCCCTTTTCTGATATTCTGCCTTTTGTGATTCTGAGACAATGTTGTTCTTCAGGGTTTTCCAGACCTCCAATTTCAACACTTGGTCTGGATAGCGTTTTGCAGTCTAGTTGTTGGAAAGCTTATCTTCTGGGCCTTCAATATCTTTGGAACTGAAAATGGTACTTCCTGTTTCTTTTACTGTACTTCTTCATCTCTACTGGTCAGGTAATATCAGGTATCTAATGTAGACTTCTAGGGCTTTGTTAAGTGAAAATTTTAGACTCTTGTCTCTACGCAATTCCATGGGATTTCTGTGAGGACAACTTCTCCTAGACATTGATGCCATATTCTGTTCCTGTGTGTGTTGTCTGGTATATCTCCAATTGCTGGTGTTGCATTTGTTGTGATGAACATCCCATACTATTTCGAATAGCATAACTTCATTTCGGTTACGCATATCTCACAATTCTGAAAGTGCGCAGGACACTTCCTCTTGTGGAAATGAGGCTTCTAAAGGTTCTCAGCTCTGCATTCTGCTCTATGTCATTTTGGAGTGTTTAAAAAAAAGCAAACTGAGAGTGCGCTTGTGCTTTGTAGTGCCACGGGAATGTCCCAATGAAAGCAGTTCTTCCCAGAGCTTCTCTGTCTACTGAAACACCAGTGGAAGCTCATCCATGGATGTCACACATCAGGGCCTGCTGGAATGATCCCGCAGACCTACCTTGGTGTCCTCGGTGCCGTACCGTGCCGGTGCCATCCAAAATGTAGCATCCGCTTTTGGGAGATAGTGCTGAAGGAAATGCTTCCTCTTCTCACGCTGTGGACTTGGACCACTCTTCCTTGTCCTCTCATCCTTGTGGCACGGGTGCACGAAGGCAACCACAGAGCTGTTGCGCATCCTGTGCCTCAAACCAAACCATAATCCCAGCCCAGGTTATGAATGTAGCAGATCCTAAGGCTTTTCATTCTGATTTCAAACCCAAGGCCCCCTGGATCCCTCAGACCAGATGCACGATAGCTCTGATTCAGCCCCACACGTGCTCTATTGGCAAGATGCCCAATTGGTCCCTGGTCCTGCAGATGCACTGGGTGTGGCCATGGGACATATCGGTAATCTCAACCGCGCGACCAGTGTGGTTGCTTTATCATTGGTACACAGTTCGGTTTGCTCTCTTGATTCGACCCACTACATCCCACAACGCACTCCAGATCCCTGAGACTCAGCGTGTGCCATCATCCGTAGCCCTATCCCTCACTGACCGTTGCCTCTGCTACCTCAAATTTGGCAGCTCGGATCTTGGTCTCAGAATCAACTGTGGGGATATTTTGCGCTGGATTCTTTGAGTTCTGTCAGCCAAGCATCTGCTGTGCACTCTTGTAAATCTCAGCACATCACCTTCAATCCCATGTCTCCTGTCCGCTTGAGAGTGTGCGTCCAAGGTAAACAGAGTTTCACCCTTGTTGCTCCATCACCAGGGGTCAGACCCTGCACTGGTTTCCATTCCCTGCTTTGCCTTCTCCTGCTTCCAGGTGTCCTGAGGCCTCATCCTGTCTTTGGAAGTAACAGGCCTCTCTTCGGCAAGTGTCCTGTGCCAAGGGCTGGGTGAGTGGATGTTTCCATTGCTCTGTACCTGGGAGCGAGTGAGTGCAGGTTGCACTTCTTCTCTGCCAACTGGGCATCGATGAATCAACACTATCCAGATACATTTCACAGAAATGTGATATTTGCTTAGCTCTTTGTTTCTATACAGCCTTGGTGGGAGGGATTGTCCGAAGACACCTGTTTTGACAGTGTGTTGATATCTCATTTGCAGTCTTTAAGAAGTTTAACAGAATTCATTTACATGTTTTGGGAGTATACGAAAATGAAGTTATTTTTTGAAACACACTGTATCGACCTAGAAGCCAGACTTGTCAATTTTGGTAACATTTTGTCAGCTCTACGGAAAACCTAGACAGAAAGAATGCAAACTTCCAGTCCAAACTGTTAAAGGGGTCATGTCAGCTCTTTACGGTTGAAGCCTCCGAAACCAACAGGAACCATGAAATAACTATTGGAAACATGAAATAACCCCCAACCTTGGATACACTTGTGCATGTGGTGCCCTTTACTCCCAGTGACACCTACTGGCCAATGTTGGCATTTCAAGGGGTAACATCCCTCTCTAGGAAAATACAAGAGGAAACAAACCAAATATATACATTTAGGTTTGAATCCAAAAGCACCTAGAGGCATTAAAGCTAGGACAACCCTGCTGCAGTTATGCTAGTCTATTGAGAACCAGGTGTTCTTCTATCAGTGATGAGAACGATTCATCATCCGATCATGTTGGGTAAAGCCATTTAACGCAACCAAGTCTGCACCCCCATGATATAGTGCCCCCGGGGGCTTGACTCAATTGAAAGACGATCCACAGAAGCTGTGTCTTTAATGTCACTGGCGACTTTGACAGTACAGTTCACTTTCTGACATGAACTATTTACCTATACTGTCTTGAAAAACTGAGGCCTAATACAGATTCAAGTTCAGTCAAAGATTCCCCTGACTTACCACACTCCCTTCACCCCAGGGAAGACATAAACCCAACATTGGCTGAATCTAGCGGAAGGCCATCGTTTCTAGGTGTGAGCTAAGTATTCAATTCCTATCGATTTCAGCCGAGACTATTTGACCTTGAAGAAGTTCACTGTTGTTCACAGAGTGTGAAGCTGGAGGAAGTCTGATTCTAGGAGGGGCTTGCTCTTCTCGTAATGGCTTCATTGCAGCTCAGGTACTGATCCTTCAAAATGGATGCCTGAGTGGAGGGGAGGGAAGGGCAAGTGCTTGCTAGCTAGGCCCAAACCTGGGAAAAGGCTTACCTGGGCTTGGTGAATTCTGGTCTGAATGGCTTGGGAATGCCCCTTGGGACGTGTGGATTCTCACGACCTCTTCCAAGAACAGGAGCGTTTTGATCATCTCTGCCATCTCTTCTCTTGCAGATGTCAGGGACCTTGGACCCGTTCTTGGAGAAGAGAATTGAGGAACTTCCTCAAGTCCACGTTGGCACTCCGTATGTTTCTGCCAGTATCAGCGAGGATCAATAGGTCTCATGAATGTCTTTTGAGCCTGGTATCCTCTACAGCTGTCTCCACGCCAGTATTCTCCATTGTAGCAGAACATCTCTCATCCATGTGTTCGCATCTCTCCTCAATCCGTGCAGCCAGCTTTTCGCCCAGCTTCTCTTCGTGTCTCCCCTAAAGTCGACTTCACCAGGACTGGGCAAGTCTGAAAGCACCTCGGAGCCTCACCAGTAAGCTGATGACAGGCAGATCTTCCACTGTCTGCTCTGAAAGGTTCTGGAAACTGACCTGTGAACTCAGGTCTTTGGGCAGCAGCAGTATCTCGAACTTACACAGCTTCCCGGACCAAACACCTAAGCCAAGCTCCACAGAGGGCGGCAGCCCCTCCATCACACTGATCCACCCACAGAACTCTGCCCGGTTACCTAGGATCCAACAGCCACAACAAGCCTCGCGGTACACACCAACATTCCACCTGGAATCCAACCGGTACCTGCCATCCCCAATGGCTGCTGCATCTTGTCAGTGTTGGGGGAGGGGCTGCATCCAACGAGAGGTGCCTAAGGTAAATGTGATTCTACCCACTAGCGTCCCATGGGCCTTTCTTCTTCCCTCTTACCTTTTGCTCAGATCTGTATGCACAGTACCAATGGAGGGAAGTGGGTCCCTTTTTAGTTGATGGTTTCACACGTCTTTAAACTTTCTAACAGTTCACAGTACACAGAGACCCTCTAAAGGAGACTTATGTTCCTATGATATCCGTACACCCGGAATACATATGCGTCGCCTGATTTCTGCTGAAACACCCGCACTCTCAGGACATGGATCCATTTGTTTCATGGGGGCTGAAATTCCAAGAAATGAAACCAACCCCAATGTGCACTTTACTGTCTGTCTCTTTTGCTCTTAGTACACTTTGGCAGATCTACGTGCCTTTGTTATAGGCTTCTTACATTTCTTCTCTACGTAGCGTAGAATATGGCATTCCTTCATCCTGTCGGAAGACATACAAGTCTACATCACGGACTAGGAATCCATTTGATTCCAAATCGGCATTTGGGTTAGGTCACGATATGCTCTTATGAATCAATATTTACGAATATGAATGCACGCCTCTGATTTCCGAAGACAAGTGTGCTGAGTACATGCAAGCCGCGATACTGGGTCGATGCGTGCTGAATGATCCTTGACATCACCTTGAGTATTTTCTTTTGAATAATCATGATTCCCTTGGTAGATGTCAGCCAACCGTACCCTTTTGGTGCTTGTTTGTTGGTTTGATTCTTTGTTGGTCGGCTTCTTGCTTGTTTTGCAAACACGTCAGGCCATGCAGCTCTCCTTTCGCTTCAAACAGAGAGTCCAATAAGCTGATTCACTTAAGAGAGTGCTTCCAATCACCTATGATTTCCTGCTTCCCTCCCCCATTTTCAGGGTTTTGATGTCCTCCTTGCCTTCTTCTTGTTTCTTCTTTGCCACTCATGCTCTTCTTGCATTTCTAATAATGGTTTTCTTCTTTCCATTTCATCTTGCTGCTTTTCTATTCAGGGGAGTATTCTCAACCTTCCTTTTAGAAGAAGTTTTGAACTGCTGAATTCTTTTAAGATTTGCCGGTCTGTGGAATTCTCTAGCTCTGCCGTTATTAGAAATGGTGGTCATGGGGCATAGGCTACCCTAGGTGGCAGCATTTGGCCATTCAGGATATGGTCTGTGTCCTGGCACTCCTCCCTGTCCTGCAATATTGCTGCCGAGATATCAGCTGAAACCCCTCTGGAGGTTCCCTTGTGACTATGTTGTTTCCTCCAGGTGCATTTTAAATCACTGGGATATTCGTGAACTTTGTTGATTTGAATCATACAGCTGCTGGTAGGTCTATTGGGATTCCACCTCCTTTGGATGCTGTGTAATCCCTGAATTCGCATAGATGATTCTTTCTTGGCTTTCAGCACGTTTCAGTCTGATTTTTCTACAGATACATTTTCAGACAGTTTTTGTTTCTTTATCTCTTGCTTTTCCATCTGGGACTCTTATGAACTCTAGTCTTTCATGCCCTGTCTTAACCCAGGATTCAACAGCAATGTTTCATTGGTTTGCACTTGCTTTCCTATGTCTGCTTCTGACCGAGGGATTTCTGTTCCCCTGTCTTCACAGTCATTCACGCGTCCCTCTGCATTATCTAGTCTGCTAAGGGCTGAATTTTGGCCCTGATATGATCACATCCATTGAGTTTTCTGATATTTTTTGGCTCGTCTTTAGACTTTCTCTTCCCCTTTTCTGATATTCTGCCTTTTGTGATTCTGAGACAATGTTGTTCTTCAGGGTTTTCCAGACCTCCAATTTCAACACTTGGTCTGGATAGCGTTTTGCAGTCTAGTTGTTGGAAAGCTTATCTTCTGGGCCTTCAATATCTTTGGAACTGAAAATGGTACTTCCTGTTTCTTTTACTGTACTTCTTCATCTCTACTGGTCAGGTAATATCAGGTATCTAAGGTGGACTTCTAGGGCTTTGTTAAGTGAAAATTTTAGACTCTTGTCTCTACGCAATTCCATGGGATTTCTGTGAGGACAACTTCTCCTAGACATTGATGCCATATTCTGTTCCTGTGTGTGTTGTCTGGTATATCTCCAATTGCTGGTGTTGCATTTGTTGTGATGAACATCCCATACTATTTCGATTAGCATAACTTCATTTCGATTACGCATATCTCACAATTCTGAAAGTGCGCAGGACACTTCCTCTTGTGGAAATGAGGCTTCTAAAGGTTCTCAGCTCTGCATTCTGCTCTATGTCATTTTGGAGTGTTTAAAAAAAAGCAAACTGAGAGTGCGCTTGTGCTTTGTAGTGCCACGGGAATGTCCCAATGAAAGCAGTTCTTCCCAGAGCTTCTCTGTCTACTGAAACACCAGTGGAAGCTCATCCATGGATGTCACACATCAGGGCCTGCTGGAATGATCCCGCAGACCTACCTTGGTGTCCTCGGTGCCGTACCGTGCCAGTGCCATCCAAAATGTACCATCCGCTTTTGGGAGATAGTGCTGAAGGAAATGCTTCCTCTTCTCACGCTGTGGACTTGGACCACTCTTCCTTGTCCTCTCATCCTTGTGGCACGGGTGCACGAAGGCAACCACAGAGCTGTTGCGCATCCTGTGCCTCAAACCAAACCATAATCCCAGCCCAGGTTATGAATGTAGCAGATCCTGAGGCTTTTCATTCTGATTTCAAACCCAAGGCCCCCTGGATCCCTCAGACCAGATGCACGATAGCTCTGATTCAGCCCCACACGTGCTCTATTGGCAAGATGCCCAATTGGTCCCTGGTCCTGCAGATGCACTGGGTGTGGCCATGGGACATATCGGTAATCTCAACCGCGCGACCAGTGTGGTTGCTTTATCATTGGTACACAGTTAGGTTTGCTCTCTTGATTCGACCCACCACATCCCACAATGCACTCCAGATCCCTGAGACTCAGCGTGTGCCATCATCCGTAGCCCTATCCCTCACAGACCGTTGCCTCTGCTACCTCAAATTTGGCAGCTCGGATCTTGGTCTCAGAATCAACTGTGGGGATATTTTGCGCTGGATTCTTTGAGTTCTGTCAGCCAAGCATCTGCTGTGCACTCTTGTAAATCTCAGCACATCACCTTCAATCCCATGTCTCCTGTCCGCTTGAGAGTGTGCGTCCAAGGTAAACAGAGTTTCACCCTTGTTGCTCCATCACCAGGGGTCAGACCCTGCACTGGTTTCCATTCCCTGCTTTGCCTTATCCTGCTTCCAGGTGTCCTGAGGCCTCATCCTGTCTTTGGAAGTAACAGGCCTCTCTTCGGCAAGTGTCCTGTGCCAAGGACTGGGTGAGTGGTTGTTTCCATTGCTCTGTACCTGGGAGCGAGTGAGTGCAGGTTGCACTTCTTCTCTGCCAACTGGGCATCGATGAATCAACACTATCCAGATACATTTCACAGAAATGTGATATTTGCTTAGCTCTTTGTTTCTATACAGCCTTGGTGGGAGGGATTGTCCGAAGACACCTGTTTTGACAGTGTGTTGATATCTCATTGGCAGTCTTTAAGAAGTTTAACAGAATTCATTTACATGTTTTGGGAGTATACGAAAATGAAGTTATTTTTTGAAACACACTGTATCGACCTAGAAGCCAGACTTGTCAATTTTGGTAACATTTTGTCAGCTCTACGGAAAACCTAGACAGAAAGAATGCAAACTTCCAGTCCAAACTGTTAAAGGGGTCATGTCAGCTCTTTACGGTTGAAGCCTCCGAAACCAACAGGAACCATGAAATAACTATTGGAAACATGAAATAACCCCCAACCTTGGATACACTTGTGCATGTGGTGCCCTTTACTCCCAGTGACACCTACTGGCCAATGTTGGCATTTCAAGGGGTAACATCCCTCTCTAGGAAAATACAAGAGGAAACAAACCAAATATATACATTTAGGTTTGAATCCAAAAGCACCTAGAGGCATTATAGCTAGGACAACCCTGCTGCAGTTATGCTAGTCTATTGAGAACCAGGTGTTCTTCTATCAGTGATGAGAACGATTAATCATCCGATCATGTTGGGTAAAGCCATTTAACGCAACCAAGTCTGCACCCCCATGATATAGTGCCCCCGGGGCTTGACTCAATTGAAAGACGATCCACAGAAGCTGTGTCTTTAATGTCACTGGCGACTTTGACAGTACAGTTCACTTTCTGACATGTACTATTTACCTATTCTGTCTTGAAAAACTGAGGCCTAATACAGATTCAAGTTCAGTCAAAGATTCCCCTGACTTACCACACTCCCTTCACCCCAGGGATCACAGAAACACAACATTTGCTGAATCTAGCGGAAGGCCATCGTTTCTAGGTGTGAGCTAAGTATTCAATTCCTATCGATTTCAGCCGAGACTATTTGACCTTGAAGGAGTTCACTGTTGTTCACAGAGTGTGAAGCTGGGGGAACTCTGATTCTAGGAGGGGCTTGCTCTTCTCGTAATGGCTTCATTGCAGCTCAGGTACTGATCCTTCAAAATGGATGCCTGAGTGGAGTGGAGGGAAGGGCAAGTGCTTGCTAGCTAGTCAAACCTGGGAAAAGGCTTACCTGGGCTTGGTGAATTCTGGTCTGAATGGCTTGGGAATGCCCCTTGGGACGTGTGGATTCTCACGACCTCTTCCAAGAACAGGAGCGTTTTGATCATCTCTGCCATCTCTTCTCTTGCAGATGTCAGGGACCTTGGACCCGTTCTTGGAGAAGAGAATTGAGGAACTTCCTCAAGTCCACGTTGGCACTCCGTATGTTTCTGCCAGTATCAGCGAGGATCAATAGGTCTCATGAATGTCTTTTGAGCCTGGTATCCTCTACAGCTGTCTCCACGCCAGTATTCTCCATTGTAGCAGAACATCTCTCATCCATGTGTTCGCATCTCTCCTCAATCCGTGCAGCCAGCTTTTCGCCCAGCTTCTCTTCGTGTCTCCCCTAAAGTCGACTTCAGCAGGACTGGGCAAGTCTGAAAGTACCTCGGAGCCTCACCAGTAAGCTGATGACAGGCAGATCTTCCACTGTCTGCTCTGAAAGGTTCTGGAAACTGACCTGTGAACTCAGGTCTTTGGGCAGCAGCAGTATCTCGAACTTACACAGCTTCCCGGACCAAACACCTAAGCCAAGCTCCACAGAGGGCGGCAGCCCCTCCATCACACTGATCCACCCACAGAACTCTGCCCGGTTACCTAGGATCCAACAGCCACAACAAGCCTCGCGGTACACACCAACATTCCACCTGGAATCCAACCGGTAACTGCCATCCACAATGGCTGCTGCATCTTGTCAGTGTTGGGGGAGGGGCTGCATCCGACGAGAGGTGCCTAAGGTAAATGTGATTCTACCCACTAGCGTCCCATGGGCCTTTCTTCTTCCCTCTTTCCTTTTGCTCAGATCTGTATGCACAGTACCAATGGAGGGAAGTGGGTCCCTTTTTAGTTGATGGTTTCACACGTCTTTAAACTTTCTAACAGTTCACAGTACACAGAGACCCTCTAAAGGAGACTTATGTTCCTATGATATCCGTACACCCGGAATACATATGCGTCGCCTGATTTCTGCTGAAACACCCGCACTCTCAGGACATGGATCCATTTGTTTCATGGGGGCTGAAATTCCAAGAAATGAAACCAACCCCAATGTGCACTTTACTGTCTGTCTCTTTTGCTCTTAGTACACTTTGGCAGATCTACGTGCCTTTGTTATAGGCTTCTTACATTTCTTCTCTACGTAGCGTAGAATATGGCATTCCTTCATCCTGTCGGAAGACATACAAGTCTACATCACGGACTAGGAATCCATTTGATTCCAAATCGGCATTTGGGTTAGGTCACGATATGCTCTTATGAATCAATATTTACGAATATGAATGCACGCCTCTGATTTCCGAAGACAAGTGTGCTGAGTACATGCAAGCCGCGATACTGGGTCGATGCGTGCTGAATGATCCTTGACATCACCTTGAGTATTTTCTTTTGAATAATCATGATTCCCTTGGTAGATGTCAGCCAACCGTACCCTTTTGGTGCTTGTTTGTTGGTTTGATTCTTTGTTGGTCTGCTTCTTGCTTGTTTTGCAAACACGTCAGGCCATGCAGCTCTCCTTTCGCTTCAAACAGAGAGTCCAATAAGCTGATTCACTTAAGAGAGTGCTTCCAATCACCTATGATTTCCTGCTTCCCTCTCCCATCTTTAGGGTTTTGATGTCCTCCTTGCCTTCTTCTTGTTTCTTCTTTGCCACTCATGCTCTTCTTGCATTTCCAATAATGGTTTTCTTCTTTCCATTTCATCTTGCTGCTTTTCTATTCAGGGGAGTATTCTCAACCTTCCTTTTAGAAGAAGTTTTGAACTGCTGAATTCTTTTAAGATTTGCCGGTCTGTGGAATTCTCTAGCTCTGCCGTTATTAGAAATGGTGGTCATGGGGCATAGGCTACCCTAGGTGGCAGCATTTGGCCATTCAGGATATGGTCTGTGTCCTGGCACTCCTCCCTGTCCTGCAATATTGCTGCCGAGATATCAGCTGAAACCCCTCTGGAGGTTCCCTTGTGACTATGTTGTTTCCTCCAGGTGCATTTTAAATCACTGGGATATTCGTGAACTTTGTTGATTTGAATCATACAGCTGCTGGTAGGTCTATTGGGATTCCACCTCCTTTGGATGCTGTGTAATCCCTGAATTCGCATAGATGATTCTTTCTTGGCTTTCAGCACGTTTCAGTCTGATTTTTCTACAGATACGTTTTCAGACAGTTTTTGTTTCTTTATCTCTTGCTTTTCCATCTGGGACTCTTATGAACTCTAGTCTTTCATGCCCTGTCTTAACCCAGGATTCAACAGCAATGTTTCATTGGTTTGCACTTGCTTTCCTATGTCTGCTTCTGACCGAGGGATTTCTGTTCCCCTGTCTTCACAGTCATTCACGCGTCCCTCTGCATTATCTAGTCTGCTAAGGGCTGAATTTTGGCCCTGATATGATCACATCCATTGAGTTTTCTGATATTTTTTGGCTCGTCTTTAGACTTTCTCTTCCCCTTTTCTGATATTCTGCCTTTTGTGATTCTGAGACAATGTTGTTCTTCAGGGTTTTCCAGACCTCCAATTTCAACACTTGGTCTGGATAGCGTTTTGCAGTCTAGTTGTTGGAAAGCTTATCTTCTGGGCCTTCAATATCTTTGGAACTGAAAATGGTACTTCCTGTTTCTTTTACTGTACTTCTTCATCTCTACTGGTCAGGTAATATCAGGTATCTAAGGTGGACTTCTAGGGCTTTGTTAAGTGAAAATTTTAGACTCTTGTCTCTACGCAATTCCATGGGATTTCTGTGAGGACAACTTCTCCTAGACATTGATGCCATATTCTGTTCCTGTGTGTGTTGTCTGGTATATCTCCAATTGCTGGTGTTGCATTTGTTGTGATGAACATCCCATACTATTTCGATTAGCATAACTTCATTTCGGTTACGCATATCTCACAATTCTGAAAGTGCGCAGGACACTTCCTCTTGTGGAAATGAGGCTTCTAAAGGTTCTCAGCTCTGCATTCTGCTCTATGTCATTTTGGAGTGTTTAAAAAAAAGCAAACTGAGAGTGCGCTTGTGCTTTGTAGTGCCACGGGAATGTCCCAATGAAAGCAGTTCTTCCCAGAGCTTCTCTGTCTACTGAAACACCAGTGGAAGCTCATCCATGGATGTCACACATCAGGGCCTGCTGGAATGATCCCGCAGACCTACCTTGGTGTCCTCGGTGCCGTACCGTGCCGGTGCCATCCAAAATGTAGCATCCGCTTTTGGGAGATAGTGCTGAAGGAAATGCTTCCTCTTCTCACGCTGTGGACTTGGACCACTCTTCCTTGTCCTCTCATCCTTGTGGCACGGGTGCACGAAGGCAACCACAGAGCTGTTGCGCATCCTGTGCCTCAAACCAAACCATAATCCCAGCCCAGGTTATGAATGTAGCAGATCCTGAGGCTTTTCATTCTGATTTCAAACCCAAGGCCCCCTGGATCCCTCAGACCAGATGCACGATAGCTCTGATTCAGCCCCACACGTGCTCTATTGGCAAGATGCCCAATTGGTCCCTGGTCCTGCAGATGCACTGGGTGTGGCCATGGGACATATCGGTAATCTCAACCGCGCGACCAGTGTGGTTGCTTTATCATTGGTACACAGTTCGGTTTGCTCTCTTGATTCGACCCACCACATCCCACAACGCACTCCAGATCCCTGAGACTCAGCGTGTGCCATCATCCGTAGCCCTATCCCTCACTGACCGTTGCCTCTGCTACCTCAAATTTGGCAGCTCGGATCTTGGTCTCAGAATCAACTGTGGGGATATTTTGCGCTGGATTCTTTGAGTTCTGTCAGCCAAGCATCTGCTGTGCACTCTTGTAAATCTCAGCACATCACCTTCAATCCCATGTCTCCTGTCCGCTTGAGAGTGTGCGTCCAAGGTAAACAGAGTTTCACCCTTGTTGCTCCATCACCAGGGGTCAGACCCTGCACTGGTTTCCATTCCCTGCTTTGCCTTCTCCTGCTTCCAGGTGTCCTGAGGCCTCATCCTGTCTTTGGAAGTAACAGGCCTCTCTTCGGCAAGTGTCCTGTGCCAAGGGCTGGGTGAGTGGATGTTTCCATTGCTCTGTACCTGGGAGCGAGTGAGTGCAGGTTGCACTTCTTCTCTGCCAACTGGGCATCGATGAATCAACACTATCCAGATACATTTCACAGAAATGTGATATTTGCTTAGCTCTTTGTTTCTATACAGCCTTGGTGGGAGGGATTGTCCGAAGACACCTGTTTTGACAGTGTGTTGATATCTCATTTGCAGTCTTTAAGAAGTTTAACAGAATTCATTTACATGTTTTGGGAGTATACGAAAATGAAGTTATTTTTTGAAACACACTGTATCGACCTAGAAGCCAGACTTGTCAATTTTGGTAACATTTTGTCAGCTCTACGGAAAACCTAGACAGAAAGAATGCAAACTTCCAGTCCAAACTGTTAAAGGGGTCATGTCAGCTCTTTACGGTTGAAGCCTCCGAAACCAACAGGAACCATGAAATAACTATTGGAAACATGAAATAACCCCCAACCTTGGATACACTTGTGCATGTGGTGCCCTTTACTCCCAGTGACACCTACTGGCCAATGTTGGCATTTCAAGGGGTAACATCCCTCTCTAGGAAAATACAAGAGGAAACAAACCAAATATATACATTTAGGTTTGAATCCAAAAGCACCTAGAGGCATTATAGCTAGGACAACCCTGCTGCAGTTATGCTAGTCTATTGAGAACCAGGTGTTCTTCTATCAGTGATGAGAACGATTAATCATCCGATCATGTTGGGTAAAGCCATTTAACGCAACCAAGTCTGCACCCCCATGATATAGTGCCCCCGGGGGCTTGACTCAATTGAAAGACGATCCACAGAAGCTGTGTCTTTAATGTCACTGGCGACTTTGACAGTACAGTTCACTTTCTGACATGTACTATTTACCTATACTGTCTTGAAAAACTGAGGCCTAATACAGATTCAAGTTCAGTCAAAGATTCCCCTGACTTACCACACTCCCTTCACCCCAGGGAAGACATAAACACAACATTTGCTGAATCTAGCGGAAGGCCATCGTTTCTAGGTGTGAGCTAAGTATTCAATTCCTATCGATTTCAGCCGAGACTATTTGACCTTTAAGGAGATCACTGTTGTTCACAGAGTGTGAAGCTGGAGGAAGTCTGATTCTAGGAGGGGCTTGCTCTTCTCGTAATGGCTTCGTTGCAGCTCAGGTACTGATCCTTCAAAATGGATGCCTGAGTGGAGGGGAGGGAATGGCATGTGCTTGCTAGCTAGGCCCAAACCTGGGAAAAGGCTTACCTGGGCTTGGTGAATTCTGGTCTGAATGGCTTGGAAATGCCCCTTGGGACGTGTGGATTCTCACGACCTCTTCCGAGAACAGGAGCGTTTTGATCATCTCTGCCATCTCTTCTCTTGCAGATGTCAGGGACCTTGGACCCGTTCTTGGAGAAGAGAATTGAGAAACTTCCTCAAGTCCACGTTGGCACTCCGTATGTTTCTGCCAGTATCAGCGAGGATCAATAGGTCTCATGAATGTCTTTTGAGCCTGGTATCCTCTACAGCTGTCTCCACGCCAGTATTCTCCATTGTAGCAGAACATCTCTCATCCATGTGTTCGCATCTCTCCTCAATCCGTGCAGCCAGCTTTTCGCCCAGCTTCTCTTCGTGTCTCCCCTAAAGTCGACTTCACCAGGACTGGGCAAGTCTGAAAGTACCTCGGAGCCTCACCAGTAAGCTGATGACAGGCAGATCTTCCACTGTCTGCTCTGAAAGGTTCTGGAAACTGACCTGTGAACTCAGGTCTTTGGGCAGCAGCAGTATCTCGAACTTACACAGCTTCCCGGACCAAACACCTAAGCCAAGCTCCACAGAGGGCGGCAGCCCCTCCATCACACTGATCCACCCACAGAACTCTGCCCGGTTACCTAGGATCCAACAGCCACAACAAGCCTCGCGGTACACACCAACATTCCACCTGGAATCCAACCGGTAACTGCCATCCCCAATGGCTGCTGCATCTTGTCAGTGTTGGGGGAGGGGCTGCATCCGACGAGAGGTGCCTAAGGTAAATGTGATTCTACCCACTAGCGTCCCATGGGCCTTTCTTCTTCCCTCTTACCTTTTGCTCAGATCTGTATGCACAGTACCAATGGAGGGAAGTGGGTCCCTTTTTAGTTGATGGTTTCACACGTCTTTAAACTTTCTAACAGTTCACAGTACACAGAGACCCTCTAAAGGAGACTTATGTTCCTATGATATCCGTACACCCGGAATACATATGCGTCGCCTGATTTCTGCTGAAACACCCGCACTCTCAGGACATGGATCCATTTGTTTCATGGGGGCTGAAATTCCAAGAAATGAAACCAACCCCAATGTGCACTTTACTGTCTGTCTCTTTTGCTCTTAGTACACTTTGGCAGATCTACGTGCCTTTGTTATAGGCTTCTTACATTTCTTCTCTACGTAGCGTAGAATATGGCATTCCTTCATCCTGTCGGAAGACATACAAGTCTACATCACGGACTAGGAATCCATTTGATTCCAAATCGGCATTTGGGTTAGGTCACGATATGCTCTTATGAATCAATATTTACGAATATGAATGCACGCCTCTGATTTCCGAAGACAAGTGTGCTGAGTACATGCAAGCCGCGATACTGGGTCGATGCGTGCTGAATGATCCTTGACATCACCTTGAGTATTTTCTTTTGAATAATCATGATTCCCTTGGTAGATGTCAGCCAACCGTACCCTTTTGGTGCTTGTTTGTTGGTTTGATTCTTTGTTGGTCTGCTTCTTGCTTGTTTTGCAAACACGTCAGGCCATGCAGCTCTCCTTTCGCTTCAAACAGAGAGTCCAATAAGCTGATTCACTTAAGAGAGTGCTTCCAATCACCTATGATTTCCTGCTTCCCTCTCCCATCTTTAGGGTTTTGATGTCCTCCTTGCCTTCTTCTTGTTTCTTCTTTGCCACTCATGCTCTTCTTGCATTTCCAATAATGGTTTTCTTCTTTCCATTTCATCTTGCTGCTTTTCTATTCAGGGGAGTATTCTCAACCTTCCTTTTAGAAGAAGTTTTGAACTGCTGAATTCTTTTAAGATTTGCCGGTCTGTGGAATTCTCTAGCTCTGCCGTTATTAGAAATGGTGGTCATGGGGCATAGGCTACCCTAGGTGGCAGCATTTGGCCATTCAGGATATGGTCTGTGTCCTGGCACTCCTCCCTGTCCTGCAATATTGCTGCCGAGATATCAGCTGAAACCCCTCTGGAGGTTCCCTTGTGACTATGTTGTTTCCTCCAGGTGCATTTTAAATCACTGGGATATTCGTGAACTTTGTTGATTTGAATCATACAGCTGCTGGTAGGTCTATTGGGATTCCACCTCCTTTGGATGCTGTGTAATCCCTGAATTCGCATAGATGATTCTTTCTTGGCTTTCAGCACGTTTCAGTCTGATTTTTCTACAGATACGTTTTCAGACAGTTTTTGTTTCTTTATCTCTTGCTTTTCCATCTGGGACTCTTATGAACTCTAGTCTTTCATGCCCTGTCTTAACCCAGGATTCAACAGCAATGTTTCATTGGTTTGCACTTGCTTTCCTATGTCTGCTTCTGACCGAGGGATTTCTGTTCCCCTGTCTTCACAGTCATTCATGCGTCCCTCTGCATTTTCTAGTCTGCTAAGGGCTGAATTTTGGCCCTGATATGATCACATCCATTGAGTTTTCTGATATTTTTTGGCTCGTCTTTAGACTTTCTCTTCCCCTTTTCTGATATTCTGCCTTTTGTGATTCTGAGACAATGTTGTTCTTCAGGGTTTTCCAGACCTCCAATTTCAACACTTGGTCTGGATAGCGTTTTGCAGTCTAGTTGTTGGAAAGCTTATCTTCTGGGCCTTCAATATCTTTGGAACTGAAAATGGTACTTCCTGTTTCTTTTACTGTACTTCTTCATCTCTACTGGTCAGGTAATATCAGGTATCTAATGTAGACTTCTAGGGCTTTGTTAAGTGAAAATTTTAGAGTCTTTTCTCTATGCAATTCCATGGGATTTCTGTGAGGACAACTTCTCCTAGACATTGATGCCATATTCTGTTCCTGTGTGTGTTGTCTGGTATATCTCCAATTGCTGGTGTTGCATTTGTTGTGATGAACATCCCATACTATTTCGAATAGCATAACTTCATTTCGGTTACGCATATCTCACAATTCTGAAAGTGCGCAGGACACTTCCTCTTGTGGAAATGAGGCTTCTAAAGGTTCTCAGCTCTGCATTCTGCTCTATGTCATTTTGGAGTGTTTAAAAAAAAGCAAACTGAGAGTGCGCTTGTGCTTTGTAGTGCCACGGGAATGTCCCAATGAAAGCAGTTCTTCCCAGAGCTTCTCTGTCTACTGAAACACCAGTGGAAGCTCATCCATGGATGTCACACATCAGGGCCTGCTGGAATGATCCCGCAGACCTACCTTGGTGTCCTCGGTGCCGTACCGTGCCGGTGCCATCCAAAATGTAGCATCCGCTTTTGGGAGATAGTGCTGAAGGAAATGCTTCCTCTTCTCACGCTGTGGACTTGGACCACTCTTCCTTGTCCTCTCATCCTTGTGGCACGGGTGCACGAAGGCAACCACAGAGCTGTTGCGCATCCTGTGCCTCAAACCAAACCATAATCCCAGCCCAGGTTATGAATGTAGCAGATCCTGAGGCTTTTCATTCTGATTTCAAACCCAAGGCCCCCTGGATCCCTCAGACCAGATGCACGATAGCTCTGATTCAGCCCCACACGTGCTCTATTGGCAAGATGCCCAATTGGTCCCTGGTCCTGCAGATGCACTGGGTGTGGCCATGGGACATATCGGTAATCTCAACCGCGCGACCAGTGTGGTTGCTTTATCATTGGTACACAGTTCGGTTTGCTCTCTTGATTCGACCCACCACATCCCACAACGCACTCCAGATCCCTGAGACTCAGCGTGTGCCATCATCCGTAGCCCTATCCCTCACTGACCGTTGCCTCTGCTACCTCAAATTTGGCAGCTCGGATCTTGGTCTCAGAATCAACTGTGGGGATATTTTGCGCTGGATTCTTTGAGTTCTGTCAGCCAAGCATCTGCTGTGCACTCTTGTAAATCTCAGCACATCACCTTCAATCCCATGTCTCCTGTCCGCTTGAGAGTGTGCGTCCAAGGTAAACAGAGTTTCACCCTTGTTGCTCCATCACCAGGGGTCAGACCCTGCACTGGTTTCCATTCCCTGCTTTGCCTTCTCCTGCTTCCAGGTGTCCTGAGGCCTCATCCTGTCTTTGGAAGTAACAGGCCTCTCTTCGGCAAGTGTCCTGTGCCAAGGGCTGGGTGAGTGGATGTTTCCATTGCTCTGTACATGGGAGCGAGTGAGTGCAGGTTGCACTTCTTCTCTGCCAACTGGGCATCGATGAATCAACACTATACAGATACATTTCACAGAAATGTGATGTTTGCTTAGCTCTTTGTTTCTATACAGCCTGGGTGGGAGGGATTGTCCGAAGACACCTGTTTTGACAGTGTGTTGATATCTCATTTGCAGTCTTTAAGAAGTTTAACAGAATTCATTTACATGTTTTGGGAGTATACGAAAATGAAGTTATTTTTTGAAACACACTGTATCGACCTAGAAGCCAGACTTGTCAATTTTGGTAACATTTTGTCAGCTCTACGGAAAACCTAGACAGAAAGAATGCAAACTTCCAGTCCAAACTGTTAAAGGGGTCATGTCAGCTCTTTACGGTTGAAGTTTCCAAAACCAACAGGAACCATGAAATAACTATTGGAAAAATGAAATAACCCCCAACCTTGGATACACTTTTGCATGTGGTGCCCTTTAGTCCCAATGACACCTACTGGCCAATGTTGGCATTTCAAAGGGTAACATCCCTCTCTAGGAAAATATAGGAGGAAACAGACCAAATATATACATTTAGGTTTGAATCCAAAAGCACCTAGGGTCATTAAAGCTAGGAGAACCCTGCTGCTGTTATGCTATTGTATTGAGAACCAGGTGTTCTTCTATCAGTGATGAGAATGATTAATCATCCGATCATGTTGGGTAAAGCCATTTAACGCAACCAAGTCTGCACCCCCATGATATAGTGCCCCCGGGGGCTTGACTCAATTGAAAGACGATCCACAGAAGCTGTGTCTTTAATGTCACTGGCGACTTTGACAGTACAGTTCACTTTCTGACATGTACTATTTACCTATACTGTCTTGAAAAACTGAGGCCTAATACAGATTCAAGTTCAGTCAAAGATTCCCCTGACTTACCACACTCCCTTCACCCCAGGGAAGACATAAACACAACATTTGCTGAATCTAGCGGAAGGCCATCGTTTCTAGGTGTGAGCTAAGTATTCAATTCCTATCGATTTCAGCCGAGACTATTTGACCTTTAAGGAGATCACTGTTGTTCACAGAGTGTGAAGCTGGAGGAAGTCTGATTCTAGGAGGGGCTTGCTCTTCTCGTAATGGCTTCGTTGCAGCTCAGGTACTGATCCTTCAAAATGGATGCCTGAGTGGAGGGGAGGGAATGGCATGTGCTTGCTAGCTAGGCCCAAACCTGGGAAAAGGCTTACCTGGGCTTGGTGAATTCTGGTCTGAATGGCTTGGAAATGCCCCTTGGGACGTGTGGATTCTCACGACCTCTTCCGAGAACAGGAGCGTTTTGATCATCTCTGCCATCTCTTCTCTTGCAGATGTCAGGGACCTTGGACCCGTTCTTGGAGAAGAGAATTGAGAAACTTCCTCAAGTCCACGTTGGCACTCCGTATGTTTCTGCCAGTATCAGCGAGGATCAATAGGTCTCATGAATGTCTTTTGAGCCTGGTATCCTCTACAGCTGTCTCCACTCCAGTATTCTCCATTGTAGCAGAACATCTCTCATCCATGTGTTCGCATCTCTCCTCAATCCGTGCAGCCAGCTTTTCGCCCAGCTTCTCTTCGTGTCTCCCCTAAAGTCGACTTCACCAGGACTGGGCAAGTCTGAAAGCACCTCGGAGCCTCACCAGTAAGCTGATGACAGGCAGATCTTCCACTGTCTGCTCTGAAAGGTTCTGGAAACTGACCTGTGAACTCAGGTCTTTGGGCAGCAGCAGTATCTCGAACTTACACAGCTTCCCGGACCAAACACCTAAGCCAAGCTCCACAGAGGGCGGCAGCCCCTCCATCACACTGATCCACCCACAGAACTCTGCCCGGTTACCTAGGATCCAACAGCCACAACAAGCCTCGCGGTACACACCAACATTCCACCTGGAATCCAACCGGTAACTGCCATCCCCAATGGCTGCTGCATCTTGTCAGTGTTGGGGGAGGGGCTGCATCCGACGAGAGGTGCCTAAGGTAAATGTGATTCTACCCACTAGCGTCCCATGGGCCTTTCTTCTTCCCTCTTACCTTTTGCTCAGATCTGTATGCACAGTACCAATGGAGGGAAGTGGGTCCCTTTTTAGTTGATGGTTTCACACGTCTTTAAACTTTCTAACAGTTCACAGTACACAGAGACCCTCTAAAGGAGACTTATGTTCCTATGATATCCGTACACCCGGAATACATATGCGTCGCCTGATTTCTGCTGAAACACCCGCACTCTCAGGACATGGATCCATTTGTTTCATGGGGGCTGAAATTCCAAGAAATGAAACCAACCCCAATGTGCACTTTACTGTCTGTCTCTTTTGCTCTTAGTACACTTTGGCAGATCTACGTGCCTTTGTTATAGGCTTCTTACATTTCTTCTCTACGTAGCGTAGAATATGGCATTCCTTCATCCTGTCGGAAGACATACAAGTCTACATCACGGACTAGGAATCCATTTGATTCCAAATCGGCATTTGGGTTAGGTCACGATATGCTCTTATGAATCAATATTTACGAATATGAATGCACGCCTCTGATTTCCGAAGACAAGTGTGCTGAGTACATGCAAGCCGCGATACTGGGTCAATGCGTGCTGAATGATCCTTGACATCACCTTGAGTATTTTCTTTTGAATAATCATGATTCCCTTGGTAGATGTCAGCCAACCGTACCCTTTTGGTGCTTGTTTGTTGGTTTGATTCTTTGTTGGTCTGCTTCTTGCTTGTTTTGCAAACACGTCAGGCCATGCAGCTCTCCTTTCGCTTCAAACAGAGAGTCCAATAAGCTGATTCACTTAAGAGAGTGCTTCCAATCACCTATGATTTCCTGCTTCCCTCTCCCATCTTTAGGGTTTTGATGTCCTCCTTGCCTTCTTCTTGTTTCTTCTTTGCCACTCATGCTCTTCTTGCATTTCCAATAATGGTTTTCTTCTTTCCATTTCATCTTGCTGCTTTTCTATTCAGGGGAGTATTCTCAACCTTCCTTTTAGAAGAAGTTTTGAACTGCTGAATTCTTTTAAGATTTGCCGGTCTGTGGAATTCTCTAGCTCTGCCGTTATTAGAAATGGTGGTCATGGGGCATAGGCTACCCTAGGTGGCAGCATTTGGCCATTCAGGATATGGTCTGTGTCCTGGCACTCCTCCCTGTCCTGCAATATTGCTGCCGAGATATCAGCTGAAACCCCTCTGGAGGTTCCCTTGTGACTATGTTGTTTCCTCCAGGTGCATTTTAAATCACTGGGATATTCGTGAACTTTGTTGATTTGAATCATACAGCTGCTGGTAGGTCTATTGGGATTCCACCTCCTTTGGATGCTGTGTAATCCCTGAATTCGCATAGATGATTCTTTCTTGGCTTTCAGCACGTTTCAGTCTGATTTTTCTACAGATACGTTTTCAGTTTTTGTTTCTTTATCTCTTGCTTTTCCATCTGGGACTCTTATGAACTCTAGTCTTTCATGCCCTGTCTTAACCCAGGATTCAACAGCAATGTTTCATTGGTTTGCACTTGCTTTCCTATGTCTGCTTCTGACCGAGGGATTTCTGTTCCCCTGTCTTCACAGTCATTCATGCGTCCCTCTGCATTATCTAGTCTGCTAAGGGCTGAATTTTGGCCCTGATATGATCACATCCATTGAGTTTTCTGATATTTTTTGGCTCGTCTTTAGACTTTCTCTTCCCCTTTTCTGATATTCTGCCTTTTGTGATTCTGAGACAATGTTGTTCTTCAGGGTTTTCCAGACCTCCAATTTCAACACTTGGTCTGGATAGCGTTTTGCAGTCTAGTTGTTGGAAAGCTTATCTTCTGGGCCTTCAATATCTTTGGAACTGAAAATGGTACTTCCTGTTTCTTTTACTGTACTTCTTCATCTCTACTGGTCAGGTAATATCAGGTATCTAATGTAGACTTCTAGGGCTTTGTTAAGTGAAAATTTTAGACTCTTTTCTCTATGCAATTCCATGGGATTTCTGTGAGGACAACTTCTCCTAGACATTGATGCCATATTCTGTTCCTGTGTGTGTTGTCTGGTATATCTCCAATTGCTGGTGTTGCATTTGTTGTGATGAACATCCCATACTATTTCGAATAGCATAACTTCATTTCGGTTACGCATATCTCACAATTCTGAAAGTGCGCAGGACACTTCCTCTTGTGGAAATGAGGCTTCTAAAGGTTCTCAGCTCTGCATTCTGCTCTATGTCATTTTGGAGTGTTTAAAAAAAAGCAAACTGAGAGTGCGCTTGTGCTTTGTAGTGCCACGGGAATGTCCCAATGAAAGCAGTTCTTCCCAGAGCTTCTCTGTCTACTGAAACACCAGTGGAAGCTCATCCATGGATGTCACACATCAGGGCCTGCTGGAATGATCCCGCAGACCTACCTTGGTGTCCTCGGTGCCGTACCGTGCCGGTGCCATCCAAAATGTAGCATCCGCTTTTGGGAGATAGTGCTGAAGGAAATGCTTCCTCTTCTCACGCTGTGGACTTGGACCACTCTTCCTTGTCCTCTCATCCTTGTGGCACGGGTGCACGAAGGCAACCACAGAGCTGTTGCGCATCCTGTGCCTCAAACCAAACCATAATCCCAGCCCAGGTTATGAATGTAGCAGATCCTGAGGCTTTTCATTCTGATTTCAAACCCAAGGCCCCCTGGATCCCTCAGACCAGATGCACGATAGCTCTGATTCAGCCCCACACGTGCTCTATTGGCAAGATGCCCAATTGGTCCCTGGTCCTGCAGATGCACTGGGTGTGGCCATGGGACATATCGGTAATCTCAACCGCGCGACCAGTGTGGTTGCTTTATCATTGGTACACAGTTCGGTTTGCTCTCTTGATTCGACCCACCACATCCCACAACGCACTCCAGATCCCTGAGACTCAGCGTGTGCCATCATCCGTAGCCCTATCCCTCACTGACCGTTGCCTCTGCTACCTCAAATTTGGCAGCTCGGATCTTGGTCTCAGAATCAACTGTGGGGATATTTTGCGCTGGATTCTTTGAGTTCTGTCAGCCAAGCATCTGCTGTGCACTCTTGTAAATCTCAGCACATCACCTTCAATCCCATGTCTCCTGTCCGCTTGAGAGTGTGCGTCCAAGGTAAACAGAGTTTCACCCTTGTTGCTCCATCACCAGGGGTCAGACCCTGCACTGGTTTCCATTCCCTGCTTTGCCTTCTCCTGCTTCCAGGTGTCCTGAGGCCTCATCCTGTCTTTGGAAGTAACAGGCCTCTCTTCGGCAAGTGTCCTGTGCCAAGGGCTGGGTGAGTGGATGTTTCCATTGCTCTGTACATGGGAGCGAGTGAGTGCAGGTTGCACTTCTTCTCTGCCAACTGGGCATCGATGAATCAACACTATACAGATACATTTCACAGAAATGTGATGTTTGCTTAGCTCTTTGTTTCTATACAGCCTGGGTGGGAGGGATTGTCCGAAGACACCTGTTTTGACAGTGTGTTGATATCTCATTTGCAGTCTTTAAGAAGTTTAACAGAATTCATTTACATGTTTTGGGAGTATACGAAAATGAAGTTATTTTTTGAAACACACTGTATCGACCTAGAAGCCAGACTTGTCAATTTTGGTAACATTTTGTCAGCTCTACGGAAAACCTAGACAGAAAGAATGCAAACTTCCAGTCCAAACTGTTAAAGGGGTCATGTCAGCTCTTTACGGTTGAAGTTTCCAAAACCAACAGGAACCATGAAATAACTATTGGAAAAATGAAATAACCCCCAACCTTGGATACACTTTTGCATGTGGTGCCCTTTAGTCCCAATGACACCTACTGGCCAATGTTGGCATTTCAAAGGGTAACATCCCTCTCTAGGAAAATATAGGAGGAAACAGACCAAATATATACATTTAGGTTTGAATCCAAAAGCACCTAGGGTCATTAAAGCTAGGAGAACCCTGCTGCTGTTATGCTATTGTATTGAGAACCAGGTGTTCTTCTATCAGTGATGAGAATGATTAATCATCCGATCATGTTGGGTAAAGCCATTTAACGCAACCAAGTCTGCACCCCCATGATATAGTGCCCCCGGGGGCTTGACTCAATTGAAAGACGATCCACAGAAGCTGTGTCTTTAATGTCACTGGCGACTTTGACAGTACAGTTCACTTTCTGACATGTACTATTTACCTATACTGTCTTGAAAAACTGAGGCCTAATACAGATTCAAGTTCAGTCAAAGATTCCCCTGACTTACCACACTCCCTTCACCCCAGGGAAGACATAAACACAACATTTGCTGAATCTAGCGGAAGGCCATCGTTTCTAGGTGTGAGCTAAGTATTCAATTCCTATCGATTTCAGCCGAGACTATTTGACCTTTAAGGAGATCACTGTTGTTCACAGAGTGTGAAGCTGGAGGAAGTCTGATTCTAGGAGGGGCTTGCTCTTCTCGTAATGGCTTCGTTGCAGCTCAGGTACTGATCCTTCAAAATGGATGCCTGAGTGGAGGGGAGGGAATGGCATGTGCTTGCTAGCTAGGCCCAAACCTGGGAAAAGGCTTACCTGGGCTTGGTGAATTCTGGTCTGAATGGCTTGGAAATGCCCCTTGGGACGTGTGGATTCTCACGACCTCTTCCGAGAACAGGAGCGTTTTGATCATCTCTGCCATCTCTTCTCTTGCAGATGTCAGGGACCTTGGACCCGTTCTTGGAGAAGAGAATTGAGAAACTTCCTCAAGTCCACGTTGGCACTCCGTATGTTTCTGCCAGTATCAGCGAGGATCAATAGGTCTCATGAATGTCTTTTGAGCCTGGTATCCTCTACAGCTGTCTCCACTCCAGTATTCTCCATTGTAGCAGAACATCTCTCATCCATGTGTTCGCATCTCTCCTCAATCCGTGCAGCCAGCTTTTCGCCCAGCTTCTCTTCGTGTCTCCCCTAAAGTCGACTTCACCAGGACTGGGCAAGTCTGAAAGCACCTCGGAGCCTCACCAGTAAGCTGATGACAGGCAGATCTTCCACTGTCTGCTCTGAAAGGTTCTGGAAACTGACCTGTGAACTCAGGTCTTTGGGCAGCAGCAGTATCTCGAACTTACACAGCTTCCCGGACCAAACACCTAAGCCAAGCTCCACAGAGGGCGGCAGCCCCTCCATCACACTGATCCACCCACAGAACTCTGCCCGGTTACCTAGGATCCAACAGCCACAACAAGCCTCGCGGTACACACCAACATTCCACCTGGAATCCAACCGGTACCTGCCATCCCCAATGGCTGCTGCATCTTGTCAGTGTTGGGGGAGGGGCTGCATCCGACGAGAGGTGCCTAAGGTAAATGTGATTCTACCCACTAGCGTCCCATGGGCCTTTCTTCTTCCCTCTTACCTTTTGCTCAGATCTGTATGCACAGTACCAATGGAGGGAAGTGGGTCCCTTTTTAGTTGATGGTTTCACACGTCTTTAAACTTTCTAACAGTTCACAGTACACAGAGACCCTCTAAAGGAGACTTATGTTCCTATGATATCCGTACACCCGGAATACATATGCGTCGCCTGATTTCTGCTGAAACACCCGCACTCTCAGGACATGGATCCATTTGTTTCATGGGGGCTGAAATTCCAAGAAATGAAACCAACCCCAATGTGCACTTTACTGTCTGTCTCTTTTGCTCTTAGTACACTTTGGCAGATCTACGTGCCTTTGTTATAGGCTTCTTACATTTCTTCTCTACGTAGCGTAGAATATGGCATTCCTTCATCCTGTCGGAAGACATACAAGTCTACATCACGGACTAGGAATCCATTTGATTCCAAATCGGCATTTGGGTTAGGTCACGATATGCTCTTATGAATCAATATTTACGAATATGAATGCACGCCTCTGATTTCCGAAGACAAGTGTGCTGAGTACATGCAAGCCGCGATACTGGGTCAATGCGTGCTGAATGATCCTTGACATCACCTTGAGTATTTTCTTTTGAATAATCATGATTCCCTTGGTAGATGTCAGCCAACCGTACCCTTTTGGTGCTTGTTTGTTGGTTTGATTCTTTGTTGGTCTGCTTCTTGCTTGTTTTGCAAACACGTCAGGCCATGCAGCTCTCCTTTCGCTTCAAACAGAGAGTCCAATAAGCTGATTCACTTAAGAGAGTGCTTCCAATCACCTATGATTTCCTGCTTCCCTCTCCCATCTTTAGGGTTTTGATGTCCTCCTTGCCTTCTTCTTGTTTCTTCTTTGCCACTCATGCTCTTCTTGCATTTCCAATAATGGTTTTCTTCTTTCCATTTCATCTTGCTGCTTTTCTATTCAGGGGAGTATTCTCAACCTTCCTTTTAGAAGAAGTTTTGAACTGCTGAATTCTTTTAAGATTTGCCGGTCTGTGGAATTCTCTAGCTCTGCCGTTATTAGAAATGGTGGTCATGGGGCATAGGCTACCCTAGGTGGCAGCATTTGGCCATTCAGGATATGGTCTGTGTCCTGGCACTCCTCCCTGTCCTGCAATATTGCTGCCGAGATATCAGCTGAAACCCCTCTGGAGGTTCCCTTGTGACTATGTTGTTTCCTCCAGGTGCATTTTAAATCACTGGGATATTCGTGAACTTTGTTGATTTGAATCATACAGCTGCTGGTAGGTCTATTGGGATTCCACCTCCTTTGGATGCTGTGTAATCCCTGAATTCGCATAGATGATTCTTTCTTGGCTTTCAGCACGTTTCAGTCTGATTTTTCTACAGATACGTTTTCAGACAGTTTTTGTTTCTTTATCTCTTGCTTTTCCATCTGGGACTCTTATGAACTCTAGTCTTTCATGCCCTGTCTTAACCCAGGATTCAACAGCAATGTTTCATTGGTTTGCACTTGCTTTCCTATGTCTGCTTCTGACCGAGGGATTTCTGTTCCCCTGTCTTCACAGTCATTCACGCGTCCCTCTGCATTATCTAGTCTGCTAAGGGCTGAATTTTGGCCCTGATATGATCACATCCATTGAGTTTTCTGATATTTTTTGGCTCGTCTTTAGACTTTCTCTTCCTCTTTTCTGATATTCTGCCTTTTGTGATTCTGAGACAATGTTGTTCTTCAGGGTTTTCCAGACCTCCAATTTCAACACTTGGTCTGGATAGCGTTTTGCAGTCTAGTTGTTTGAAAGCTTATCTTCTGGGCCTTCAATATCTTTGGAACTGAAAATGGTACTTCCTGTTTCTTTTACTGTACTTCTTCATCTCTACTGGTCAGGTAATATCAGGTATCTAATGTAGACTTCTAGGGCTTTGTTAAGTGAAAATTTTAGACTCTTGTCTCTACGCAATTCCATGGGATTTCTGTGAGGACAACTTCTCCTAGACATTGATGCCATATTCTGTTCCTGTGTGTGTTTTCTGGTATATCTCCAATTGCTGGTGTTGCATTTGTTGTGATGAACATCCCATACTATTTCGAATAGCATAACTTCATTTCGGTTACGCATATCTCACAATTCTGAAAGTGCGCAGGACACTTCCTCTTGTGGAAATGAGGCTTCTAAAGGTTCTCAGCTCTGCATTCTGCTCTATGTCATTTTGGAGTGTTTAAAAAAAAGCAAACTGAGAGTGCGCTTGTGCTTTGTAGTGCCACGGGAATGTCCCAATGAAAGCAGTTCTTCCCAGAGCTTCTCTGTCTACTGAAACACCAGTGGAAGCTCATCCATGGATGTCACACATCAGGGCCTGCTGGAATGATCCCGCAGACCTACCTTGGTGTCCTCGGTGCCGTACCGTGCCGGTGCCATCCAAAATGTAGCATCCGCTTTTGGGAGATAGTGCTGAAGGAAATGCTTCCTCTTCTCACGCTGTGGACTTGGACCACTCTTCCTTGTCCTCTCATCCTTGTGGCACGGGTGCACGAAGGCAACCACAGAGCTGTTGCGCATCCTGTGCCTCAAACCAAACCATAATCCCAGCCCAGGTTATGAATGTAGCAGATCCTGAGGCTTTTCATTCTGATTTCAAACCCAAGGCCCCCTGGATCCCTCAGACCAGATGCACGATAGCTCTGATTCAGCCCCACACGTGCTCTATTGGCAAGATGCCCAATTGGTCCCTGGTCCTGCAGATGCACTGGGTGTGGCCATGGGACATATCGGTAATCTCAACCGCGCGACCAGTGTGGTTGCTTTATCATTGGTACACAGTTCGGTTTGCTCTCTTGATTCGACCCACCACATCCCACAACGCACTCCAGATCCCTGAGACTCAGCGTGTGCCATCATCCGTAGCCCTATCCCTCACTGACCGTTGCCTCTGCTACCTCAAATTTGGCAGCTCGGATCTTGGTCTCAGAATCAACTGTGGGGATATTTTGCGCTGGATTCTTTGAGTTCTGTCAGCCAAGCATCTGCTGTGCACTCTTGTAAATCTCAGCACATCACCTTCAATCCCATGTCTCCTGTCCGCTTGAGAGTGTGCGTCCAAGGTAAACAGAGTTTCACCCTTGTTGCTCCATCACCAGGGGTCAGACCCTGCACTGGTTTCCATTCCCTGCTTTGCCTTCTCCTGCTTCCAGGTGTCCTGAGGCCTCATCCTGTCTTTGGAAGTAACAGGCCTCTCTTCGGCAAGTGTCCTGTGCCAAGGGCTGGGTGAGTGGATGTTTCCATTGCTCTGTACATGGGAGCGAGTGAGTGCAGGTTGCACTTCTTCTCTGCCAACTGGGCATCGATGAATCAACACTATACAGATACATTTCACAGAAATGTGATGTTTGCTTAGCTCTTTGTTTCTATACAGCCTGGGTGGGAGGGATTGTCCGAAGACACCTGTTTTGACAGTGTGTTGATATCTCATTTGCAGTCTTTAAGAAGTTTAACAGAATTCATTTACATGTTTTGGGAGTATACGAAAATGAAGTTATTTTTTGAAACACACTGTATCGACCTAGAAGCCAGACTTGTCAATTTTGGTAACATTTTGTCAGCTCTACGGAAAACCTAGACAGAAAGAATGCAAACTTCCAGTCCAAACTGTTAAAGGGGTCATGTCAGCTCTTTACGGTTGAAGTTTCCAAAACCAACAGGAACCATGAAATAACTATTGGAAAAATGAAATAACCCCCAACCTTGGATACACTTTTGCATGTGGTGCCCTTTAGTCCCAATGACACCTACTGGCCAATGTTGGCATTTCAAAGGGTAACATCCCTCTCTAGGAAAATATAGGAGGAAACAGACCAAATATATACATTTAGGTTTGAATCCAAAAGCACCTAGGGTCATTAAAGCTAGGAGAACCCTGCTGCTGTTATGCTATTGTATTGAGAACCAGGTGTTCTTCTATCAGTGATGAGAATGATTAATCATCCGATCATGTTGGGTAAAGCCATTTAACGCAACCAAGTCTGCACCCCCATGATATAGTGCCCCCGGGGGCTTGACTCAATTGAAAGACGATCCACAGAAGCTGTGTCTTTAATGTCACTGGCGACTTTGACAGTACAGTTCACTTTCTGACATGTACTATTTACCTATACTGTCTTGAAAAACTGAGGCCTAATACAGATTCAAGTTCAGTCAAAGATTCCCCTGACTTACCACACTCCCTTCACCCCAGGGAAGACATAAACACAACATTTGCTGAATCTAGCGGAAGGCCATCGTTTCTAGGTGTGAGCTAAGTATTCAATTCCTATCGATTTCAGCCGAGACTATTTGACCTTTAAGGAGATCACTGTTGTTCACAGAGTGTGAAGCTGGAGGAAGTCTGATTCTAGGAGGGGCTTGCTCTTCTCGTAATGGCTTCGTTGCAGCTCAGGTACTGATCCTTCAAAATGGATGCCTGAGTGGAGGGGAGGGAATGGCATGTGCTTGCTAGCTAGGCCCAAACCTGGGAAAAGGCTTACCTGGGCTTGGTGAATTCTGGTCTGAATGGCTTGGAAATGCCCCTTGAGGCGTGTGGATTCTCACGACCTCTTCCGAGAACAGGAGCGTTTTGATCATCTCTGCCATCTCTTCTCTTGCAGATGTCAGGGACCTTGGACCCGTTCTTGGAGAAGAGAATTGAGAAACTTCCTCAAGTCCACGTTGGCACTCCGTATGTTTCTGCCAGTATCAGCGAGGATCAATAGGTCTCATGAATGTCTTTTGAGCCTGGTATCCTCTACAGCTGTCTCCACGCCAGTATTCTCCATTGTAGCAGAACATCTCTCATCCATGTGTTCGCATCTCTCCTCAATCCGTGCAGCCAGCTTTTCGCCCAGCTTCTCTTCGTGTCTCCCCTAAAGTCGACTTCACCAGGACTGGGCAAGTCTGAAAGCACCTCGGAGCCTCACCAGTAAGCTGATGACAGGCAGATCTTCCACTGTCTGCTCTGAAAGGTTCTGGAAACTGACCTGTGAACTCAGGTCTTTGGGCAGCAGCAGTATCTCGAACTTACACAGCTTCCCGGACCAAACACCTAAGCCAAGCTCCACAGAGGGCGGCAGCCCCTCCATCACACTGATCCACCCACAGAACTCTGCCCGGTTACCTAGGATCCAACAGCCACAACAAGCCTCGCGGTACACACCAACATTCCACCTGGAATCCAACCGGTAACTGCCATCCCCAATGGCTGCTGCATCTTGTCAGTGTTGGGGGAGGGGCTGCATCCGACGAGAGGTGCCTAAGGTAAATGTGATTCTACCCACTAGCGTCCCATGGGCCTTTCTTCTTCCCTCTTACCTTTTGCTCAGATCTGTATGCACAGTACCAATGGAGGGAAGTGGGTCCCTTTTTAGTTGATGGTTTCACACGTCTTTAAACTTTCTAACAGTTCACAGTACACAGAGACCCTCTAAAGGAGACTTATGTTCCTATGATATCCGTACACCCGGAATACATATGCGTCGCCTGATTTCTGCTGAAACACCCGCACTCTCAGGACATGGATCCATTTGTTTCATGGGGGCTGAAATTCCAAGAAATGAAACCAACCCCAATGTGCACTTTACTGTCTGTCTCTTTTGCTCTTAGTACACTTTGGCAGATCTACGTGCCTTTGTTATAGGCTTCTTACATTTCTTCTCTACGTAGCGTAGAATATGGCATTCCTTCATCCTGTCGGAAGACATACAAGTCTACATCACGGACTAGGAATCCATTTGATTCCAAATCGGCATTTGGGTTAGGTCACGATATGCTCTTATGAATCAATATTTACGAATATGAATGCACGCCTCTGATTTCCGAAGACAAGTGTGCTGAGTACATGCAAGCCGCGATACTGGGTCGATGCGTGCTGAATGATCCTTGACATCACCTTGAGTATTTTCTTTTGAATAATCATGATTCCCTTGGTAGATGTCAGCCAACCGTACCCTTTTGGTGCTTGTTTGTTGGTTTGATTCTTTGTTGGTCTGCTTCTTGCTTGTTTTGCAAACACGTCAGGCCATGCAGCTCTCCTTTCGCTTCAAACAGAGAGTCCAATAAGCTGATTCACTTAAGAGAGTGCTTCCAATCACCTATGATTTCCTGCTTCCCTCTCCCATCTTTAGGGTTTTGATGTCCTCCTTGCCTTCTTCTTGTTTCTTCTTTGCCACTCATGCTCTTCTTGCATTTCCAATAATGGTTTTCTTCTTTCCATTTCATCTTGCTGCTTTTCTATTCAGGGGAGTATTCTCAACCTTCCTTTTAGAAGAAGTTTTGAACTGCTGAATTCTTTTAAGATTTGCCGGTCTGTGGAATTCTCTAGCTCTGCCGTTATTAGAAATGGTGGTCATGGGGCATAGGCTACCCTAGGTGGCAGCATTTGGCCATTCAGGATATGGTCTGTGTCCTGGCACTCCTCCCTGTCCTGCAATATTGCTGCCGAGATATCAGCTGAAACCCCTCTGGAGGTTCCCTTGTGACTATGTTGTTTCCTCCAGGTGCATTTTAAATCACTGGGATATTCGTGAACTTTGTTGATTTGAATCATACAGCTGCTGGTAGGTCTATTGGGATTCCACCTCCTTTGGATGCTGTGTAATCCCTGAATTCGCATAGATGATTCTTTCTTGGCTTTCAGCACGTTTCAGTCTGATTTTTCTACAGATACGTTTTCAGACAGTTTTTGTTTCTTTATCTCTTGCTTTTCCATCTGGGACTCTTATGAACTCTAGTCTTTCATGCCCTGTCTTAACCCAGGATTCAACAGCAATGTTTCATTGGTTTGCACTTGCTTTCCTATGTCTGCTTCTGACCGAGGGATTTCTGTTCCCCTGTCTTCACAGTCATTCACGCGTCCCTCTGCATTATCTAGTCTGCTAAGGGCTGAATTTTGGCCCTGATATGATCACATCCATTGAGTTTTCTGATATTTTTTGGCTCGTCTTTAGACTTTCTCTTCCTCTTTTCTGATATTCTGCCTTTTGTGATTCTGAGACAATGTTGTTCTTCAGGGTTTTCCAGACCTCCAATTTCAACACTTGGTCTGGATAGCGTTTTGCAGTCTAGTTGTTTGAAAGCTTATCTTCTGGGCCTTCAATATCTTTGGAACTGAAAATGGTACTTCCTGTTTCTTTTACTGTACTTCTTCATCTCTACTGGTCAGGTAATATCAGGTATCTAATGTAGACTTCTAGGGCTTTGTTAAGTGAAAATTTTAGACTCTTGTCTCTACGCAATTCCATGGGATTTCTGTGAGGACAACTTCTCCTAGACATTGATGCCATATTCTGTTCCTGTGTGTGTTGTCTGGTATATCTCCAATTGCTGGTGTTGCATTTGTTGTGATGAACATCCCATACTATTTCGATTAGCATAACTTCATTTCGGTTACGCATATCTCACAATTCTGAAAGTGCGCAGGACACTTCCTCTTGTGGAAATGAGGCTTCTAAAGGTTCTCAGCTCTGCATTCTGCTCTATGTCATTTTGGAGTGTTTAAAAAAAAGCAAACTGAGAGTGCGCTTGTGCTTTGTAGTGCCACGGGAATGTCCCAATGAAAGCAGTTCTTCCCAGAGCTTCTCTGTCTACTGAAACACCAGTGGAAGCTCATCCATGGATGTCACACATCAGGGCCTGCTGGAATGATCCCGCAGACCTACCTTGGTGTCCTCGGTGCCGTACCGTGCCGGTGCCATCCAAAATGTAGCATCCGCTTTTGGGAGATAGTGCTGAAGGAAATGCTTCCTCTTCTCACGCTGTGGACTTGGACCACTCTTCCTTGTCCTCTCATCCTTGTGGCACGGGTGCACGAAGGCAACCACAGAGCTGTTGCGCATCCTGTGCCTCAAACCAAACCATAATCCCAGCCCAGGTTATGAATGTAGCAGATCCTGAGGCTTTTCATTCTGATTTCAAACCCAAGGCCCCCTGGATCCCTCAGACCAGATGCACGATAGCTCTGATTCAGCCCCACACGTGCTCTATTGGCAAGATGCCCAATTGGTCCCTGGTCCTGCAGATGCACTGGGTGTGGCCATGGGACATATCGGTAATCTCAACCGCGCGACCAGTGTGGTTGCTTTATCATTGGTACACAGTTCGGTTTGCTCTCTTGATTCGACCCACCACATCCCACAACGCACTCCAGATCCCTGAGACTCAGCGTGTGCCATCATCCGTAGCCCTATCCCTCACTGACCGTTGCCTCTGCTACCTCAAATTTGGCAGCTCGGATCTTGGTCTCAGAATCAACTGTGGGGATATTTTGCGCTGGATTCTTTGAGTTCTGTCAGCCAAGCATCTGCTGTGCACTCTTGTAAATCTCAGCACATCACCTTCAATCCCATGTCTCCTGTCCGCTTGAGAGTGTGCGTCCAAGGTAAACAGAGTTTCACCCTTGTTGCTCCATCACCAGGGGTCAGACCCTGCACTGGTTTCCATTCCCTGCTTTGCCTTCTCCTGCTTCCAGGTGTCCTGAGGCCTCATCCTGTCTTTGGAAGTAACAGGCCTCTCTTCGGCAAGTGTCCTGTGCCAAGGGCTGGGTGAGTGGATGTTTCCATTGCTCTGTACATGGGAGCGAGTGAGTGCAGGTTGCACTTCTTCTCTGCCAACTGGGCATCGATGAATCAACACTATACAGATACATTTCACAGAAATGTGATGTTTGCTTAGCTCTTTGTTTCTATACAGCCTGGGTGGGAGGGATTGTCCGAAGACACCTGTTTTGACAGTGTGTTGATATCTCATTTGCAGTCTTTAAGAAGTTTAACAGAATTCATTTACATGTTTTGGGAGTATACGAAAATGAAGTTATTTTTTGAAACACACTGTATCGACCTAGAAGCCAGACTTGTCAATTTTGGTAACATTTTGTCAGCTCTACGGAAAACCTAGACAGAAAGAATGCAAACTTCCAGTCCAAACTGTTAAAGGGGTCATGTCAGCTCTTTACGGTTGAAGTTTCCAAAACCAACAGGAACCATGAAATAACTATTGGAAAAATGAAATAACCCCCAACCTTGGATACACTTTTGCATGTGGTGCCCTTTAGTCCCAATGACACCTACTGGCCAATGTTGGCATTTCAAAGGGTAACATCCCTCTCTAGGAAAATATAGGAGGAAACAGACCAAATATATACATTTAGGTTTGAATCCAAAAGCACCTAGGGTCATTAAAGCTAGGAGAACCCTGCTGCTGTTATGCTATTGTATTGAGAACCAGGTGTTCTTCTATCAGTGATGAGAATGATTAATCATCCGATCATGTTGGGTAAAGCCATTTAACGCAACCAAGTCTGCACCCCCATGATATAGTGCCCCCGGGGGCTTGACTCAATTGAAAGACGATCCACAGAAGCTGTGTCTTTAATGTCACTGGCGACTTTGACAGTACAGTTCACTTTCTGACATGTACTATTTACCTATACTGTCTTGAAAAACTGAGGCCTAATACAGATTCAAGTTCAGTCAAAGATTCCCCTGACTTACCACACTCCCTTCACCCCAGGGAAGACATAAACACAACATTTGCTGAATCTAGCGGAAGGCCATCGTTTCTAGGTGTGAGCTAAGTATTCAATTCCTATCGATTTCAGCCGAGACTATTTGACCTTTAAGGAGATCACTGTTGTTCACAGAGTGTGAAGCTGGAGGAAGTCTGATTCTAGGAGGGGCTTGCTCTTCTCGTAATGGCTTCGTTGCAGCTCAGGTACTGATCCTTCAAAATGGATGCCTGAGTGGAGGGGAGGGAATGGCATGTGCTTGCTAGCTAGGCCCAAACCTGGGAAAAGGCTTACCTGGGCTTGGTGAATTCTGGTCTGAATGGCTTGGAAATGCCCCTTGAGGCGTGTGGATTCTCACGACCTCTTCCGAGAACAGGAGCGTTTTGATCATCTCTGCCATCTCTTCTCTTGCAGATGTCAGGGACCTTGGACCCGTTCTTGGAGAAGAGAATTGAGAAACTTCCTCAAGTCCACGTTGGCACTCCGTATGTTTCTGCCAGTATCAGCGAGGATCAATAGGTCTCATGAATGTCTTTTGAGCCTGGTATCCTCTACAGCTGTCTCCACGCCAGTATTCTCCATTGTAGCAGAACATCTCTCATCCATGTGTTCGCATCTCTCCTCAATCCGTGCAGCCAGCTTTTCGCCCAGCTTCTCTTCGTGTCTCCCCTAAAGTCGACTTCACCAGGACTGGGCAAGTCTGAAAGGACCTTGGAGCCTCACCAGTAAGCTGATGACAGGCAGATCTTCCACTGTCTGCTCTGAAAGGTTCTGGAAACTGACCTGTGAACTCAGGTCTTTGGGCAGCAGCAGTATCTCGAACTTACACAGCTTCCCGGACCAAACACCTAAGCCAAGCTCCACAGAGGGCGGCAGCCCCTCCATCACACTGATCCACCCACAGAACTCTGCCCGGTTACCTAGGATCCAACAGCCACAACAAGCCTCGCGGTACACACCAACATTCCACCTGGAATCCAACCGGTAACTGCCATCCCCAATGGCTGCTGCATCTTGTCAGTGTTGGGGGAGGGGCTGCATCCGACGAGAGGTGCCTAAGGTAAATGTGATTCTACCCACTAGCGTCCCATGGGCCTTTCTTCTTCCCTCTTACCTTTTGCTCAGATCTGTATGCACAGTACCAATGGAGGGAAGTGGGTCCCTTTTTAGTTGATGGTTTCACACGTCTTTAAACTTTCTAACAGTTCACAGTACACAGAGACCCTCTAAAGGAGACTTATGTTCCTATGATATCCGTACACCCGGAATACATATGCGTCGCCTGATTTCTGCTGAAACACCCGCACTCTCAGGACATGGATCCATTTGTTTCATGGGGGCTGAAATTCCAAGAAATGAAACCAACCCCAATGTGCACTTTACTGTCTGTCTCTTTTGCTCTTAGTACACTTTGGCAGATCTACGTGCCTTTGTTATAGGCTTCTTACATTTCTTCTCTACGTAGCGTAGAATATGGCATTCCTTCATCCTGTCGGAAGACATACAAGTCTACATCACGGACTAGGAATCCATTTGATTCCAAATCGGCATTTGGGTTAGGTCACGATATGCTCTTATGAATCAATATTTACGAATATGAATGCACGCCTCTGATTTGCGAAGACAAGTGTGCTGAGTACATGCAAGCCGCGATACTGGGTCGATGCGTGCTGAATGATCCTTGACATCACCTTGAGTATTTTCTTTTGAATAATCATGATTCCCTTGGTAGATGTCAGCCAACCGTACCCTTTTGGTGCTTGTTTGTTGGTTTGATTCTTTGTTGGTCTGCTTCTTGCTTGTTTTGCAAACACGTCAGGCCATGCAGCTCTCCTTTCGCTTCAAACAGAGAGTCCAATAAGCTGATTCACTTAAGAGAGTGCTTCCAATCACCTATGATTTCCTGCTTCCCTCTCCCATCTTTAGGGTTTTGATGTCCTCCTTGCCTTCTTCTTGTTTCTTCTTTGCCACTCATGCTCTTCTTGCATTTCCAATAATGGTTTTCTTCTTTCCATTTCATCTTGCTGCTTTTCTATTCAGGGGAGTATTCTCAACCTTCCTTTTAGAAGAAGTTTTGAACTGCTGAATTCTTTTAAGATTTGCCGGTCTGTGGAATTCTCTAGCTCTGCCGTTATTAGAAATGGTGGTCATGGGGCATAGGCTACCCTAGGTGGCAGCATTTGGCCATTCAGGATATGGTCTGTGTCCTGGCACTCCTCCCTGTCCTGCAATATTGCTGCCGAGATATCAGCTGAAACCCCTCTGGAGGTTCCCTTGTGACTATGTTGTTTCCTCCAGGTGCATTTTAAATCACTGGGATATTCGTGAACTTTGTTGATTTGAATCATACAGCTGCTGGTAGGTCTATTGGGATTCCACCTCCTTTGGATGCTGTGTAATCCCTGAATTCGCATAGATGATTCTTTCTTGGCTTTCAGCACGTTTCAGTCTGATTTTTCTACAGATACGTTTTCAGACAGTTTTTGTTTCTTTATCTCTTGCTTTTCCATCTGGGACTCTTATGAACTCTAGTCTTTCATGCCCTGTCTTAACCCAGGATTCAACAGCAATGTTTCATTGGTTTGCACTTGCTTTCCTATGTCTGCTTCTGACCGAGGGATTTCTGTTCCCCTGTCTTCACAGTCATTCATGCGTCCCTCTGCATTTTCTAGTCTGCTAAGGGCTGAATTTTGGCCCTGATATGATCACATCCATTGAGTTTTCTGATATTTTTTGGCTCGTCTTTAGACTTTCTCTTCCCCTTTTCTGATATTCTGCCTTTTGTGATTCTGAGACAATGTTGTTCTTCAGGGTTTTCCAGACCTCCAATTTCAACACTTGGTCTGGATAGCGTTTTGCAGTCTAGTTGTTGGAAAGCTTATCTTCTGGGCCTTCAATATCTTTGGAACTGAAAATGGTACTTCCTGTTTCTTTTACTGTACTTCTTCATCTCTACTGGTCAGGTAATATCAGGTATCTAATGTAGACTTCTAGGGCTTTGTTAAGTGAAAATTTTAGAGTCTTTTCTCTATGCAATTCCATGGGATTTCTGTGAGGACAACTTCTCCTAGACATTGATGCCATATTCTGTTCCTGTGTGTGTTGTCTGGTATATCTCCAATTGCTGGTGTTGCATTTGTTGTGATGAACATCCCATACTATTTCGAATAGCATAACTTCATTTCGGTTACGCATATCTCACAATTCTGAAAGTGCGCAGGACACTTCCTCTTGTGGAAATGAGGCTTCTAAAGGTTCTCAGCTCTGCATTCTGCTCTATGTCATTTTGGAGTGTTTAAAAAAAAGCAAACTGAGAGTGCGCTTGTGCTTTGTAGTGCCACGGGAATGTCCCAATGAAAGCAGTTCTTCCCAGAGCTTCTCTGTCTACTGAAACACCAGTGGAAGCTCATCCATGGATGTCACACATCAGGGCCTGCTGGAATGATCCCGCAGACCTACCTTGGTGTCCTCGGTGCCGTACCGTGCCGGTGCCATCCAAAATGTAGCATCCGCTTTTGGGAGATAGTGCTGAAGGAAATGCTTCCTCTTCTCACGCTGTGGACTTGGACCACTCTTCCTTGTCCTCTCATCCTTGTGGCACGGGTGCACGAAGGCAACCACAGAGCTGTTGCGCATCCTGTGCCTCAAACCAAACCATAATCCCAGCCCAGGTTATGAATGTAGCAGATCCTGAGGCTTTTCATTCTGATTTCAAACCCAAGGCCCCCTGGATCCCTCAGACCAGATGCACGATAGCTCTGATTCAGCCCCACACGTGCTCTATTGGCAAGATGCCCAATTGGTCCCTGGTCCTGCAGATGCACTGGGTGTGGCCATGGGACATATCGGTAATCTCAACCGCGCGACCAGTGTGGTTGCTTTATCATTGGTACACAGTTCGGTTTGCTCTCTTGATTCGACCCACCACATCCCACAACGCACTCCAGATCCCTGAGACTCAGCGTGTGCCATCATCCGTAGCCCTATCCCTCACTGACCGTTGCCTCTGCTACCTCAAATTTGGCAGCTCGGATCTTGGTCTCAGAATCAACTGTGGGGATATTTTGCGCTGGATTCTTTGAGTTCTGTCAGCCAAGCATCTGCTGTGCACTCTTGTAAATCTCAGCACATCACCTTCAATCCCATGTCTCCTGTCCGCTTGAGAGTGTGCGTCCAAGGTAAACAGAGTTTCACCCTTGTTGCTCCATCACCAGGGGTCAGACCCTGCACTGGTTTCCATTCCCTGCTTTGCCTTCTCCTGCTTCCAGGTGTCCTGAGGCCTCATCCTGTCTTTGGAAGTAACAGGCCTCTCTTCGGCAAGTGTCCTGTGCCAAGGGCTGGGTGAGTGGATGTTTCCATTGCTCTGTACATGGGAGCGAGTGAGTGCAGGTTGCACTTCTTCTCTGCCAACTGGGCATCGATGAATCAACACTATACAGATACATTTCACAGAAATGTGATGTTTGCTTAGCTCTTTGTTTCTATACAGCCTGGGTGGGAGGGATTGTCCGAAGACACCTGTTTTGACAGTGTGTTGATATCTCATTTGCAGTCTTTAAGAAGTTTAACAGAATTCATTTACATGTTTTGGGAGTATACGAAAATGAAGTTATTTTTTGAAACACACTGTATCGACCTAGAAGCCAGACTTGTCAATTTTGGTAACATTTTGTCAGCTCTACGGAAAACCTAGACAGAAAGAATGCAAACTTCCAGTCCAAACTGTTAAAGGGGTCATGTCAGCTCTTTACGGTTGAAGTTTCCGAAACCAACAGGAACCATGAAATAACTATTGGAAAAATGAAATAACCCCCAACCTTGGATACACTTTTGCATGTGGTGCCCTTTACTCCCAATGACACCTACTGGCCAATGTTGGCATTTCAAAGGGTAACATCCCTCTCTAGGAAAATATAGGAGGAAACAGACCAAATATATACATTTAGGTTTGAATCCAAAAGCACCTAGGGGCATTAAAGCTAGGAGAACCCTGCTGCTGTTATGCTATTGTATTGAGAACCAGGTGTTCTTCTATCAGTGATGAGAACGATTAATCATCCGATCATGTTGGGTAAAGCCATTTAACGCAACCAAGTCTGCACCCCCATGATATAGTGCCCCCGGGGGCTTGACTCAATTGAAAGACGATCCACAGAAGCTGTGTCTTTAATGTCACTGGCGACTTTGACAGTACAGTTCACTTTCTGACATGTACTATTTACCTATACTGTCTTGAAAAACTGAGGCCTAATACAGATTCAAGTTCAGTCAAAGATTCCCCTCACTTACCACACTCCCTTCACCCCAGGGAAGACATAAACACATTTGCTGAATCTAGCGGAAGGCCATCGTTTCTAGGTGTGAGCTAAGTATTCAATTCCTATCGATTTCAGCCGAGACTATTTGACCTTTAAGGAGATCACTGTTGTTCACAGAGTGTGAAGCTGGAGGAAGTCTGATTCTAGGAGGGGCTTGCTCTTCTCGTAATGGCTTCGTTGCAGCTCAGGTACTGATCCTTCAAAATGGATGCCTGAGTGGAGGGGAGGGAATGGCATGTGCTTGCTAGCTACGCCCAAACCTGGGAAAAGGCTTACCTGGGCTTGGTGAATTCTGGTCTGAATGGCTTGGAAATGCCCCTTGGGGCGTGTGGATTCTCACGACCTATTCCGAGAACAGGAGCGTTTTGATCATCTCTGCCATCTCTTCTCTTGCAGATGTCAGGGACCTTGGACCCGTTCTTGGAGAAGAGAATTGAGGAACTTCCTCAAGTCCACGTTGGCACTCCGTATGTTTCTGCCAGTATCAGCGAGGTTCAATATGTCTCATGAATGTCTTTTGAGCCTGGTATCCTCTACAGCTGTCTCCCCGCAAGTATTCTCCATTGTAGCAGAACATCTCTCATCCATGTTTTCGCATCTCTCCTCAATCCGTGCAGCCACCTTTTTGGCCTTCTCCCTTCTTGTCTCCCATAAAGTCGTCTTCTACATGCCTGGGCAAGTCTGAAAGCACCTCGGAGCCTCACCAGTAAGCTGGTGACAGGCAGATCTTCCACTCTCTGCCCTTTCAGGTTCTTTAAACTGACCCGTGAACTCAGGTCTTTGGGCAGCAGCAGTATCTCGAACTGACACAGCTTCCCGGACGAAACACCTAAGCAAAGCTTCACAGAGGTAGGCAGCCCAAACTTCAAACTGATCCACCCACAGATCTCTGCCCGGTTACCTTGGATCCACCAGCCACCACAAGCTTCGCGGTACACACCAATATTCCACCTGGAATCCAACCGATATCTGCCATCCACAATGGATGCTGCAT
This sequence comes from Vicugna pacos, assembly GCF_048564905.1. Classification (NCBI taxonomy): domain Eukaryota; kingdom Metazoa; phylum Chordata; class Mammalia; order Artiodactyla; family Camelidae; genus Vicugna; species Vicugna pacos. The sequence goes on from NC_133017.1 coordinate 1,330,209, forward strand.
CTTGTCAATGTTTGGGGGAGGGGCTGTATCCGACGAGAGGTTCCTAAGTTACATGTGATTCGACCCACTAGAGTCCCATGTGCCTTTGTTCTTCCCTCTTTGCTTTTGTTGAGATCTGTATGCACAGTACTAAAGGAGGGAATTGTGTCCATTTTCAGTTGATGGTTTCACACTTTTTTTAACTTTCTAACACTGCACAGTACACAGAGACCCATTAAAGGAAACTTATGTTCCTGTAACGTCTATACGCCCTTAATACATATCCGTCGTTTGATTTGTGCTTAAACTCCTGCACTCTCTGGACATGGATCCATTTGTTTCATGGGGGCTTAATTTCCTAGAAATGAAACCAACCCCAATGTGGACTTTATTTCTGTCTCTTTTGCTCTTAGTACACTTTTGCAGAGCTACTTTTCTTTGTTTTAGGCGTATGCCATTTCCTCTCTACGTAGGGTAATATATGTAATTCATTCATCCTGTTGTAAGACTTGCAAGACTATATCACCGACTAGGAACCCATTTGATTCCAAATTGGCATTTAGTTTAGGTCACGATATGCTCTTATGAATCAATAATGAAGAATAGAAATGCATGCCTCTGATTTCCGATTACAAGTGTACTGAATACATGCAAGCCGCGATACTGGGTCGATGCCTGCTGAATGATCCTTGACATCACCTTGGGTATTTTGAATAATCATGCTTCCCTTGGGAAATGTCAGCCAACCGTACCCTTTGATGCTTCCTTAATTGTGTGATTCTTTGTTGGTCTGCTTCTCGTTTGTTTTGCAAACACGTCAGGACATGCATCTCTCCATATGCTTCAAACAGAGAGTCATATAAACTGATTCACTTAAGATAGTGCTTCCAATCACATACGATTTCCTGCTTCCCTCTCCCATCTTTAGGATTTTGATGTCCTCCTTTCTTTCTCCTTGTTTCTTCTTTGCCACTCATTCTCTTCTTGCATTTCCAATAATGGTTTTCTTCTTTCCATTTCATCTTGCTGCTTTTTATTTCAGGGGATAATTCTCAACCTATCTTTTAGGATATGTTTCGAACTGCTGAATTCTTTTAAGATTTGTTGGTCTGTGGCATTCTCTAGCTCTGACGTTATTAAAAATGACGGCCATGTGGCATAGTTTTCCATAGATGGCAGTATTTTGCCATTCAGGCTATGGTCTATGTCCTGGCACTCCTCCCTGTCCTGCAATATTGCTGCCGAGATATCAGCTAAAATCCCTCTGGAGGTTCTCTTGTGACTATGTTGCTATCCTCCAGGCGCAATTTAAATTACTGGGATGCTCATGAACTTTGTTGATTTGAATCATACAGCTGCTGGTAAGTCTATTGGAATTCCAACTCATTTGGATGCTGTGTACTTCCTGAATTCGCATAAATGATTCTTTGTTGGCTTTCAGAAAGTTTCAGTCTGATTTTCCTACAGATAAATTCTCATACATTTTTTGTTTCTTTATCTCTTGCTTTTCAATCTGGGAATCATATGAATCCTAGTCTTTTATGCTTTTCCTTACACCAGGATTCAACAGCAATATTTTCATTGGTTTGCACTTGCTTTCCTATATCTGCTTCTGCCCCAGGGATTTCTATTACCCTGTCTTCACAGTCATTCACGCGTCCATCTGCATTACCTAGTCTGCTTAGGACTGAATTTTAGCCCTGAGAGTATCTGATCCATTGAGTTTCCTGATATTATTTGGCTCGTTTTTGCACTTTCTCTTGCCCTCTTCTGGTATTCTGCCTTTTGTGATTTTGAGACACTGTTGTTCTTCAGTGTTTCCCTCACCTCCTTTTTCAATACTTGCTCTGGATAGCGTTTTGTAGTCTAGATCATTGAAAGCTTATCTTTTGGGCCTTCAATATCTTTGGAACTGAAAATGGTAATTCCTTTTTCTTTTACTGTTCTTCTTCATCTCTTCTGGTCAGGTAATATCAGGTATCTAATGTAGACTTTTAGAGCTTTGTTTAGTAAATATTTTAGACTCTTGGCTCTATGCAATTCCATGGGATTTCTGTGAGGACAATTTTTCCTAGACATTGATGCCATGTCCTGTTCCTGTGTGTGTTGACTGGTAAATCTCCAATTGCTTGTGTTACCTTTGTTGTGATGAACAACCCATACTATTTCGATTAGCATATCCTCATTTTGATTACGCTTATTTCACAATTCTGAAAGTAGAGAGGACACTTCCTCTTGTTGAAATGAAGCTTCTAAAGGTTCTCAGCTCTGCATTCTGCTCTGTGTCATTTTGGAGTGTTTCCAAAACAGCAAACTGGGACTGAGCTTGTGCTTTTTAGTGCCACGGGAATGTCCCAATGAAACCAGTTCTTCCCAGAGCTTCTCTGTCTACAGAAACACCAGTTTAATCAGATCTATGGATGTCACACATCAGGGCCTGCTGGAATGATCCCGCAGACCGACCTTGGTGTCCTCGGTGCCGTACCGTGCCGGTGCCATCCAAAATGTAGCATCCGCTTTTGGGAGATAGTGCTGAAGGAAATGCTTCCTCTTCTCACGCTGTGGACTTGGACCACTCTTCCTTGTCCTCTCATCCTTGTGGCACAGGTGCACGAAGGCAACCACAGAGCTGTTGCGCATCCTGTGCCTCAAACCAAACCATAATCCCAGCCCAGGTTATGAATGTAGCAGATCCTAAGGCTTTTCATTCTGATTTCAAACCCTAGGCTCCCTGGATCCTTCACACCAGATACAGTATATCACTGATTCAGCCCCACAAGTGCTGTATTGGCAAAATGCCATAAAGATCACTGGTCCTGCAGATGCACTGTGTGTGGCCATGGGACATATCGATAATCTCAACCGCGCACGCCAGTGTGGCTGCTTTCTCATTGGAGTCACAGGTCGGTTTGCTCTCTTGATAGGACCCACCACATCCCACAATGCACTCCAGATCCCTGAGACTCACCGTGTGCCATCATCGGTAGCCCATTCCCTACCTGAACGCTGCCTCTGCTACCTCAAATTTGGCAGCTCGTATCTTGGTCTCAGAATCAAATGTGGGGATATTTTGCCTTGGTTTCTTTGAGTTCTGTCAGCCAAGCATCTGCTGTGCACTCTTCTAACACTCAGCGCATCACCTTCAATCCCATGTCTACTGTCCGCTTGAGCGTGTGCGTCCAAGATAAAGAGAGTTTCACCTTTGCTGCTCCATCACCTGGTGTCATACCCACACTGGTTTCCAATCCCTGCTTTGCCTTCTCCTGCTTCCTGGTGTTCTGAGGCCTCATCCTGTCTTTGGAAGTAACAGACCTCTCTCCGGCATTTGTCCTGTGCCAAGGGCTGAGTGAGTGGATATTTCCATTGCTGTGTACATGGGAGCGAGTGAGTGCAGGTTGCACTGCTTCTCTGCCAACTGAGTATCAATGAATCAATACGTTCCAGATACATTTCACAGAAATGTGGTTTTTGTTTAGCTCTTTGATTCCATACAGCCGTGGTGGGAGGGATTGTCCGAAGACTCCAGTTTTGACATTGTGTTGATATCTCATTTGCAGTCTTTAAAAAGTTTAATAGAAATGATTTACATGTTTTGGGTGTTTTACAGAAATGAAGTTAGTTTTTGAAACACACTTTATCGACCTAGAAGCCAGACTTGTCAATTTTGGTAACATTTTGTCAACTCTAAATAAAACAGAGACAGATAGAATGCAAACTAGCAGTCCAAACTGTTAAAGACTTCATGTCAACTCTTTACTGTTGAAGCCTCCCAAACCAACAGGAACCATGAAATATCTATTGGAAACTGAAATAACCCCCAACTTAGGATTCAGTTGTTCATTTGGTGCCCTTTACTCCCAATGACACCTACTGGACTATGTTGGCATTTCAAGGGGTTACAACCTCTCTTGGAAAATACAAGAGAAAACAAATCAAATTTATACATTTAGGTTTGAATCCAAAAGCAGCTAGAGCCGTTATAGCTGTGAGAACCCTGCTGTAGCTATGCTAGGCTATTGAGAACCAGGTGTACTTCTATCAGTGATGAGAACGCTTAATCATCTGATCATGTTGGGTAAAGCAATTTAACGCAACCAAGTCTGCACCCCCATGATATAGTGCCCCAGGGGGCTTGACTTAATTGAAAGACTGTCCACGTAAGCAGTGTCTTTAATGTCATTGGCTACTTTTACAGTTCAGTTCACTATCTGACTTATAATATTTACCTACACTGTCTTGAAAAACTGAGGTCTAATACATATTACGGTTCAGTCAATGATTCCACTCACTTACCACACTCACTTCACCCCAGAATAGGCATAAACCCAGCATTTGCTGAATCTAACGGAAGACCATCGTTTCTTTGTGGGAGCTAAGTGTTTAATTCCTATCTGTTTCAGTCGAGACTATTTGACCTTTAAGGAGTTCACTGTTGTTCACAGAGTGTGATTCTGGGGAACTCTGATTCTAGGAGGGGCTTGCTCTTCTAGTACTGGCTTCTTTGCAGCTCAGGTTATGATCCTTCCAGATGGATGCCTCTGTGGAGGGGAGGGAAGAGCATATGCTTGCTAGCTAGGCCAAAACCTGGGGAAAGACTTACTAGGTCATGGTACATTTTAGTCTTAATAGCTTGGACATGCCCCTTGGGATGTGTTGATTCTCACGACCTCTTCCAAGAACGGGAGTGTTTTGATCATCTCAGCCATCTCTTCTCTTTTAGACGTCAGGGGTCTTGGATCCATTCTTGAAGCAGAGAATTGAGGAACATCCTCAAGTCCACGTTGGCACGCTGTATGTTTCTGCCAGTATCAGCGAGGTTCAAAAATTCTCATGAATGTCTTTCAATCCTGGTATCCTCTACAGCTGTCTCCATGCCAGTATTCTCCATTGTAGCAGAACATCTCTCATCACTGTGTTCGCATCTCTCCCCAATCCGTGCAGCCAAGTTTTCGGCCAGCTTCTCTTCGTGTCTCCCATAAAGTCGACTTCAATAAGACTGGGCAATTCTGAAAGTACCTCGGAGCCTCACCAGTCAGCTGATTACTGGCAGATCTTCCACTGTCTGCCCTTTTAGGTTCTGGAAACTGACCCGTGATCTCAGGTCTTTGGTCAGCAGCAGTATCTCCAACTTACACAGATTCCCGGACCAAAGACTTAAGCCAAGCTCCACAGATGGCAGCAGCCCCTCCATCACACAGATCCACCCACAGATCTCTGCCCCCTTACCTAAGATCAACCAGCCACAACAAGCCTCGCGTTACACACCTTCATTCCCTATAATTACCTTCCGTGTGCATGGGGATGCAGCCGCTGCTACTGGGATTTCCAGCAAAACCCTCAAGCTTTCCTTGGCAGTCAGATATAGGAAAACACTCAGGGGACACGAGCTAAGGGGTTCCATTAGAACCCACGTGCTGACAACCGTTGGTGGATCCTCCCCACGCTCAGGATTCCGGAACCCTTCTGTGTGCGTGGGGAAGCTCGAGAGACATATCCACGCATTTATCTTCAGTCACAGGTGTTCCCTGTTAGGGGATAGTCTGATAAATACCTTCCCTGACCTTGGGGAGGCAGCCACTTCCACTGGGATTTCCTGCACAACCCCCTAGCTTTCCCTGGCAGCCAGAATCAAGAAAACACTCAGGGGAGTCGATATAAGGGATTCCGTTAGAACCCATGCGCTGCCGACAGTTGGTGGAACCTCCCCACGCTTAATATTCAGGAACCATTCTCTGTACATGTGGTCGCATGAGAGACCGCTCCACACATCTGTAATCAGTCACAGGTGTTCCCTGTTAGGGGTAATTCCTATAATTACCTTCCCAGAGCATGGGGATGCAGACGCTGCCACTGGGCCTTCCAGCACAAACCCCAAGATTTCTCTGGCAGCCAGATTTAGAAAAACACACAGGGGTGACGAGTTAAGGGATTCCGTAATAACCAACGTGCTACCGACCTTTGGTGGAACCTCCCCACGCTCAGGATTCCGGAACACTTCTGTGTGAGTGGGGGAGCTCGATAGATCAGTCCACACAGCTGTCTTCAGTCACAGGTTTTCCCAGTTACGGGAAACACTGATAAATTATTTCCCAGACCTTGGGCTGGCAGCCACTGTCACTGGGCTTTCCAGCACAAACCCCAAGCTTTCCCAGGCAGCCAGGATCAGGAAAACACTTAGGGGAGACGAGCAAATGGATTCCATTAGAACCCACATGCTGCCGACCTTTGGTGGATCCTCCCAACGCTCAGGATTCCGGAAACATTCTGTGTCTGTGGGGGAGCACGAGAGACCACACCACGCAGTTATCTTAATTCACAGGTATTCCCTGTTAGGGGGAAGTCTTATAATTACCTTCCCTGAGCATGGGGGTGCAGCTGCTGCCACTGGGATTTCCCGCACAACCCCCTAGCTTTCCTTGGCAGCCAGACGTTGGAAATCACTCAGGGGAAACGAGCTAAGGGATTCCATTAGTACCCACGTGCTGCCGACTGTTGGTGGAACCTCCCCACGCTTAGGATTCCAGAAACATTCTCTGTTCGTGGTGGAGCACGAGAGACGGCTCCACGAACCTATCTTCAGTCACAGGTATTCCCTGTTAGGGGGAAGTCCTATAATTAACTTTCCTATGCATGGGGATGCAGCTGCTGCCAATGGGCTTTTCAGCACAACCCCCTAGCATTCCCTGGCAGCCAGACTTAGGAAAACACTCAGGGGAGACGAGCTAAGGATTCCGTTTGAACCCAATCACTGCCGACATTTGGTGGAACCTCCCCACGCTTTGGATTCTGGAACAATTCTCTGTGTGTGGGGAAGCACAAGAGACAGTTCCACAAAGCTATCTTCAGTCACAGGTGATCCTTTTTAGCGGGAAGTCCTATAATTAGCTTCATTTGAATGGGGATGCAGCCGCTGCCACTGGGGTTTCCAGCACAACCTCCTAGCTTTCCCTGGCAGCCAGACTTAAGAAAACACTCAGGGGAGATGTGCTAAGGGATTCGGTTAGAACCCATGCACTGCCGACCGCTGGTGGAACCTCCCCACGCTCAGGATTCCGGAATCATTCTCAGTGCATGGGGGAGCTCAAGAGAAAACACCACGCAGCTATTTTCATTCACATGTGTCCCCTGTTAGGGGAAAGTCTGATAAATACCTTCCCTGACCTTGGGGAAGCATCCGCTGCCACTTTGATTTTCAGCCCAAACCCCTAGATTTCCCTGTCAGCCAGACTGAGGAAAACACTCAGGGGATTTGAGCTAAGGGATTCCATTAGAAGCCACGTGCTGCCAACCGTTGGTGGATCCTCCCCACTCTCAGGATTCCGGAACACTTCTGTGTGTGTGGGGAATTTCGAGAGACAACTCCACGCAGCTATTTTCAGTCACAGGTGTACCCTGATGGGGGAAATTCTGATAAATAACTTCCCTGACCTTGGGGACGCAGCCGCAGCCTCTTGGGTTTCCAGGACAATCCCTTAGCTTGCGTTGGCAGTCAGACGGAAAACTCTCAGGGGAGATGAGCTAAGGGATTCCATTAGAACCCACGTGCTGCAGACCGTTGATGGAACCTCCCCACGCTTAGGATTCCAGAAGCATTCTCTGTGAGTTTGGGAGTTCGAGAGACAACTCCATGCAGCTATCTTCAGTCACAGGTGTTTTTGTTTGGGGGAAGTACAATAATTACCTTCCCTGAGCATGGGAGGCAGCTGCTGTTACTGGGCTTACCAGCACAACCCCCTAGCATTCCCTGGCAGCCAGAATCAGGAAAACACTCAGGGGAGATGAGATAAGGGATTCCATTAGAACCCACGTGCTGACGACAGTTGGTGGAGCCTCCCCACGCTAAGGATTCCGGAACAGTTCTGTGTGCGTGTGGGAGCTCGAGAGACACTCCCACGCATCTATTTTCAGTGATAGATTTTCCCTGCTAGGGAAAAGTCTCATAAATAACTTCCCTGATTTTGGGGAGGCAGCCGCTGCCACTGGGCTTTCCAGCACAACCCACTAGCTTTCCCTGGCAGCCAGAATCAGGAAAACACTCAGGGGAGACGAGCAAAGGGTTCCCATTAGAACCCACGTTCTGCCGACCATTGTTGGATCCTCCCCAAGCTCAGGATTCCGGAACCATTCTCTGTGCATGGGGGAGCAGGAGAGACCACTCCTTGCAGCTATCTTCAGTAACAGGTGTTCCCTTTTATAGGGAAGTCCTATAATTACCTTCCCTGTGCATGGGAATGCAGCCGATCCACTGGGCTTTCCAGCACATCCCACTAGCTTTCCCTGGCAGCCAGACTCATGAAAACACTTAGAGGAGACGACCTAACGATTTCCTTTAGAACCCACGCGCTGCCAACCTTTGGTGTAATCTCCCCATTCTCAGGATTCTGGAACCAATCTGTGTGCGTGGGGGAGCACGAGAGAATGCCCACGCAGCTATTTTCAGGGATAGGTGTTGCCTGTAAGTGGAAAGTCTGATAAATAACTTCCCTGAGCATGGGGAGGCAGCCGCTGCCACTTGGGATTCAAGCACAAACCCTTAGATTTCCTTGGCAGCCAGACGTTGGAAAACAATCAGGGGAGGCGAGCTGAGGGATTCCATTAGAACCCACACGCTTCAGACCGTTATTGGAACCTCCCCACGCTTAGGATTCCGAAATAATTCTCTGTGTGTTTTAGCATGAGAGACCGCTCCACGCAGCTATCTTCATTCACAGGTGTTCCCTGTTAGGGGGAAGTCCTATAATTACCATCATTAAGCATGGGGATGTAGTCAATGCCACTGGGCTTTCCAGCACAAATCCTAACTTTCCCTGGCAGCCAGACTTAGGAAAACATTTAGGGGATATGAGCTTAACGATTCCGTTAGAACCCACGTGCTGCCGACCCTTGATGGTACCTCCCCGCGCTCAGGATTTCAGAACCATTCTCTGTGAGTGGGGGAGCTCGAGAGACAACTCCATGCAGCTATCTTCAGTCACAGGTGTTCCCTGTTAGGGGGTCTTCCGATAATTAAATTCCCTGACCATGGGGATGCAGCCGCTGCCACTGGGATTTCCAGCAGAACCCCCTAGAATTCCTTGGCAGCCAGACTAGGAAAACACTCAGGAGTAATGAGCTTAGGGATTCCGTTAGAACCCAAGCGCTGCCGAACGTTGGTGGAACCTCCCAAAGCTCAGGATTCCGTAAACATTCTCTGTGCGTGGGGGAGATTGACAGATAACTCCATGCAGCTATCTTCAGACACAGGTGTTCCCTGATAGGGGGACTTCCAATAATTAACTTCACTGACCATGGGGATGCAGACGCTGCCACTGGGATTTCCAGCAGAACCCCCTAGCTTTCCCTGGCAGCCAGACTCAGGAAAACACTCAGGGGAGAAGATCTAAGGGATGCCATTAGGACACACGCGCTGCCGAATTTGGTGGAACCTCCCCACGCTCAGGATTCCGGAAACATTCTCTGTGCGTGGGGGAGATTGACAGATAACTCCATGAAGCTATCTTCAGACACAGGTGTTCCCTGATAGGGGGACTTCCAATAATTTCCTTCCCTGAACATGGAGAGGTAGCTGCTGTCACTGGTCTTTCCAGCAAACCCCTAGCATTCTCTGGCAACAAGACATAGGAAAACCCTCAGGGGAATGAGCTAAGGGATTCAGATAGAACCCACACGCTGCCGACCGTTGTTGGAACCTCCCCACTCTCAGGATTCTGGAACCATTCTCTGTGCATGGGGGAGCTCGAGAGACAATTCCACGCAGCGATCTTCAGTCACAGGTGTTCCCTTTTAGGGGAAAGTCTGATAATATATTATCTGAACTTCTGGAGACAGCCGCTGCCACTGGGATTTCCAGCAAATCCCCCTAGATTTTCCTGGCAGCCAAACTAAGGAAAACAATCAGGGGATTCGAGTTCAGGGATTTCATTAAAACCAACGTGCTGCAGAACTTTGGTGGAACCTCCCCAATCTCAGGACTCCGGAATGTTTCTGTATGTGCAGGGGAGCAAGGGATTACCCTCCACGCAGCTATCTTCACTCACAGGTGTTCCCTGTTAGGGGGAAGTCAGATAAATAAATTCCCTGATCTTGGGGAGGCAGCCGCTGCCACTGGGATTTCCTGCACAACCCCCTAACATTTCATGGCAGCCAGAAGAAAAGAAAGAACTCAGGGGAAACGAGCTTTGGGATTCCGTTAGAACCCACGCGCTTCCAAACGTTGGTGGAACCTCCCAAAGCTCAGGATTCCGGAAACATTCTCTGTGCGTGGGGGAGATTGACAGATAACTCCATGCAGCTACCTGCAGTCACAGATGTTCCCTGATAGGGGAAAGTCTGATAAATTGCTTCCCTGACCTTGGGGAAGCAGCCGCTGCCACTGGGCTTTCCAGCACAACCCCCTAGATTTCCCTGGCAGCCAGACTCAGGAAAACATTCAGGGGAGACGAGCTAAGGGATTCCATAAGAACCCACATGCTGCCGACAGTTGGTGGAACCTCCCCACGCTCAGGATTCCGTAACGCTTCTGTGTGCGTGGGGGAGCTCAAGAAAACCTTCAAAGCAACTATCTTCAGTCAAAGGTGTTCCCTGTTAGGGGGGCTTCCGAAAATTAACTTCCCTGAGCATGGGGATGCAGCCGCTGCCACTGGGCTTTCCAGCAAAACCCCGTATCTTTCCCTGGCAGCCAGACTCCGGAAAACACTCACGGGAGATGAGTTGAGGGATTCCATAAGAACTCACGAACTGTCTACCGTTGGTGGAACATCCCCCAGCTCAGGAATCCAGGAAAATTCTCTGTGCATGGGGGAGCTTGAGAGACAACTCCATGCAGCTATCTTCCGTCACAGGTGTTCCCTGTTAGGGGAAAGTCTGATAAATACCTTCCCTGACCTTGTGGAGGCAGCTGCTGACACTGGGCTTACCAGCACAAACCCCTAGCTTTCCCTGGCAGCCAGACTTAGGAAAACACTCAATGGAGAGGACCTTAGGGATTCTGTTAGAACCCTCGTGCTGCCAAACGTTGGTGGAACCTCCCTACTGTCAGTATTACGGAACCCTTCTGTGTGCATGGGGGAACATGAGAGAATGCTCCACGCAGCTGTCTTCATTCACAGTTGTTCCCTGTTAGGGGGAAGACCGATAATTTCCTTCCCTGAACATGGGGATTCTGCCGCTGTCACTGGGAATTCCAGCAACCCCCTAGCTTTCCCTGGCAGCCAGACATAGGAAAACCCTAAGGGGAAACGAGCTTATGGATTCCGTTAGAACCCACAAGCAGCCGACCGTTGGTGGAACCTCCCCATGCTCAGGATTCCGGAAAAATTCTCTGTGCGTTTGGGAGCTCAAGAGAAACTCCAAGCAGCTCTCTTCAGTCACAGGTGTTCCCTGTTAGGGGAAACTCTAATAAATAAATTCCCTGACCTTGGGGAGGCATCCGCAGCCACTGGGTTTTCCAGCACAACCCCCAAGCATTCCTTGGCAGCCATGCTCAAGAAAACACTCAGGGGTGACGAGCTAAGGGATTCCATTAGAACCCATGCGCTACCGACCTTTGGTGGAACCTCCACACTTTCAGGATTCCTGAACTATTCTCTGTGTGTGGAGGGCTCGAGAGACAACTCCACGCAGCTATCTTCTGTCACAGGTGTTCCATTCTATGGAAAATTCTGATAAATACTTTCCCTGACCTTGGGGATGCAGACGCTGCCATTGGGTTTTCCAGAACAACCCCCTAGCTTTCCCTGGCAGCCAGAATTTGGAAAACACTCAGGAGTGACGAGCTTAGGGATTCCGTTAGAACCCATGCGCTGCCAACCGTGTTTGGAACCTCCCCACGCTCAGGATTCCAGAATGCTTCTGTGTGCGTGGGGAGCTCCAGAGACACGTCCACGCAGCTATATTTAGTCACAGTTGTTCCATGTTAGGGGGACTTCCGATAATTAGCTTCCCTGAGCATGGGGATGCAGCTGCTGCCACTGGGCTTTCCAGTACAAACCCCTAGCTTTCCCTGTCAGCCAGACATAGGAAAACACTCAGGGGTGACGAGCTTAGGGATTCCGTTAGAACCCACGCACTGCCGACCTTTGATGGAACCTCCCCACGCTCAGTACTCCGGAACCATTCTCTGTGCGTGGGGGGATCTCGAGAGACAACACCACGCAGCAATCTTCAGTCACAGGTGTTCCCTGTTAGGGGAAAGTCTGATAAATAACTTTCCTTTCCCTGGGGAGGCAGCCGCTGCCACTGGGATTTCCAGCACAAACCCCTAGCTTTCCCTGGCAGCCAGACTCAGGAAAACACTCAGGGGAGACGAGGTAAATGATTCCATTACAACCGACGCCATGCCGAACGTTCGTAGAACCTCCCCATGCTCAGGACTCTGGAAAGACTCTGTGTTCGTGGGGGAACTCGATAAAATCCTCCACGCAGCTATCTTCACTCACAGGTGTTCCCTGTAAGGATGAAGTCCGATAAATACCTTCCCTGAGCATGGGGAGGCAGCCGCTGTCACTGGGCTTTCCAGCAACCCCCTAGCTTTCCCTGGCAGCCACACATAGGAAAACCATCAGGGGAGACGAGATAAGGATTCCGTTAGATCCATCGCGCTGCCAAAAGTTGGAGGAACCTCCACACTCTCAGGAATCTGGAAACCTTCTGTGTGCATTGGGGAACTCGAGAAATTCCTCCATGCTGCTATCTTAAGTCACAGGTGTTCAATGTTAGGGGGTAGTCCGATAATTTCCTTCCCTGGACATGTGGAGGCAGCCGCTGACACTGAGCTTTCCAGCACAACCCCCTAGCTTTCCCTTGCAGCCAGACTGAGGAAAACACTCAGGGGAGACGAGCTAAGGGATTCCATTAGAACCCACGTGCTGCTGACTTTTGGTGGAACCTCCCACGCTCAGGATTCCGGAAACATTCTGTGTGCATGGGGCAGCACTTGAGAAAGCTCCACACAGCTATCTTCAGTCACAGTTGTTCTCTGTTAGTGGGAAGACCGGTAATTTACTTCCCTGAACATGGGGAAGCAGCTGCAATCACTGGGCATACCAGCAACCCCCTAGCTCTCCCTGGCAGCCAGACATAGGAAAACACTAAGGTGAGACGAAAAGGGATTCCATTAGAACCCTCGCGCTGCCGATAGTTGGTGGAACCTCCTCAAGCTCAGGATTCCAGAACAATTCTCTGTGCGTGGGGGAGCTCGAGAGACAACTCCACGCAGCTATCTTCAGTCACACGTGTTCCCTGTTAGGGGAAATTCTGAGAAATACATTCCCTGACCTTGGGGAGGCATCTGCTGCCACTGGGATTTCCAGCACAACCCCCTAACTTTCCCTGGTAGCCATAATCAGGAAAACACTCAGGGGATAAGATCTAAGGGATTCCATTAGAACCAATGAGCTGCCGACCGTTGGTGGAACCTCCCCACGCTCAGGATTCTGGAAACCTTCTGTGGGCGTGGGGGAGATCGAGAGATACGTCCACGCAGCTATCTTCAGTCACAGGTTTTCCCTGTTATGGGGAAGACCGATAATTTCCTTCCCTGATTTTGGGGTTGCAGCTGCTGCCACTGGGCTTTCCAGCAAAAACCCCTAGCTTTCCCTGACAGTCAGACTCAGGAAAACACTCACGAGAGACGAGCTAAGGGATTCCATTAGAACCCACAAGCTGCTGACCGTTGGTGTAACCTCCCCACGCTCAGGATTCCGGAAAATTTCTGTGTGCGTTGGGGAGCACGATAGACAGCTCCACGGAGCTATCTTCAGTCACAGGTGTTCCCTGTTAGGGGAAATTCTGATAAATTCCTTACTAGACCTTGGGGTGGCAGCCGCTGTCACTGGGCTTTCCAGCACAACCCCTAGCTTTCCCTGGCAGCCAGACTCATGTAAACACTCACGGGAGACGAGCTTACGAATTCCATTTGAACCCACGTGCTGCCGACAATAGTGGAACCTCCCATGCTCAGCATTCCGGAAAACTTCTGTGTGCGTGGGGGAGCACGATAGACAGCTCCACGCAGATATTTTCAGTCACAGTTGTTCCCTGTTAGGGGGAAGAATGATTATTTCCTTCCCTGGACATGGGGAGGAAGCCGCTGTCACTGGGCTTTCCAGCAAACCCCTAGGTTTCCCAGGCAGCCAGACATAGGAAAACATTCTGGGGAGACGAGCTAAGGTATTCTGTTAGAACACTCGCTCTGCAGACCGTTGGTGGAATCTCCCCACCCTCAGGATTCCGGAACGCTTCTGTGTGCGTGGGGGAGTTTGAGACCACGTCCAAGCAGCTATCTTCAGTCACAAGTGTTCCCTGTTAGGGGGACTTCTGATAATTACCTTCCCTGAGCATGGGGATGCAGCCACTGCCACTGGGATTTCCAGCACAACCCCCTTGTTTTCCCTGGCAGACAGACTTATGAAAACAATCAGGAGATATGAGCTTAGGGATTCCATTAGGACCCACGTGCTGCCGAACTTTGGTGGATCCTCCCCATGCTCAGGATTCCGGAACCATTCTCTGTGAGAGGGGGAGCTCGAGAGACAACTCCACACTGCTAACTTCAGTCACAGGTGTTCCCTGTTAGGGGAAATTCTGATAAATACCTTCCCTTACCTTGGGGATGCATTCGCTGCCTCTGGGCTTTCCAGCACAACCCCTAGCTTTCCCTGGCAGCCAGAATCAGGAAAATACTCAGAAGATGAGCTAAGGGTTCCCGTTAGAACCCACATGCTGCCAACCGTTGGTGGAACCTCCCCACGCTCAGGATTCCAGAACCATTCACTGTGCGTGGGGGAGCACGTGAGACCACTCCACGCAGCTATCTTCATTCACAGGGGTTCTCTCTCAGGGGAAATTTTGATAAATAACTTCCCTGACCTTGGGGACACTGTCGCTGCCACTGGGCTTTCCAGCACAACACCCTAGCTTTCCCTGGAATCCAGACTCAGGAAAACACTCAGGGGAGATGAGCTAAATTATTCCATTAGAACCCACGCGCTACCGACCTTTAGTGGAACCTCCCCACGCTCAGTATTCCGGAACCCTTCTGTGTGTTTGGGGGAGCACGAGAGACTGCACCATGCAGCTACCTTGAGTCACAGTTTTTCCCTGTTAGGGGGAAGACCGATAATTTCCTTCCCTGAACATGGGGAGGCAGCCGCTGTCACTGGGCTTTCCAGCAACCCCCTAGCTTTCCCTGACAGCCTGACATAGGAAAACTCTCAGGGGAGACGTGCTAAGGGATTCCGTTAGAACCCTCGTGCTGCCGACCGTTGGTGGAACCTCCCCACGCTCAGGATTCTGGAACCCTTATGTGTGCATAGGGGAGCCCGAGAAACTCCTCCATGCAGCTATCTTCAGTCACAGGTGTTCCCTGTTAGTGGAAGTCTGATAATTTCCTTCCATGGACATGGGGAAGCAGCCGCTTACACTGGGCTTTCCAACACACCCCCCTAGCTTTCCCTAGCAGCCAGACTTAGGAAAACACTTAGGTGTGGCGAGCTAAGGGATTCCGTTAGAACCCATGTGCTGCCGACCTTTGGTGGAACCTCCCCACCCTCAGGATTCCGGAACGCTTCTGTGTGCGTGGGGGAGCTCGAGAGACACGTCCACGGAGCTATCTTCAGTCACAGGTGTTCCCTGTTAGGGGGAAGTCCTACAATTACCTTCCCTGAGCCTGGGGATGCAGCCGCTGCCACTGGGCTTTCTAATGGACTCTTTTCACAGTACTTTTGGTTTTTGGGGGGTGAGGGTGAGCTGGTCTTTGCTTTTGTGACCAGACAGCCAACCAGTTAGGGTTCTCTCATCTCTTAAATGGAATATTCTGTAGACACATATTATCTGTCTCTTGCTGTAATATTCTTATTGGGAATTAAAAATTAGGGTAAGTGGACAATACATGCATTCATCAAGAGAAAACATATTAAGCATCCACAATAAATCTGGCACTATATTAAGCACTGTGTTATGGTAAAAAAAAAACCAATATTTACTCTTTTGTCATTGGATCTTGAACATGACCAATATTCCAGACTGAAGCTTTGGTATTAAATTTTAAACTGCTGACTAAGCTCTGGATTGACTCTTGATTAAATGAAACATCGTATATAAAGAACCTCACATGGTTCCTGGCAGTTGATGAGCGCTCAGTCCGGGTTAATTTCTTCCTTTCCTTCTTTACTTTTCTTTTCCTTGTTTTGCAAATGATTACATATGATGGCTTTTCGTGTTAGTTTTTGAAAACCAGTCATTCGTTTGCTTGAAAGGAATGGAATAAAATGTTACATGTCTATTGGGTGATTTTTAAGGGAAAATATTAAATATACTAGTATACTTTGGTTCATATTTTGACTATTTGTGGATCATTTTAATACCATCTTATTTAATTTATCTTCATCTAAATATCCAACTATAATTTTTAAAATATAATTTTGTGAAACTATGAAGGCTGATGTATGTTAAAATGTTTAACATTTACTTCAGAATCCTATGTTTAATTTGCTAATTATTCTTTTGAAATCAGGAGATCCAAGAAATAAACCAAGTGCATTTGTTACTAAAGAATTTGGAAATTATTTTTGATATTAGTACTATTTTATACTTCAGTTTACTAGCAAATTATGGGAAAAAAATTACAAAACTTATGGGTGTATGGTAAATAATCTTCATAAAAATTAGACGTAAGATGTCAATTCAGTTGCTGACGGAGAAAATACAGCAAAAATAACAGAAAATTGAGAGTTAACATCATCTTAATATGTATCAATTTATGGGACAAAGTTATTTCTTTCTCTCTCTCTCTTTTTCTCTAGTTCATAAAACTTCAACTGAGGTAAAACTGACTACAACAAACTGGTTATGAAGAGTAATATTTGATAAATCTTGGCATATGGGTATACACCTGTGAGTCCACCACCACAGTCAGGATAATAAACGTTCTTCACTCCCAAAAGTTTCCTGGTGCACTTAAAAAATTTTGTTGTTGTTGTTGTTTTGGGGGGGTGGGGGAGGTAATTAGGTTTATTTATTTATTTTTTAATGGAGGTGCTGGGGATTGAACCCAGGACCTCGTGCCATGAAGGCCCTTCTCCATAGGGTAACCCTGTTTTAACCCATCACCAAGGCCCCAGCTAACTTCATTGTTCATGCACAATTTGACCTATAAACGTCTCTCACCTTGCATAGCTCTTCAGAGCTCCTCTCTCCCTGCTACGTTAGATGCTGCCTGACACAAGGATCCTGGAATAGAAGCTTCCTAGGTGAGTATATTGTCTGTGGATCAGTTCCTTTAAGCAGTACCTCCGTTACACTTTCAGTTCAGTGGAATAAGGAAACATTTTTTATGAAACACAGTTATCAAATTTCAATAACTTGCATGCCTACTTAAAAACCATGCCTTTCTTAGATTTTCTTCCCTTTTAATTTTAAAGCTTTTCTTTTTTTTTTTTTGAGAAGCTTATAAGAAAAGAGTTAGAGTAGATATTATTGGACTCCTCCCAGCGGCCACCTTCTCAGTGACAATAGTGAGTGCTGAGAGTCTCAGTTAAGGACTGGACCACACAGGATGCCTGGGAAAGGCTGCCCCTCATGCTGACCTCTGGGTAAGGGAAGCACTCTATTCTCTGCATCAGTGATCCTTCATCTTTAGCATGCATTTGAATGATGATTACCTGGAGAGCTTGTTAAATAAAACACAAATTCCTGGACCCCACCCCTAGTGGGCTGGAACCCATGACATTACATTTCTAGTAAACGATAAGGTACTGATATCGATGCTAACGTTCAAGAAGCTCATTGTGAGAGCTGCTGCTCGGATCGGTGGTCCTCCGCCCTACTTTGGAGGACCCCCACCCACTGCCAGGGAGTTCTGGGTGCAGGCAGTCCCCAGTTCACATGGTAGCACAGACCTGCAGAAATGCCCGCTCAGCTCCCTCAGTGCAAAGCGGTCTTAACAATCATTGGAAAAATTACACTGGCTCCCTGACCTTTAACCATTTTTTGTCAAAATATTAGAAAACTCTCTTACTGTTTATTTAATGTTGGGTACATTATTTTTTAAGTGAAACTAATGTTTATGACACTGCAATTTTAAGTGTCATAAATATTGAGAATAATGTTTTCTTTCTTTGTGGAAAATTTATCAGAAGTAATTGGAACAGTGCTTGCCTTCTCGTTCTAAAACATGTTAGGGAACGTGCAGTTTTCTGTGCTCTGGCAAATTTTCATACCCTTCTCCGAGTTTAGATCAGCTTCCAACGTTTTAGCCTTTGGACTTTCCACATTGTGAGATACCTCCAGGAGTTTATTTAATGTGAATTTTTTTGCCACTGACACTTCCTCAGGGACACCTTCATCCGGTTTTTTTCCCCCACAACCATTTTCCTCATTTATGTTATAACTTTGCCTTCGGTAAGTTCCTCTGACTTCATGTCTAGAGTTTATGGAAAAGGGGATGGGAAGGGATAAATTTGGTAGTTAGAGATTTGCAAATCTTAGCCACTGCATATAAAAACTGATAAAACAACAAATTTCTTCTGTAGAGCACAGGGAACTACATTCAATAGCTTGTGATAACCTTTAATGGAAAAGAATATGAAAATGAATCTATGTATGTATATACCTGACTGGGACATGATGCTGTACACCAGAAACTGACACATTGTAACTGATGGTACTTCAATTAAAAAAGAAAGATTGAATAGAATCTGGAGCAATAGCGGGACTCAACATTCCCACGATCAGCTAATTCTCTTACTATTCATTTACACTTGATCTATAGCTCACTTTCAGCATTTTCACTTTTCCTTTCTTTGCTGCCCTCTTATCTTTGTTGGCCAATCTCCTGCATTGATTATCCGTCTTTATGACAATATGTGGGGGTATCACTGAGAGACCACTTTGCAGTCTATGTCTGTGACCTGAGTAACAGATGTGCAGTAACCACAGAGCTGCTGTAGAGTGATGTGACCGGTCACTGATCCTAATGCGCATTTGTTATTTTCATAGGGATCTGTGGGCTGAAGAAGTGGCAGTGGAGTTTACTTTCTATGCAATGACAGGCAGTTAATATGTCGTGGCACCAGAAATTTTAGTTGTTGGGGACTGGTGTTATTTAACTAAATGTGTAAATGAAACCTGCATTCAGAGCAAAGGCTGCATGGTCCTGTCCCTTCCTCAGATCAACAAAATTAGCATCTCTGAGATGCAACTTAGGCCATGGTATTATTTTAAAACCTCCCCCAGGTGATAGCTTATATAAAACCAGGTTTGAAACAATTGCTCTAGAACAGAGCTTCTCAAAATGTAGTGTTTATCAACATCATTTGAAGGATTTAAGACAGATTTTGGATCCCTGATCCCAGAAATTCTTATTCAGAGATCTGATAAATTGGTAAGTTACCTTTTCTAATTACCGGACAAATTACCTAGAATTTGAACTTTTCACAGTCTCGTAGGGAATTATGCTGATGCTTTTTTTTAATTGAAATACAATCAGTTACAATGTACCAATTTCTGGTGTACAGCACAATGTCCCAGTCATGCATATATATACATATATTCATTCATTTTCATATTCTTTTTCAGTAGAGGTTACTACAAGATATTGAATATAGTTCCCTGTGCTCTACAGAGGAAAATTCTTGTTTATCGATTTTTAAATATAGTGGTTAACCTTTGCAAATCTCAAACTCCCCATTTATCCATTCCCACTCCCTTACCCCCTGTAACCATTAGATTGTTGACTATGTGTCTGTTTCTGCTTTTTAGATGAGTTCATCAGTGTCCTCTTTTTTCTTTGTTTAGATTCCACATATGGGTGACATCAGATGGCATTTTTCTTTCTCCTTCTGCTGACTTCACTTAGAAGAACCATCTCCTCATGATGCTGGTTGATGGCCACACTTGGACCAGTTGTCTGAATGTTATGAGAATATATTCTCTGAACATAAAGCTTGTAACAGAGGCACCTATTTTATTATGATGTAGAAAGACACTAGAGGATATATTTGGCATACGAAGGATAACCGTGCTGAGAGAATTATTGTAAACTAAAGACAGAAATCTGGCAATCTAGGGACCCTCAGGATCAAAGCACACTTAAACTCCTTCCTTAGACTTTTTGGTTGAATAAGCCAATAAATCCTCTTGAATTTAAAGCCTTTTTCACTTAAATCTTGATATTTACATCATCAAGAATTCAACCTCCTAAGAGGCTTGATTCACTGTTGTGTAAATTTCCCCTCACTTAAATGGTTCTGTTATTTTCCATTACATATTTAAAAAATGGGCAAGTGTAGAAGACCTTCAGGTTTTTTAGGTGACGTTTGAGTAGGGCCTGAGAAGATCCCATTATCCATACTGAGACTTAAGATAAAGCCCTCACTCAAGTCAGGCTGTTGTGTATTCAAAGGTGATTTTCACAATCAGGACTGAAGACATTGTCCATGTATCTATTCGGCGATATCATTTGACTGATCTTTGAATGGCAGTATTTTTTTTTGTCTATGAGTTGATATCAACACTTTCATGAACAAAAAGTTAGGATGAATATTTCAGTCTAATTTATTACAATGTATTCAACTTAACAAAATGACTAGAAAGTCCAATTATTTGCCCCTTTCATGTCATCTAATTATGTACATCTAAGACAGCTGATGAAAGTTATCCATTAAGTGAAACTTCTGATAGTCAAACACAAGTATTAAATTGACACACAGTATCCCTTCCATTGCTCGGTGTTTCAGTTTGGTCCAGCTGCCACGAAAATGTATCAGAGACTGGGTGTGTGGCTTAAACAACAAAAATGTATTTTCTCACAGTTCTGGAGGCTAAAGGTCTGAGGTCAAAGTGTTAGCAGGGTTGGTTTCTTCTGAAAGCTCCCTCCTTGGCTTGTAGATGCCGAATTCTCCGTGTGTCTTCGTATGGTCTTCCTTCCCTGTGTTTCTGTCCTAATCTTTTTATAAAGACATATTACATTGGATTTGGGCCAACCCTAATGACCTCATTTTAATTTGGCTACTATTTAAAGACCTTTCTTCAAATACAGTTACATTCTTAAGGTACTAGGGTTAGAATGTCAATACATGAGTTTGGGGGGCACGCAAAACCAGATGATTCTAATCTCTTGATCTGTCATTTTAGGCTCTAATTTATAACTCCTTCTTGCCCTCCCCACTTCTTTTCTTCTGTTCTTTCTTTCATTACAAACTGTCTTCAGTTTCCATGCTTCCTTCTTAAAATGTGGAAACAGCTGTGGGGATAATCATCTGGTGCCCAACAATGACAGCTGTGCGACGCAAACTATGGGGACGTTTACTCACACACGGATCTGTGCTTGGTGAGGTCCCAGTAAAGGTTAAAAATTTATCACAGCACAGAACCAACCTCCAAAAACCATTTTCTGTTTTCTAAGAGGAATGACAAATTACCTGCTCATAACCTAAAGGTGAATTTACACCCAGCCCTGCTACAAAGTTTCCGAAGGTGATGTGAGAATGTGTGCTTTGACCTTGCCTGAATGTGAGATTTGTGGATCACATAGCCCAGTGTGCTTGTGATGGACAAAACATGACTTATTTCTGTTCTTAGTAAACAAGCATTTCCTGTGCTTGGAGTTTATTCCAACTTTAAAATAAAAGTCTTAAAAATACAGGTATATTCCACCCCTGAATGATAACTTGGGCAAACTTTGCAAAAAATAATCCCAGTTATAATTTATTCCGATTACCAGCTATTTCCCTTAAATTGCTATTGACTTTGCACTTACTAGATGATACAGCAGCTGTATCTTTTGTTAAAGTCTCCCCATTTGGGTGTTTTGAGCTAAAGTCAATTAAACCATGTGGCAGAATCTGTTAAGAACAGATAGGCAGCACCTACTCTGATGAACACAGAGGATCTTACTCTTCTGTAAATTATTCTCACACCAAATGATCTTTCCATATAGTTTAGGCTGTAAATAGTCTGGTTAGTTCGCAGCTGAGCTGATATAAGAGATTATGCTATTTAGATGTAAAAGTCCGTAGAGAGCTAGTAGCTAGGAATATAGCTAATTTTATGGAGCATTTATTTATGGATACACTGAGAACAAGTGTTTGAAAATGTTTGTGTGAAGAGACTAAAAGATTATGGAACTAAATTCTAGCAACTTAGAAGCAAATCATTAAAGAAGAGTAGTTGCCTAGTTGGAAAAAGAGGCCATTTCGTTTTGTTTTGATTTTTCTGTTTAAATCTAAAGTCTTAAAAGGTAATTTTATTTCATTTTTTCTCTCTTTTTAATTGAAATATAGTTGCCACACAATATTATATGAGTTTCAGGTGTATTACATAGTGGTTTGACATTTGCAAACATTGTGAAATGATACGTTCAGTAACCATCTGTCCCCACACAGAGTTGTTACCATGTTATGGACTATATTCCTTATGCTGTATGTTATGCCATTGTGGTTTATTTATTTTGTAACTAGAGGTCTGGTCTCCTTCACTAATTTTACCCCCATCTCAACCCCCTTTCCTCTGGTAACCACCAGTTTGTTGTCTGTACCCCAAGTCTGTTTTCAGTTTTTTTGTTTTGTTTTCCTATTCCACATACAAGTGGGATTATATGATATATGTCGTTCCCTCTCTGACTTATTTCACTTAGTGTAACACCATCTAGATCCAGCCATGTTGTCACAAATGGAAAAATTCCTTTTTTGATAGTGAAATAAGATTCTATCATACATAAACCAAGTCTTCTTTATCCATTCATCTGTTGATGGACATTTAGTTTGCTTCCTTATCTTGGCTATCATGAATAATGCTGCTATGAACATTGGGGTGTATGTATCTTTTCAAGTTAGTGTTTTTGTTTCCTTCAGGTAAATATCCAGAAGTGAAATTGTTGGATCATATGGTAGTTCTGTGTTTAATGTTTTGAGAAACCTCCATACTGCTCTCCATAGTGGCTGCCCCAATTTGCATTCCCACCAGCAGTGCAGGAGGATTCCTTTTTCTCCACATCCTTACCAAGACCTGCTGTTTGCTGTCTTTCGAGGAGAACACTTTTGCCAGGTGTGAGATGGGATTCCCTGTGGTGTCGGTTTGCCACTTCATTTTAACGATGACACCCAGAGAGAGGCAGTGACTCATTTAAGGCTAAATGGCCTTTTCACAGCAAAGCCAGGATGGAGGTTTTGTCTTCACAATGGTCTTTCTACGTGAAAGAAACTAACATGAAATACTCCCATGGTAAATAGGAACGAGCTTATGTACGTTAGGTATCTGGCCTGCATACAAAGTTATTGTATCTGCGCCAACGTTAAGAAATCTGAGTCTTGGTGACATTAAGTTGCTCCAGGTCTCCAGATGAAAAGGGACTGAGCAGGGTTTTGGACCCTGTCTGTGTGCATTCCAACCTGTGTTCTCTTTACAGTGCAATACTGTTTTTAATCTGAGATAATCAACGAGTTGACACTCTAAACAGACTCAGACAATCAGGATAAACTGGATTTACTCTAGGTCTGCTACTATAGTTCATTTAAGTCAACCACTTAGCTGTGGGCCGCCTTGCGAGCTCTTGTAGTTAGCACCCCAGGGTCCTGTGTCTGATCCTAGGACCACTTATCCCATTGCTTTAGATGAACATTTTGCTCTGTGTTTCCCCATCAATAAAATATTGTATTAGGGGCAAGATGGAGTTCAAATTCAGTAGCTGACTATTTCTAAAATACAATCTCTCCTAAAAGCTGCCAACAATTCAGATTAACTCTACTTTGGGGTCAGATGTCTGAATGTCCCTCACTAGAGTTCATCTGTGTCTACCATGTACTATTTACTTCACATCTTTATATGTTCACTAAAGTTATCACCAGGCATTAAACAGACCGGACCATACTGTTCCCAGTTACCACCTTGAAGTGATGCAGTGGTACCAACCAGAGGCTGGTACCAGACAGAGACCAGAAGACTCTGAGAAGGAAGCCCTGAGTCTTAGATTCCCTGTCTACCACTCAGCAATCAGATGGCCTTGGTTTAATCCACTCATAACCTTTCAATTTTTGTATGGATGTAAGACGGGGACAATCATTTTGTCTCCCTCTCAACATTACAAAAATAAATGGAATAAATGTATTTTATAACAGGTTTTAAAATGGGAAATTATTATTAAACAGTATACTTTATTGCTGGGTCCACAGTCCATGATGATTTAATTTAAATATTTGCAGCAGGAACTTACCAAGCAGTAAGTCATAGAGTAAGCCCAACTTTCAAAGAATCAAATAATAATTTGCTCTTAGGAAAATATGTCTCTTGAATGTGGCCCAGAGGAATAAAGGGAATGATCATCAGGTTTTTGGATGATTTAAGAAGAGTTTTGGATGATTTGGAGGGAAACTCAGTGCCTTAAATGGATTTGATTAGTATTATAATGAAACAGTAAATAGCTAACTTGGAGAAGAGAAAGTAGGGAAAAGAATGATCAAACTTGTAGGAAGCCAAATTCAACAGACAGGACTAAGAAAAATAAATTTAGAGTATTTTCATAGATACACTCTTGCCATATTTAAAAAAAAAACCTAAAAATATACCTGTTAACATCCGTGAAGACAACAACTTTTCTCCATTTCTGTCCCAGAAGATTTAAACTATACTGATTTGCTGACCCTGAGATTGGTCTCACTTAGAAACATTTATGGAAAGCTCTGGCTCTGTTTGAAGAGAAGATATAATTTGACACTTTGCATAAAGGAAATAAAGATTCTTTTTTTCTGAATCTCTGGAGTTTGGTGCACTTTAAAGTGGACACGTGAGGATGAAAGACACTAAAGAACTCTGTGGTTCAAAAGTGAATGCAGTTTTTTTATTCAAGTGCAGTCAGTTACAGTGTGTCAATTTATGGTGTACAGCACAACGTCCCAGTCATGAATATACATGCATATATCCTTTTTCATTAAAGGTTATTACAAGATATTGAATAGAGTTCCCTGTGCTACACAGAAGAAATCTGATTTTTATCTATTTTAATATATAGTGGTTAACATTTGCACGTCTCAAACACCAAAATTTATCCCTACTCACCACTTTTTCCCCAGTAATCATAACAATGTTGACTTTGTCTATGAGTCAGTTTCTGTTTTGATGAGTTCATTTGTGTCCTTTCCCCCCCCTCTTTTTTTCAGATTCCACATATAAGTGATATCATATGGTATTTTTCTTTCTCTTTCTGGCTGACTTCACTTAGAATGATGATTTGCAGGTCCATCCATTTTGCCACAAATGCATTTTTTTAATATTTTATGGCTGAGTAATATTCCTTTGTATAAATATCTCACTCCTCACCAGTCAGAATGGTCATCATTAAAAAGTCCACATACAATAAATGCTGGAAAGGGTGTAGAGAAAAGGGAACCCTCCTACACTGCTGGTGGGAATGTAGTTTGGTGCAGCCATTATGGAAGACAGTATGGAGATTCCTCAAAAGACTAAAAACAGACTTACCCTATGATCCAGCAATCTCACACCTGGCCATATATCTGGAGGGAACTCTAATTTTAATATGAACACCCCAATGTTCATAGCAGCACTATATACAATAGCCAAGGCATGGAAACAGTCTAAATGTCCATTGACAGGTGACTAGGTAAAGAAGGTGTAATATATTTATACAATGGAATACTACTCAGCCATAAAAGATGATAAAATAATGCCATTTGCAGCAACGTGGATGGACCTGGAGATTGTCATTCTAAGTGAAGTAAGCCAGAAAGAGAAAGAAAAATACCATATGCTATCAGTCATATGTGGAATCTAAATAAAAGATAAATGAACTTATTTATAAAACAGAAACAGACTCAAAGACATAGAAAATAAACTTATGGTTACCAGGGCAAAGGGGGTAGAAAGGGATAAATTGGGAGGTCGAGATTTGCAGATACTAACTATTATATATAAACTAGATAAACAACATATTTTTACTGTATAGCACAGGGAACTATATTTGACATCTTGTAGTAACTGATATGAAAAAGAATATGTGTATTGATATGTATGACTGAACTATTATGCTGCATACCAGCAATTGACATATTGTAACTGACCATACTTAATTAAAAAAACAGACAGATTGAATGAAGGGACTCTTTACAGATCCATAGACAGGCTATGGGACACTGGTAAGGGATGGGTGTTCTCAAAGCTTGCACAGCAGGGAGCTGCATCTACCCTTGGCTGCAGGACCCAGGAAGACAGAAGTTATGGGGACTGGAGAGGTTCCAGTTCCAGCAGGGAACTACCCAGCAACCTCCTATAAAGGTGCACCTCCCAGTAGGCAGGGAGCTGGGATCCACTTCCCACCCCATTCTCCTGCCTCTGAGCTCCACCCCATGTCACCCATTGTCCAAACACACCTCAGAAGCCAGACAGCAAAAGAGCCTGGAGATGCCACCCATCTAGTTCAGCATCGGGGGCTGGCGAGGGCGGAAGGTGCCAAGAGTGCTTCTGGGAGGTCAGAGTCACAGCATTGTGCACATAGTTGCAAACAGCTCAGAGATGTAAAGGTGAAATGGAACATGAAGGTAATAAACATTGCACTGTATTTTTCACACAAATCACGTTTGATCACCTTTTAAATTTCCTTAGATTAAATGAATATTTTAGTGCTACACATACTGGATTATTTAAAAAATATTTCCATCAGGTTAATACTGACTTGTTCAGAGAATGAGTAGAAAAAGTGTAGAAATTGGAACATTAGACCTCTTGCGGCATATTGTACCATACTATAGAAACACTTTCTTCTTTGGAGTGTTACTTTTTACTGGCAAGAACGGTATTGTGTAAATGTCATCTTAGAAATATATTGCGTGCATCAATGTCAAGGCTATAATATTTTTTCCATATGGGAGGGAGTAAGTCTCATAAGAGTTACCTTCATTATAGATTCTCCAAGATAACTCGCAGCTGTCTGCGTGGACCCTTAAAAACCCTGCACAACTGAACATAAATTATTTGAAATGCTTTTATTGGCAAATACACTGTGAAATCCTTGTCTTGATTGTGACAACTGCTTTTTAAGCTACTTGGAAATATTTGTTTCTTAAAAGCAGTATAAAAACTCAAAAATTGATCTACAATTTTAAATAGAATATATATATACATGTGTATATGTGTGGGGTGTATGTGTGTGTTCTTCAGAAAATATGTCAGGGTGATGCCAGCAATTATTCTTTTAATACTTAATGTGTTGTGAGATTATACATCACCTGTGCAAAACAGTATTTTGTCTACTGTCTTATTGAACAAAATGCAATACTATGGAATCTACACAAAGTCTGAGTGTTTGGAAATCAGAAAATAAGTGTGAAATCCTACTAATGAAGGGCTTCAGATTTTTATTGACTACAAGATTCATAAATTGCTATATATAAGCATAAAATTAAAATATTTATAAAATTTATAAGATGCTATATATAAACATAAGATTAAAATATTGGGGCTCATGGAATTTGTAGGAAAGTATCTAATATTTAACTGTGTCTTTGAGATGCGTTCAAAAACGTGAGTAAATTAAATTGGCTGAAAAGGAATTTGCACGCAGTGTATAGATAACTCTATGCAGAGTAAACTTGTAAAATTACCATCGATCAGTGGTAATTTCTGCTGAGGAGGATGGGGTGGCTGTGCTTGGAACCAAGGATGTGTGTGTGTGTGTGTCTGCATTTGGGTTTGTTTGTGTCTGAACTCAGTGTTGTGGGTTTTTTTCCAGGATTGTTCTATCTTAAAATATTATCTCCCTCTGTGCCCACAAGTTTATTCATATTTGTCAACCAATTTGTCTCAATTTTGGGTTTAGAAAAACGGTCACCACAGGCGTACAAGCTTTAGGTAAGATTGGAGCCATCCTCTCGCCTTCCTATTGTACGTCTGGTTAACACCTAGCATACAAAATAGACAGTGCACACTCCCAAAGTGAGGGCTGTTGCGGAACAGACACAGAAGGTCGAACAAACACTTGAAGCCAGTCAGGGGCACATGCTGTGCACCGGGAAGCAGAGAATCAATCATGGGGTTGGAGACGGGAGCTTGGCTCTAATCCAAACCAGGGTGAGCTAATGGGACGTCACACGGAGAGAGGTCTGAGGAAGACTTTAACCCAACAGCACTGAGAGGAAGCACCCAATTTGTGCTCTGATTTTCAAACAGAACACTCTTAGCAACAGATTTCTAAGTAGCACAGTGGGAATGCTGCGTTTCTGTCACTTTGAAAAATCATCTTATTTCACGAAGCATATAAATTTCTAGGTAAACAAAACCCACTTAAGATAAAGCTAATGAGGCATTTAGTGAAGAGGAAGATGTGTGAAAATTATACAGTGCTGGAAAAAAAGGTCTTTTATTCTTGGAGTTTAGGAGACGCAGAGCAATACATTGTGCCGTGAGGGTAGTTTCCCATTGTCATCATCTCCTATTGTGTGGGTCCACAGACGTGTGTCATCCTTCACAGACGAAATTACTGCTGGAAGAATGGAGACAAAAAAATGGGACAAAGTATTCCACCTTAGAAAATTACATCCAGAATCTGTAGACAGCGTCTCAGAAAGTAGGTTTCATTCAAACACGAAAGTTACTCTGAACCCTTCCAAGAAATGCTCAGAAGTCATTTTGAAACCTTTCAGTTTCTGTGAACTATTACAGCACATTTATAGAAGGTAAGTGAATGTTAGTGGATCTTTAAAAATTATAGTGCTTTATTTTTCCAAGCATCTCCTTAAAATGCAGAGCAATGCCATCGAGGCAGCTTTAAGATCTAAAAAAATGTTAGAATCCTCTTTATCTAACCATTGCAGGCAAGGAAAAAAAAACCCCAAAAAACTGCTTAGTGCCTACTTATGAAATGCTCCCAAAGACAAAGATCTTAAAAACTGGAGATGGTAAAAATACAGTTTCAAACACATGGTGCCCTTTACTGCACTACCAAGCTCCATGCTGAGTTGGCAGCCTCGACGTATTAGAAAAAATGGCCCAGAAATGTATGGAGTTCCCCTCTTTCCTCAGAGTCAGAGTCACTGAAACAGGGGTGCTCGGGCACTCAGCCCACTGTGCTCACTCTGGGATGGTTGTGAAAAAAATGACTTGCAAAATTTCCCCAGACAGAAAAATACAGCAGACACATAGCTTTCACTATCTGGAGGACTAAACTGGTTCTTTAGATTTTAAACAAATGTTCTAGGTACATCTAAAGGCCAGATGTGTAAACATTTCATGTTCCTGCCAACCAGACTGAAGGGAAGAGCCAAGGTGACTGCTCTGTTATTTATATATTTATCCCTTTTGTTTGTATTTTTCACAAAACTGGTAGATCATCTTTCATCTGTTTACAGTGTATCATGACGAAGTTTCCAATACTATAAGCATAAAAGGATGCCAGATCTTAATGTTTTGAGGCAGAGTCCACATCTGGGGCTGTCTAAGAGCTTCGGTGTTGAGATGTAGTTTACTGGTGAGAAATCGATTGTGCATTATACGTAAAAAAAGTTCAATATGCTATTCAATAAACTCACTTAAAAATGTACACAAAAGCCCCTTTAATATTCAATTTCATTTGATAAGGAGCATTGCTCCTACAAAACTGTGGGTCTGGACCAAATGAAATTAATTTAAAAGTCAACATATCTTCCAATAATGACAGGTGGTAAAATGATGTGCAAAGTACCCAGACAGACATCTACACTAAAACAATCTCAGATGGTACAATCCTAGGTGGGAGACTAGTATAAATTGTCTGTTGATGGAAGGATGGATGAAGCAGTGCCCTATGTTTACATATTTTGTGTAATTGTCTCAATTTTTCCTTACAGAAATCCTTTGTAGTACAGAGTCAGAATTCATGTTTTCCAGATTATAGGTTATGGTCCCCAGACCTCCAGGATCTGTTGGAGAATCACGGGGAAACAGGATGCACTGAATGGTTTTAAGGTAATAATGCAGAGAATGGCTAATTACACATGCCTCATTTAGTAATAAACAGTATAAGTAGCTACATTTTTGTAGTTTTGTAGATGAGTTCATTAGTGGCCTCTTTTTTCTTTTCTTTTTTTGATTTAGATTCCACATATGAGTGATATATGGTATTTTTCTTCCTCTTTCTGGTTGACTTCACTTAGAATGATGACCTCCAGATCCACCCATATTGCCGCAAATGGCATTATTATTATTATTATTATTATTATTATTATTATTAATCATTGAGTAGTATTCCATTGTATAAATATACCATGACTTCCTTATCCAGTTGTATGTTGATGGACATTTAGGTTGCTTCCACGTCTTGGCTATTGTTCTTGTGTTTCTGTGAGCAATGGGGTGCATATGTCTTTTTGAATTAGGGATGGGAAGGGATAAATTAGGAAGTTTGAGATTTGCAAAGGTTAACCATTATATATAAAAATAGATAAAAACAAATTTCTTCTGTCTAGCATGGAACCATATTCAATATCTTGTAATAACCTTTAATGAAAAAGAATATGAACATGACTATATGTATATATATTTGCATGACTGGGGCATTGTGCTGTGCACCAGAAATTGACACACTGTAACTAACTATACTTAAGTTAAAAAAAAGTTTTAATAAGTGAATGAATTTCAGTGGATTTTTCATAATATTCACACAGATGATGGTGACTAAGAAGCCTGTTAAAATTCTTTACATTCTAGGGCAGTCTTGTTTTTCCCAAGAGTGGACTGAGATGTTCCGTGGTGGTTTAAGGAAGGCATAGGGCACTTTTCACACTTGCTGGAAAACAAACCCTTCTAAAGTCAGAAATTGCCCCACTGACTAGTTCTAGCTGAAAAGTTAATTTGCCAATCTCTTTGTGTTTTTGAATCTCCATTTTTTCCAGGTTATGTATGATATAAACCAATAAGGGTTATTGAGACTAGTGATAAAAGTATCGCCTTCTTGAAACAAGAAATAGGTTAAATGGACCAGCAACTGTTAGGAAAGTTAAGTGTTACTATCCATCCACAAAAAATATGGTAATAAACTCATGTTCCTTACCTGTCAAGTGAAGAGGAGAGGAGTGTAACTCGATTTACCTCAACAAGGCATTTTGAGTGTTACAAACATAAGAAAAAGTTCATTTTAATTAAGCCATTTGACAGTCTTGTCAAAATACCTTGGCTAATTACATTAATTCACTCTTTTTGGTCATTGAGTTAATGTGGGCAACAGACATCTCTTTCACCTTAATTCTCCCATTGTCTAAATCTTTTTCTTTGTTTTTTTTTTATAACAAGTATTATATTGTTTTAAGTCTGTTCTAGCTTGATAACTGGGGTAAGGGAACATTCTTCACTGAACAAACAGAAAATCAGTGGACAATTATCAATCTACTCAGCATCTTCCTGCCTTTCAGGGAGTTTCCACACTTTCTTCTCATCCTCTGCCCAGACTCCCTAATGAGTTTTTGCACCAGGTGAGTCCTCACAAGGAAATGATTTCCTGCCACAGCCCCGATATCGGCCATCTCTCTTGACAGCTCCCTTTATCAAATGAGGGAAGAAACTCTCCAGGGATTGGAGTCACCTCCTTCTCTGTCCTCCTCTTCTAAATCAGTAAGGTAATTCAAAGTCAGCCCCGAGGAAGACAAAAGCAATTGGCTAGCTTGTCTTCACTTCCGCACTGCCAATATAGTCATCACATCCGTCGCTCAAGATATCCTCATGGAAAGGACAAATGATTGAATGAATGAGTAACTAAAAGTGATTCATCCTGTCTATACCTTTGAGGCTGCCTGCTTATGATGTGGTTTGATGTCCTCACATGCTCTTAGAGAAAATGCTCTAAGTGGAAAAGGAAGGCTATCATGGCTTCGTAGACAATGGAGAAATTTATAATTGAATACGTGACTTCTTAGCGACTTTAGATTATACCACGGGGAGCATTTCACTGAATGGGCTGTATGCGAGTTTGGCCCATGACAACTATAATAATCAAAATTAGATTATTATTATGTTTCAAACTTGTCAACACAGAAATATATTTTTGAATAGATTTCTTCTCAGATGACAGATTCCTTCCTCCCCTTTCCAATTTACTATGCAAAAAATATATTAAATCATCTTTATTAATAGTTAATTTTTCCCCACTTGGGGGAAATAACATAAGGTGCAAAGGCCATATAATTCATCTGCAGAAAGAGTTAGTGGGATGAGAATCCCACAGGAAGGATACAGAGAACCAATTAAAGTAATGGAACCCATTAAATGTTTCCATTGCATGAGTGTTTTGCTTACAGTGTCAAATTAAGGAGAGTCCCATAGCGGTCAAGACCGTGTCTCTGCAGTAGACATCTGCGCATGTTGCAGGCTAGAATCCAGACTCTGCTACTAACCAGAGTTATGAGTTTAGCAAGTTATTTCACCTCAGCTTCTTCTCCAGTCATTGGGTTTATAACCAAATGGTTTATTCAAAGGGATAACTCTTATTGAGTGTTCATAATATTATCTACAGGTAATGTACATTCAATAGCAATTTTAGTACTATTAGTAAAATAAATATTATCCACTAACACAGGATGCTGTAGCCTTTGGGTGAAGAAGGGTACGCATTTCTAAGAAACAACAGGAATCAACTGTTATTCTTTGACCACAAGGGTAAAGCCCAAAGCATATGACAAGTGGAACATGTACTGATGGTGGTTCTGATCTGTATGATGGGGATGCACTTAAAATGCTGGTTAGAAAGTGAAGATACCAAGTAAGAAGGACCCATTGTGGCAATTTCCTGCAACCACAAACTTCGTGCAGTTTGGGTGAAGGTTCTCGACAATCATTTTCCAATCCCACTGGACTGAATCCATATGTCTTCAACCCTAGATTATAATATTTTCTTTAAAATATTCTCCTGTCTCCAGACATTGTCCATCAAACCTAAAACTTGCTCATCAATTTGCAAATTAATGTTCAGAAAGCACTGTTTCAGTAGTGTCCCCCTTGAGTTTCAAAACCATCGATTTCTTCACTGCCTATAAAACAAAGTGCAAGTTCTTTAACCTTCACTCAAAAATCCCCGTATTACCCCCAATTTTCATATCTGAATCTAGCCTTTACTTACTATCCTTTTAAAACCATATTACAGCTAGCATAAACTCTAGACATCTCGCCATTACAGTCAATCAGATACGATACTGCACACAGCCTTATGCATCCAGTCTTTTACATTCTGTGTCTGATACATTCCTTGAGTTGGATGATGCATCTAGTAAATATTTGAATTTATGTGAAATTCTCAACAGAGTGATTTGTATTAAGTACTTTTTGACACAATGATAGGACAATTTGTCAATGTTCAAACTCAGGTTGGGAGGCCCCTGTTCCAGAGATTATAACCAGCTCAGACAAAAATTAGTCACCTCGTACCCTTCCCTCTTTCCCATCTTCAAAGCCCCTGGTAATCATTTTTCTTAAATAGATTTGTATATCTGGTTTCTCTTTTTCTGTATATCCTCCTTCGGCTGGTTAATTGTGAGGATGTTCTAAGTGGTCTCCCTCCTTCCAAATTGGTCTGTCCTCTGCCTTGCTCAGTGCTTCCAGGCTGGTTGTACCCAAGCTCTACTCTGTGAATATTCTGCAATGGTTTCTTATCCCATGAAGCACCAAATCCAAACTCTTTCACAAGACACTCAAAGTTCATAGGCTGTGATCTTCACCCTCCTCCACCTCTTACATTCTCTCTCTACTGCATGTAGTAATTGCAGGTGTGCAATATTATATCATTTCTGAGCACTGATCTTTGCTCATTATGGCAGTCAGACCCCAGGGTACTGCCAATAATTCCCAAACTCTGGTGGGCATGCTTTTGTATAACTCCTGTCCCTGGATTGTGGTTGGAAACTGTCATTTGTTTCTAATCAATAAAATTTGGCAAAAGTGGGGCTATCACTCCTGTGATCAAGTTACATTATATAGTAAAGGTTAAGGGATTTTGCAGATGTAGTTAAAGTCTCATATAAGTTGATTCTGAGTTAATAAAAAGGGAGACTGTTTCAGGTGGGCCTGGCTTAATCAGATGAAAGCCCTTAAAAGTGAGTGGCTACCTTTATGGCTTTGTAGAGGCGAACATCCATGTTTGAAATGCCCATGGAGAAGGGAGCTTAAGGAAGCTTTCAGACCCCTGGCTCCATCCAGTGACAAATCAGGACATCAGCCAACCAGCCACAAGAATATTAATTCTGCCAACAAACTGAATGAGCTTGGAAACCAGTTCTTCCCCAGTCGTGCCTCCAGAT
This sequence comes from Vicugna pacos, assembly GCF_048564905.1. Lineage (NCBI taxonomy): Eukaryota > Metazoa > Chordata > Mammalia > Artiodactyla > Camelidae > Vicugna > Vicugna pacos. Next base: position 1,364,450 of record NC_133017.1, read on the forward strand.
GAGAATGCAGACCAGGACAACACCTTGACTGCAGCGACATGAGACCCTGGGTAGACGGACTCAGCTAGGCATGCCCAGACTCCTGCCACGGGGATGTTGTAAGATAACAAATGTGTGCTGTTTCAAACCACCTAACAGGTTGTGCTCTGTGATGCAGCAATAGATAACAATAAATCATACAATTATTTTTGCCTGCAACATGTTTTCACCCTACTCTCTACTCAGGTCTGCATCTCACTAAAATAATCCTTTGAGAATCAACCTAAATATCACCTCGTCTGTGAATCATTTTCTTACTTACTAGCATGGGTTAATTACACCTGCTCTGTGCTTTCAGTGTTTTCTACAAATCCTTATTGATACTCAACATGCTAAACTAGAATTTGATTTTACACATATGTTTCTTACAGTTAAAAAATGATTTCCTTGAGAGGAGACTTCATGTCTAAGCAAACACTCAGCGTATGCATTTGAATATATTTAAACAATATAAATATTTAATACAATATTTAAATAATAATTAATATTACATTAGATGCTCTAATGTCATTTGGTATTATGAGCACAATTTTGTGGATTCTTATGGTACTTGAACTATCTGTTAAATATCTCAGAATACTTTGCTTTAAAAAAGAGAGGGAAGTAGAATTCTTAGAAAAGGAGAGAACAGAAATTGGGAAAATTCAGGGAGAAGAGACAAAATTTCATCTTAAAGGATAATTTTTTAAAAATAAATTGATGCATTTTATTAGACCGAAGAAATATTTGTTTATTTATTTATTTATCCAACTACATTTGTGTTTTTTATTCAGTTATTTTAAACTGAAGTACAGTCAGTTACATGTCAATTTCTGGTACACAGCACAATGTCCCAGTCACGGATAACTTTTTAAAAATGATAGTTGGACATGAATATATTAGTTTCAAGCAGTGACTTGATCTCGATCAGAATGAGTTCTAAATTTTACTGTTACTCTGAAATGAAATAAAATGAGATGAATTAAAATGAGAAGAAGAAAACGGTTACCATTTCTGGAGTTCCGACACAGTATACCTGATGGTGATTTCATGGTGTCTGATGGATGACATGTGAAATGAAGCTTCAAAACCCACAAAACAGGGGTTAGACTAACGGTAGGTAACGAACACTAAAAGCGTAAACTAAGTGCGAGGAGTCTGATGCACACATGCCATGAGGAGTGGCGTGGCTGGGTTTACACGGAGCCATCGCACTCATGGAGGGAGGGCAGGCATTTGTCCTCTTCCTGGTGACAAGGCTTTCAGAGATGGTGCCGTGCACCAATGACCCATGGAAGGTACTGTCTCATAACCCACAGTTCCCTTCTATCAGAGGAAGACGTGTGAAACGTCTGGAACTAGCAGAACACATTGGCGGATTATCCACCAGGGTGATGTCATATGGTCCACGAGATGATTTATCTTCAGATGAAGGATTTAATTGTTTTAATAGAAAGAGAATGCTGATCAGCTTCAGCAATGTCATGTGCAAGGGCTTCTCGCTACATCTTATCTCAGCTTATAGAAACTCACTTCCACATAGACATTTTGATAGTCGTGAAACAATAAATCAGGTAAGATATCAATAACATGTATTTTCCAGAGTGGTGATTGTTTACCAGCAATTGTACAGCTAGTAAGTCACAAAGCAGAACAAAGCTTTCTGCAGTGGGTTCTGAGATCTTCTGCATTGGAACTGACCATGTGCCAATCAGCCAGTGCATCACCTTAACTCTAACCCTAACCCTTCATGTGAGGTGAGGAACCATCTTCTGCTATTTCTGTACAGCTGACAATTCTCTGAAACAAAGGCCACAGAATTTGGAGTGAAAATATCAGCCTATTTGTTATCCTTTAATGTCCAGGAAAATGTCTTCTAAAAAGATTTAAGCAAAACAACAGAGACCTGAATTAAGGGATTTCTTACTTTGCCACAGCTAGCTCTAAAACCGTGGGTGTGTCCACTTCCAAGTCTCAACTTCCTCACTTGCAAAACTGGGTTAATTATTCCTGCCCTGCCTGCATCACAGAGCAGTTGTGGAAATGTTATGGACTAATGTGGGTGAGACCTGTCTGGAAGCCACATGATGCCTGAGAACTCTAGCCACAATTTCCACCCTACACAGAATCCATTCCTCAATATTTGAGTTGATTATTCAGCCAGACTCCTTGAATCATGGGGGGAAAAGCACATTATTGAAACCCTTTCTTTCATTTACTAACGTAGACTATTCTATTTCATGCTTTATAAAATGTTAAGTTTATTTTTAAAGGATCAGGATTCATCAGTATCAAAGGAAAAGAATGAAGTGTTTGACTGTGGTTGTATTTCTCCATACATAGGACCAGATAGCCCTCACTCAGCTAACTGAGATTAATCAAGCACAAATAGCATTTCAAAAAAAATTCTACTTCAGTACTTGTAAATTAAAGTGTACGTATAAATTATATGTATGTGTGTATATATATATAACATGAAAATGAGAGACGGGGAGAGAGATGGGGGATCTCTACTACCATTTCCCTTTGCGGGCCTTGGAGATGAAGAAAGGGCCATGAACCAAAGACTGTGACAGCCTTTAGCAGCTGACAGTGGCCCTCACTTTTTAGCCAGTGTAAAACCAGAGGCTTCAGTGTTACAGCCACAGAGAACTTAACTTCTGCCAACAACTCAAGTGAGCAAGACATGGGTTCCCCCTTAGTTCTCCCAGAGAGAAACACAGCCTGCTGACACCTTGATTTTAGCTTGGTTAAACTTGTGAATTTTCCCCTAGAGACCTGGAAAATAGCCAATCTGCGTTGTCTTCAGCAATCAAGTTGGTGGGACTTTGTTATGTCAGCAATAAAAAATGAATACAATTCCATCAGAGACTATGAAAACAAGGACGTAACAGATTCTCCACCCTTCGTCTTTCAGTTCCTAGGAAATGGTGGCCATTGGTCACAGGAAAACTGGTTTACCAGCCATTAGTGCTGTTCACAGATGTTCTGCTTCCTCTCTTCATCACATAATGAGGTTTACTGTCCCTGCCTCCTTGAAGTAAGGTCCAACTATGCCACTTGGTCAGCAGCATGCAAGCAAAGGTGTGCTACATCCAGAACGTCACCTGTCAGGTCTTTTTCAGTTCTTCCCTGTGATTAGAAATGTTCCAGATCTGTCTGTGTCTTTGATGAAATCAAGCAGCAGCAGAGTTCCCCACTAACTAGATACCCATGAAGTGTGAATAATTGAGAAGGAAAAAAAAAATTGTTCGTTTGAAGTCACTACATTTGGGGTTTATTTCCATGGTGCAGCCCACCTTGTCAACCCTGACAGTTATGCTGATCCAAAAAAAAAAGAAAAAATGCTCTCCCAGCGTTCTGGAGTTAATAATAGCCCAGCAGTCAGTTTCACAGTGTAAATTTACATTCAGGCGTATGCAGAGGGAGGAAATACAATTCTCTTGTTCTGTTTTGCCAAATTATGTAGAACTATAACAGTATAGACAGATTAGATGACATTATAAGAAAAATTTAACTTGAATTCATCTTCCAGCAACAGTGGGCTAGTTAAATACCAACAGCTGAACAGCTGAGCAGTTGCTCCACTACTGAGAACACCTAGTAAAGTGCCAGAGAGGAGGTACCAGGTAGCCACGAAGGGGTGAAGATGTGAGGGGACATAATTCAGCCCATAACACATCACCGACCCAACTGTGTGCTTGGGACATTCACCAAGATTGAAACATAGGGGCCATAAAATGACAACAAAATTAAAAGAATCTGGGAGACAAATCAATGAAGCTAGAAATTTATTTAAGAAAAAGAAACAGATCAATTCTCCTTATTTTCAAGAGTCATGTTCTTTAAAATGAACACTGGATAAATAAATACTGTATCATCGCTTCTAGGGAATATATTCATATTTATCCATCCCTCACATCAATTATACTCTTAAATACCAAAAATACTTATCCTGGTAGATTCTTTTTTCTTTATTTGCAAGGGATGTTCAGATGTTAAGTGACTTGCTAGGGGCTGCCCCACTAACAGATGTCAGAGGTGGGATTCAAATGTGGTCCAATGGCCCCGAACCAGGGCTTCCTCACTTCCTCCCCGATCTGTCCTCTGGTCATTTCCATATGAGACCTGAAACAAGAAGGCAGCATGCACCCTGGTTCTACCTTGGCTGGGACATAGGCATCATGTCTAAAATTTCTCAGCAATCTGTGCAAGTCTGTTGATGACCAGTAAATCAATCAGAGTATTGAGTTTGGGGTTATGAATATATTTTAGTGAGTATGCAAATTCTCAAATACAGAATCCACAAATAACTAGAAAGCAACAGACTTCTGAAAACCCAGTGGGTCAAAAAGAAATCACCATGAAAATCAAAAACTACTTTCAACAGCATAATAATATGCAAACAGCATATCAAAACTGGTAGGATGAAGCTTAATCAAAGCTTAGAGGAAAATTAACTGCATTCAGAGGCATAATTAGAAGAAAAGAAAGGGAGTGGTAAAAATAATAGAGAAAAGTAATTAAATTGATCAAACATGATAAATTAATTGAAAGAAAGACATTCTTTGAAAGGACCAATAAAATTGATAAACTTTGATCGATTTGGTGAGAAAAAAATTGGAGGGAAGACATAATTAATTAATATCAGGAATGAAAAGGAGATATTACTGCAGACAATATAGACATTACATGGTTCATAAATTTTGACAGACTTTTTAATATCAGTGAATAATTTTATAGCAATAAATAAGAAATAGTAAAGGAAATAAAAATATCCTAGAGGAAAATATCCTAGAAAAATACAATTGAAGAAGAAAAATGGAACATATATATAGTTTTCTATTTTTAGTAAAAATAATTGAATCTAAAATTTAAAGCTTTTCCATGAAGAACACTCTTGTTCTAGTTGTCTTCATTGCTGAATTCTTGCAAACAATGTAGGAAAAATAAAACACACACCCACACTTTTCTGAATATTATTAGAAAAAGAGTGAAACTTCTCAACTCACTTTATGATCCAGCAGAAATATTGATAACAAACCCTAACAAAAATATTACAAAACAAGAAATACAGGTCCATGTTTGTCATGAAAATGGACTCATATATGACAGAATGGAGTTCATAAACTGACCCACAGATGATATGGACACCTGATTTATGACAAGGACGTCAGAGCAGAGGAGTTAAGAAAGATGAGAATTTCAAAAACTTGTGCTAGGTAAATTGGACGTACATATGGAAATAAATCTGACCCCATCTTAAAACCATCAATTTCACATGGATGAAACGTCTAGATAATACAGATGACTCTTGCATTACCTTGGGATGGGGAAATATTTCATAAGCAAAATATGAAAAGCACAACTAAAGCTTAAGGAAAAGATTGTTGTGTTGAACTATTTTAAAATTAAGAACTTCATTTCACTACAGACACCATGAAGAAAGTGAAAAATCAAGGCACAAAGTTACAGAAGATGCTGAGAACACTTTGACCTGAAATTAAACACATTTAGAATATATTAAGAAATTTTTCAAGTAACTAGGAAAATAGAGACAATTTAATAGCAAAATGGGTAAGAATCTTAAACAGGCAACTTCATAGGTGAAGATTCTAGAAAGCCAATAAGAGTGTGAAGAGACTGTCAGCTTCATTAGTCATTTGGGAAATGCCAACAAAACCCATTGCAAGCCACCAGCATACACCATCCACTAAAGAGATGACGAAAAAGATGGTGCTGTTAAGACCACGTATTGGCAATATTGTAGTAATGGAGGAATTACTAGACACTCTTGGGAGTGTAAATTATGTTCCATCCCTTTGGGAAGCTGCTTGTCAGCATCTCATATGATTTAATATATTTGTGCAATTCAACTCCTAGGTACACACAACCAGAGGACATGAAATAGAATTCCAATAGAAGATTAAAACACATAAAAAGATTAGCAAGTGGATCAAAAAATCAGATGGATGGATAAAGCAGAGACTCTTCATGATGATGCAAAACAATGAGAAAGAATGAATTGCTACGTGTAAATCACACAGTAATCTCACGAAAATAATGAGCGAAAAAAAGCCTTTTAAAAAAGCACACTTTTGTGTAAGTATTAAAAAGCTGAAAAAACAAAACAAAACACTAAAACCACTCTAAGATATGAGAAGTTTGGAGATGAGTTAAGTTTGAATTGGGAGGGAGCACAAACCGGCACCGTGGCACACGGCATCCTGTCCTTGACCTGTGAGTTTGCTACGCTGGGGACTTGACATTGTGGCAACTGATTGAACTGTTCAATTATGGTTCATTTACTTCTGTAACTTTGTTATAATTCAATGAACGATTTTAAATGACTTTTAAATACTAAAGTATGACTTAAATTATTCAAAAACAATGATACATCCTGAGAACATACAGCAAGCCATTTCAGAAGAGGACCTTTAGAGATCACCTTCTGGCTCTGCTTTGCCGTCAGTCTACCTATTTCTAAAGATGGCAAACAGGTGAGTTATTTAGATAACTAACCCAGGGGAAAAAGGCAACATAAATATTGTAGTATCTGATTTCAGCCTGCTAGTCTGGAAAATTAATTTTGTAATTAAAAATTTAAATGTTATTACAAAGAGGGTGTGGTTTGGTTTGGGAATCACACTGAGTACATTTTATAAAGCAGAATAATTTTGCTAAGAAACTGTCATTTTTTTCAAAATTAGGTGATCCTAATTTTGCATATTGTTAATTATAACTATGAATTACCTGAAAAAAATCCGTCTCTTATCTAGTCATCCCCATATACTCTCAGTAATGAAACCCATATTAATGGAAATGCATTTTAAGTAATTACATTCTGAAATAGCTCTGAGGTTAGAAGCTTGTTTACTATGGACACAAAGAAAATAAAACTATTCAAGTTGCTTCTGTGAATGAAATTAGTGACAATACTTCTCTGTTTTGGAACTTATCCCATGGTTTGGATGCTGAAGAGTCAATTGAATCTAATTATGAGACTTCAAAATACTGCTACCCTAATAGTAAAGCATATAGTCATTTCTCACCAAAATATTACAGTCCTTAAAATTGTCACATACTAAAAAAATTCAAACGAATACTCATAACGTTATAAAGTTCATTGTATTCGGCTACGTCACAACAGTTTATGAACAATTTATCATAGAAAAATATAATGAATAATTATATTTTATACATTCAGTTGTAATAATAAGCTCCCTTTGAATAAATACTCACTAGGTAACATTAAAAAGATTTACATTGAGGTTGTCAAAAGTTAGTAATCTTATCATCTCTTTTTATACCTAATCTTACACACATACGCACACACATTTTCTATTTCCTCTTTGGGTCTTACCAGATCTTACAGACTGCAGTCAAGTGCAGAGACAGACAAAGTATATGCATCGCATACTGTGTTCATAAAGGCAAAATAGGCAAGTAGTGAACAGGCCTTAATCTGGTTATTTTTTAATTAATAAGACAACTACTCTGGGCTACACATATTTTTTAGTCCCTGTAGAGTTAACAACAGATATTCAAAGGAAAATCAGCATTCACAATAAGAGCAAAACTTTTTTTTTAATAATAATTTAGCGTCTAAGGGCTTTCATGTAACTAATCTCGTTGTATAAAATGTCATGCACTTGTCAGGGCAGTTCTAGAGATGAGTAACTGACACCTCCAAAAAAATTACAGGAAAAACTCAAAGTTGTATCAACTGGTAGATGTAAATTGTAGCCTTTAATAACCAAAGTAATGTTTTCTCAATACACTAGTTACTTTCTGAATTTATCGTGGCATATCACGATATATACCAAGTAAAATTATGTTAATAAACATTCTTTCTGCTCACAAACATAAAATATACTCCAAATGCCTTCAGAATTCCTTAGTTCTAATCTTAGTGTCACTTTCAAACTCCTTCAGTGCCATCTTTAGTTTCTCAACTTCCAAGATTTATAAATATTGAAAATTGGACCGTGGAAAACTTTTTTACTAATTGGAACTAAATATTGAATAATTGATGAACTACTTAGAAATATTTTTGTAAGATTTAATAATTAGAGCCAACTGAGAAAAATGATAACTCCAGTTTTCCTGAAGATTGGCTGTTGAGAAAAATCAATACATAAAAATCACAAATAACAAAGATGGATAGCAAGTTACTGCTTCCATGAGAAAAGGATTCTTTATTTTAGAAAACATATGTATGCAGAGATTCAGCCAATGGCAAATATTTGAAACACATAAAATTATTGCAGACATAGAAAGTGAGTTACTCAGTTGCTGTTCAGTAGAGTGTCAGTGTAAGGTGAAATGTGTGACTGTCACCGGATCTCGGCTGGAAAAGCACTTTAGAGATCCTATTCAAGGTCAAGTGTACACTTGAAACTGAATTGCAACCACAGCTGAGGTGTAACTCTTCCTCAGTTATTGATTTTCCCCCTGTTACTCCAGAGGTTGACTGCAACTTTCTCTCTGCCTAGAGCAAACTGGAGAAAGGTGCTAGGCATGTAAGTCCTAGAGACAGAAAGTCCAGTTTTCAAAATCTATTTGCTACGTGACCTTGGGCAAGTTTAGCAAACTCTCTGAGTTTCAGTTTCCCCATCCATAAAGTAGGAATCATCATAAAACCTATCTCATAAGGATGTGGGAAAAGTAAATGCAAGAAAAGGCTTTCTCACAGTACTTGCCGCAGAGTAAGAACTCAACGTGTAATAGTCACTACTGCCGTGGTTGTTAATAACATTTCTGTTTCTCTTAGCCCTTGACTGTTACAACTGCAGAGCCACAATCTCACACCCTCAGAGTCATGCTGGCCTGGTATTTTAGGTTCTCTGAGTGTTGTGATCTCTGAGAAACCTAGCTGGTTTGCCCATTCTTAACTTTTCTTATACTTCTCATTAATAAGGCTGGATGAACCACCTAGTCTTTTCATACCTGGGACCACAAATATCTCAGGACGAGGGCTGAGTAGTTTTTGAAATCAGTTTTCAACAGGTTGCTAGCTGCACTGTAATCTACTTAGTAAACTCTTGACAAACATTCTCAATCAGACCTCATGTTAATGTATTTTACTTGCTGGAGAATAGTATGGAAGGTGTTCTGGTTTGAGAAAAGGTTTGTTTTTTTTTTTTTTGAGGACTTGTATGAAACAAATTAAAATTAAAGGAGTGAGACAAGATTTTACGGGTGTTTATTTAGGACATTAAGCTGAAGAATTTGGACCAATGATTGCAAATTTATTACATCTTTCTGGTTTACTCTGATGGGTTATTTACAGGCTTGCAAAATTTCTGAGTTAAAAATGCTTGTAAGAGCATGCATCTTGTTTCTTCAAGAAAACTTACTGCCATCAAGTATCAATGTTTTCCTTGAAATATGGAAGAACTCATGAGCTGTGTCTGCAATTCTGAGCTAGACTATACAGTCAGAAAGAGGAACTACAGAAATCTCAGTCTCAGGAGTCGTAAGGAAGATAGATTTAGGTCAGCTCTATAGGGTAGATTGATGTGTCAAGGCTGAATCAGAGAGTAAGTGGTTGTTCAAGTGAATCAGATTGGTTATTTGTAAACTTTTTCACAACATCTTTTTTGTTTTTCTAGAGTATTTATTTTGTAAAGATATCCTGATGTCTAAAACCAGCCTGCAGTCTTGAAGGTAAGCACTGCAGAGTAGATGCTTCTGTCGTCAAATCGACTCTTCATGGTGTATTAACAATCTACTCCAAAATCTCAGGGGCTTAAAGCCAGACACGTTTATTTCTCACTCATGATGCATGTTCACCAAATGCCAACAGGGGACCCCCCCACACCCTCCTCACTCGGGGACTCAGATTGATCAAACATCCACCATTTAAAAGAATCACACTGAAGAGAGAAGCGACACTTGCACAGTCTTACATTGATAAATAAATGTTCTTACCTGAAAGTGACACTGTAGCCCAGTGCCACTGGCCAGACTGGTCACGTGACTTTGCCCAACAGAAGGCGTCGGGGGCAGTGACGTAAAATCCTTCCACGTGCCTGGCAGCAAAGATGGAGCAGATATGGAAGAGCATTAGACAAAAATCTTTGCTATACTGTCATAGAAAAACTACGTTTAACTTAAGTATTGGAAATACTTAAGGTATTGGAAAATCAATATTCCTCAACTGATGGAAAGAGAGCTCCCTACTAGAAAAATTAATAATGATGACATACTTGATGACCTTATCTCCAGGGGTCAGACACCTTCCTGTGGGCCATGATTTGATCTTACAACTCCATTCCAGTGTCAGCACAGACGATGTTGCAAGAGTAACCGATATGAAACCCGAGGCTTAGAAAGGTTAAGGGATCAGCATAAGCTGTGTGGCTGGTAAGTCAATCAGCCATTGGTTTCCTATATTCAAACACTTCAAAGGAACATTTTAAATTAGTGTCTCCCGCTTTCATGCTCATGCAATTCACTTGACGATCTTACTAAAAGGAGATTCTGAATCAGTAGTTTTGGGTCCTGAGAGTCTGCATTTGTAACAAGCTCCCAAATGATGGCCAGATCGCTGATTCATGGACTGGCCTCTGAGCAGCAAGACTTTAGAGGAACCACAGGTCATTTCTGCACCTTGTCAGTCACCACCGTCTACATGACCTCTCTCCCATGTGGGAGGACCCTCAGAGGCAGTGCAGGAATCACATGTTGAATTGCACATATGTCTTTTAACTTGGTAAAACTTTGAGTAGAAACATTCCAAAATGCACAGATGATGAGAAAAGCCACATGTTAACTTTGAGACTGCATCGTCTGATTCCCCCTTTGAATTGCAGTGAGAGTCAGCTGATGTGTGTACCTGGTGTGTGCAGGGCCGAGTCCACACCCACGGAGGTCAGGGTTAAGGAGAGGGGGTAACTGTACTCTGACACAGTACAATCGTACACTTCATGGTGTTTAGGATAGGTTGGTAGCTATTAAGATGGGCACTTTGCAAAAAATGCATTTATTATTTTCTTACCTAGCTCTTCAAGGAGAAAGCACTGTTTGCCACCAGACTCCACATTTGACATTTGAAAGGTACCTGTAGCTCTGTATCATAAATAACATCTTGAGGTCATTGCGTGCTGTTCAATTCAAAACAGGGGCTGAACAACAACAACAAAAAACACTGTTTCAAGGACAAAAGAAAAGACAATTGACTGAAAGAATTTTCTGGGGGCTGATTAGTAAGAGGGTCTTTGGGAAAAATTTGTCTGAGATTTGGTGGTCACGTTGCCTGCAAGACTCTTGAAAGGACACATCAGTCAGGTGTGACACGCTGCTGATTGCCTCATTAAATCACCATCACGGGCTACATTTGTCTCCTCAGGTCCAGTGGAAAAAAATATGATGGCAAGCTCTTTTCAAATTTTCTTATTGAAGCTTCTCCAAATAAATCTATATTTTACGTTGAGCTAAGCTATTTAATCATCAAGTTCTACCCTTCATATCAAGATATTTAGAGTAGGTGCCATGCTTCCTTAAACAAGGTCAAAGGACTAGTTTTAACAAGCTGGAGAAACTTTCCCAATATTAACACTCCAGAAACGTATTCCATAGACTGCAGTTCCAGGAAGATGGGAAAAAGTGAAGTTTACCATAGACTATTGGACAAAGGATTCATTGTCCACAAAGTTTACCCTTGAGTTCAGTTACTACTGTAAATTTGTGCTCCTGGAAGATGTCAATTTTTGGTTTACATTATATTATAAGTGAAATAATTTAAGATGCTGAACATTTACAACTTAACTAGAAGGACAGATATGCAAATGTAACTTTTCAATATGTGAAATGCTGGTATACTTCAGGGATTCAGACACAATTAAGCATTTCTTAGATCCTACTCCATTTCAAAAGCTTAGAATAGGTGTTAGAAGGATAATAAAGCCAGCATTGATGCTAATATTCTTATCTTCATTATAGTGATAATTATCTTTCCTCCAAGACCTTAGAGATATTAAAAAAAAAACTCACCAATAACTACAAGAAATTATAATAGAAAAGAACAAGTCTGACTCCAGATTAGGTCTGTTTCTTTGGCTTTAAACCTGTGTCCTTTTTTCTAGGCTCAGTCTTGCTGGCTCCACATATTTTGTAAAAGAATGTTGCCTTTAGCCTGAAATAGACAGGAGAGTCTCTTCCCAAGGCTCTGAACTTTAAGGATGTTAACACTTTTGCACTCCTATAAAGATAACAAGTTGCAGAATAGAAAATAATATTTGTTGTATTAGAGGTTTTACAGGGACACCATGACCTGATCCACATGGACAGTTACAAGAACAAAGTATGCCTGCACCAAGAAGTTTGCAACAACCAACCACACACCCTCCCCTTCTTAGTATAAAAGAAGCCTGAATTCTGACTTGAGTAACATGGTTCTCCAAGTCATTAACTTGCCATATACTCAGTCTGCTGGCTTTCTGAATAAAGCTGCTATTCCTTGCCTCAACAATTGTCTCCTGATTTACTAGCCTGTTGGGCAGTGAGTGGACCGAGTTTGGACTAGGTAACAAAATAGGATGGTATCAATTTATATTGCCACTAGTTGTATATAAAAAGTGGCTATTTGCACATTATTTGCACTGTTTCCATTATTTAACTTTTTCTAAGAGAGAGATATCTCAATTTGGAGAGTTTTTTTTTAAATGTGTTTTTTAAAATTTGTATTTATTTTGTGAATCGCTTGTTCATTTTGCAGGTCGTCATCTTTCTATTATTTACTTAGAAAATATTCTGGTACTAATATACAACATTGCTATATTTGCAAAATGTTTGTTACCCCGTCAAGATATACAAGGATTCAAAAATCAGTCATTGAGAAGTTTTCAGAGCTGTATTAGATTCAGCTTGGCTACATCAGTATAATCTGTAAAAATAAGAATGCCTGCTTTCGTAGAAGCAGTGAAGGTTATACAAATTATTAGAAAATAATATGCCAGATTTAGAGGCAAACTCTGTAATCATTTAAGGTACAGATAATCTCATCTTATAGAAACTCTTTTAGAGATAGAAAAGGAGGTAAAAATCTCCCACCTATTTTTTTTTCCACTGGGGAAAGAACTGTATTTGCATATATTTATGCCATCCTTGTCAGGAACTTTTTTTTGTTGTTATTTTGTTATCTTCTATTTTTTAGTGTATATATTTATTGAAGTCTAGTCAGTTTACAATGTTGTGTCAATTTCTGTTGTACAGCATAATGCTTCAGTCATATGTGAACATACATGTTTGTTTTCATATTCTTTTCGCCATAAGTTATGAAAAGATGTTGAATATAGTTCTCTGTGCTATAGGGTATGAACTTGTTGTTTATCTCTTTTACATGTAGTAGTTAGTATCTGCAAATCTCAAACTCCCAACTTATCCCCTCCCACCCCCTTCTCCCCCAGTAACCATAAATTTGTTTTCTGTGACTGTGAGTCTCTTTCTGTTTTGTAAATAACTTTGTCCTTTTTTCAGATTCCATATATAAGTGATAGCATATGTCCCAACTGTTTTTATGTAGCTGAAATAACTGTTGAACTGAAATCAGACAAGGACAAGATAAGAATGAAAAGTTGTGGACCAATGTCACTTATAAATACAGATGCAAAAGCTGTAGTGCAGAAAACCTGTGTAGCGTTGCTGAGTATGATGTTTTTAATGATGTTTGGAGTGAAGGGTAAGACTCCACGTAGATTATTAGCAGACTCTCTGATACCAGAGCAGTGTGGCAGAATCTCAGGTAGAGCTTTACCTAAATCAAGTCAAACGAACCTGGATGCATTCCCAAGTACTGGGCATAAAGCATGGATATTTTCTTCCTGATCTAAATTTTGCTAATCAAATTTCAACTTTGTGATCAGCTTTGCTGTTTACGAAAGGAATCTGTCAAATAAGAATTTTTCTTTGATGGGATCAAAAATTCTCAGAATGGATGAAAAGCAGGAGCTAGCTATATTGGGAAAGTTAGTACTTTTATTGACTTACGTGCCAAATAAAAATGCTATAGCTGCCAACTGACCAGTTTCAAAAGATGAGAAAACACTTATCATTGAGCCCAGAGTAAATGTTACCTCCAAAAGGCATTGTTACAGTTTAATATCTTTGCTTTTAGCTGCACTTATAAGACTATATCCAGGGCATATAGTCTTACCAAGAGCTCCCATTGTATACGACTTCTCTTGCTTGGCAGTACAGAAAAAGAAATAGTTAGAGTACCTCAAGACTTAGCTCTTTTGTAACAGCAAATGGAGTTTTGCTAAAGTCCTATCCACTTCAAATGGATCGATTTCATTTACAATATCCACAGTCAAAGGAATTTTCAGATCAGTTTGAAAGTAAAAGTAAACACAAGCTTCATTTTCTTTAATAATCACTAACATATTCTAGCTTTATTTGACCTCAATTGAAAGAATTCAATGAAAGATTCTACTGCATGAGAGAGACACACACAGAGAGGGAGACAGAGAGAGAGAAAGGGAATGTATGTCCTGGATAATAACATTATCTATTGTTATTTTTCATCATCACAGAAATAACTTTTTAAACAATAATATAAAAAAGTTATTCCTACATTTGGAAAGTGATGCACACTAAAATATGCCTCAAAGATCTGAGAGCTTGTAAGCATGTTTAATTTTCACTTTGTATTTAAATACTCACTTTGGAATAATGATATTCATTTCTGCATGCCTCTTGATTTACTCCAAGGAATTTAGCCCTCAAATCATTGTATTATTTTTATGGCTCTTTAAACAGAATATGAAATAAACACTTGAAAATATAGTAGCTGAATTTATCATTGACTTTCAAGTGCTTGTATGTATAATCAGAATAGAAGACTGAAATAAAGATGTTGAAGTCACTCTGTATGAACATTTTCGCATACATACATATTCAAACCTTTTCTTATGAAGAAGCCAAAATGCACTTTTTAAACTTTTCCTTCTTGCATATAATCTGTGACTGATAGTCATACATAATGATTCTTCACAATAGATACTTCACAGCTTCTGGAAATTTGCTTCTATTGTAAATGTTATATAGTCAAAGTCCAAGACCTTAAAGCATTGCTTTTTTATATATATGAAAAATATTTGTGGGCTACCCCAACCAAATGTTTACATTTTGATACAGGTATACCATTTCAGACTTCAAGTATATATTTTAAATTTCTGCCTTCCACAGCCAGGGACAAGAACAAATAAGCCTTTGAAGCAGTGAAACAGTTTGCTATCGAATTAACTTACTGATACTGCTTCAGAATAATTTAACTCCCTCGAACCAGAAGGTCCAACACTTTACCTTTAATCCTTTAAATTGAGTTTCATGCCACTTACTCAGATTTTGATACGGTTTTACGGTGCAAATTTCTACATACTCCGTGTGAATATTGAGTATTTTGGGGGTGTGGCTGAAGAATACAGAATGTTCACTAGTGTTGCTTTGTGACTAATGGGGCATGACAGCAAATATCCCAGTGTGAGTGAGTTAATTAATATTTTGCAGTACTTAATGCATCGATTTCAGTTCGCAAGGCAGATTCTGCATGCAAATTAGCGTAGGTCCCACTATCCAGTGTCTTGATAGAATCCATGAAATGAGCCACAGGGAACTTCTACTGAACTATTACCATGTGCAATCCAGCTGCTTTACTGTAAATATTTTAAGGTACTACCTTGAAGTTTATATCAAATACTAATTAATTCATTTTAATAATTAGCATAGCGTTTATTATTTCCATAATACCAACTCAAATCTTTGAGTCAGATTTTAGATTAAAAAGAAAAGTTACACAGCATTTAACTATTAAAGTTTTTATTTTTAGCATATTTCCACCAGGGGGCACTACCCACATATAGTGTAAAAATCAGTCTCCTTTCTGAATTGTAAAGGTGTCTATGTGACAAATATCTGTCTCCAGATCATTTATTTTTAAGCCTAAAGGTTAAACCTTTGAGTCAAAATGCAGTGTTATATTTCCATCATATTTACCTCTATAATCTAGGCAGGCCATTTGGTTAGAAAATGCCCTTTATGAAATCATCAAATTTAGAATGCTTCACTTTATTTAAATCAGCAACTAAAATCCACACTATTGTGGATTGTGCTAGCAGGACTTAATTCATTATCTTCTGAATATTAAAGAGAATAATTTACTTAGTTGAAATTAGTAGATTAAATGTAAAGAATTGTTACAGTAAAAATCACAAGTGCTAATTCAAATAGATAAAAATAATTTAGGGATTTTATTGAGATAGACTGCATAAGAAAAATAAACTGTAAATAAAATAAATCCTACAGTCTAGTCATGCGGCCTCAGATACCTCTAGTTCCATTAATATTAAAATTCTGATTTTTTATAAGCCATTTATATGATTACAGGAATCAAGTACTCTCTCACCATAAAGAAATACATTAAGTGCAGCTATAACTCCTAGAATTAAAATTATCCCCTATGTTTAAAAAAGTTGATTTTCAACTTCCATTTGGTTTTCCACTTTTAAGTCTATAAGAAAAATATTGTGTTGTTATGATTTTTGAAACAACCTAACTGAAACATTAATTTATTTAATCATGTTATTTAAAATAGTGGTGATTATTTCTGTGGTTTTAGTAAAAGATGATCACAGTGTACTACAAAAGTAGCAGAAATAGCCAGACAGTCACAGTCCTAAGAGCAGATAATTGCATTACTTGAAAGATCTATCTTAAGATAATAAGTAGAAAAACAGAAGTCTACAGCTTAGATCAAGAGAAGGTACCCCTTACAGTGTTAATCTCTTAAAAACTTGATAGCCTCTATCTCTTTCAAATGACAAATCGGTTCTAAGTTTCTCTGTAAATCACCAGGCTGATAACCCTTTTGATTTCTTAATCTTCCCAGTGTTGCTGAAACTGTGGGTATGGGATTAACATGGTCTTGCAAGTTTCACGATTTAATCAATCAAAAATCGAGGACTTACTGAGCATCTCTAAGATAACCCCGCAAATTCCACTATCTAGAATTTGAACCTGAAACTCCTTCTAGTCCAACCCTCCTCCCTCGTTCCTGTTCTGCATGAAACTATTAGCGTGAAATAGGTGTGAGAAACAGCCACTTGCTTATTCAAACAAGCATTCATCATTAACTTGAGGGGGTGTGAATGTATGTTTATCTCATATATTTTACATGGACAAGAACAGATTGGAAGGAAGATGGTGGAATATGGCTGTAAATTTCTGTACGTGTAGGTTAGTGAATTTAGAGAGCATTTTCTACTTACTCATCTGCTCCACATTTTTGAAGTCTCACAGTGTAACAAGCACTATGTTGTGCACTGAAGATATAATGGCAGATGAGACACAGTGCCTGTCCTTTTTTTTTTTTAATTGAAGTATAGTCAGTTACAATGTGTCAACTTCTGGTGTCCAGCATCGTGCCGCAGTCATGCATATACACTCATAGATTCCTTTTCATGTTCTTTTTCATTAGAGGTTACTACAAGATACTGAACACAGTTTTGTATTTATCTATTTTATATAAAGTAGTTAGTATTTGCAAATATCAAATTCCCAATTTATCCCTTCCCACCCCTTTTCCCCTGGTAACCATGATTGTTTATTGTGACTGCGAGTCTGTTTCTGTTTTGTAAATGAGTTCATTTGTGTCATCTTCTTTTTTTTCTTTTTAACTTCACATATGAGTGATATCACATGGTGTTTTTCTTTCTCCTTTTGGCTTACTTCACTTAGAATGACGATCTCCAGGTCCATCCATGTTGCTGGGAACAGCATTATTTCATTCTTTTTAATGGCCAAGTAGTATTCCTTTGTATAAATGTACCACAACTTCTTTATCCAGTCATCTGTCGATGGACATTTAGGTTGTTTCCATGTCTTGGCTATTGTAAATAGTGCTGCTATGAACATTGAGGTGCATGTATCTTTTCAAATTAGGGTCCTCTCTGGATATATGCCCAGGATTGGGATTGCTGGGTCATATGGTAAGTCTGTATTTAGTTTTTTGAGGACTCTCCATACTGGTTTCCGTAATGGCTGCAGCAAACTACATTCCCACCAACAATGTAGGAGGGTTCCCTTTTCTCCACAGCCTCTCCAGCAAGTGATTGTCCTTGATAGATGTGTTGGCAATGGATTCTGGGGAGCAAGAGGCAATGATGAGTTCACTTCTTTAAAAGTGGGTATTCTAACTGTCAAAAAAAAAATCTCTCAGTGAGATGCTACGTGTTGACTTCATTGAGCACAACTTTTGATTAAAGAATTCTAGTCTTGAACTAAATTGGACGGAACTGATTGACATACAGATTCTGTCCTGGCCGCCAAAGTTTCAAATGCCTTCCACTCCCAACTCTCCACATCTCCATTCCTATGGCAAAAAATGACTTTTTCCTCTATTTACACATTTATTTCAACATTTCTTTATACACTGTCATTTTTTTTACCTCTTTGTGAACTGATATATTATATGTAATGTCTGCTAGTTCTGGTTGTCTCATGAGTGAAATAAAATGTCTAACATGGGTTTATTTTTACATCTTTACAAGAGTCACGTTTTTACCATTTTTGGAAAATTATCATTTAACATGATTCATAGTTGGATCGGACATGAGAGTTTGGATCTCAGCAGTTTGCAGGTACAAGGCACCAGAATTCATGGGAGCAGATGAGAACTCCCAGGAAAACTGGACTTAGCAGGAAAAGAAGGATGAAAATAGAACCTTGAGGAAGGCTGTAATTCAACAAGTCAGATTTTGGAAGGGTTCCCTTACATCAAACATTTTTTCCCCACTTGATTCACTTTTCAATTCAGATTAAGTTTTCTGGAGTAGAAACACATTGTTAGAGCAATTTAGAGTGTCAGATTTTAAAAGTAAAATTTGCAGAGCAGAGCACATCTAGAACAGCAGTTTTCAATCTTGGCTGCACATTGAAATTATCTGTGAGCTTTTAAAGTGCTGGTACTTCTAATTCCATCCCCAGAGATTTTCATTTACCTGATTCAGGGCAGGGGTCTGGGTCTGGGATTTTTTCAAAATGTCCCTCTGTAATTCTTGTGTGCAACCAAGACTGAGAGACACTGAGCTAGGAAGGGATAGTGAAGATGCTCAGGGCCACAGAAGAGATGAGGAGGAGGCTTTCAGAGTGTGGTGTGGAGTGGGGAGTGGAAGGAGTTAGTCCCCATGGAAATGTGGCCATCTTCAAATGTTTGAAGGGGTGTCAGGCAATGCTCTATTTTGCTTCATACATATAGAAATAGGAAGTTCACTGGAGGTTGTTTAGGCTTATTCTAAGGAAGAAACATCAAACAATTGAAATATATTAAAATGTTAGAGGGTGCTTTGAAGAACAGTGAAGCCAACACTTGAGCATTGGGGACGACTGTCAGAGCTCTTTCTCTGGTACAACATTGTAAATTTGTCCGAATCTGTCATCTTCTTCAAAAATGATAAGTGACTACACTTAATGGCACTGTGAAAAAAATTTGAAATATCCTATTGAATATATTCATTACCCAGGGCATTTAATACATACATACATTTTTTTCCTGATAAATCTAGAGTCATCAGATTTCTCTTTCTTGAGGTCAAGATGGAGTCACCCCCATAATACAAAAGCATCTCAAGCAGCTCCCCATCACGGGTTTGCAAAAGGCTCTGGGTTAGTGGCTTGCCAGTTATGCTACGCATAACCTCAAAGTTTTCAGACTCCACGTGTAAGTGAGGTCTTGCAGTATCTGTCTTTCTGTGTCTGGCTTATTTCACTTAGCAGATTCCTGTAAGTTCATCCATGTTGTTGCAAATGGTAGAATTTCCTTCTTTTTTAAGGCTACGTATGATTCCATCGTGCATTCACACCACACTGCCTTTAGACCTTCTTCCATCAATGGACACTCAGTCTGCTAGGCTGTTGCCATATCTTGGCTATTGTGAATAATGCTACAGTAAACATGGGGTGTGGTTACCTCTTACAGAAACTGTTTTCATTTCCTTTGCGTAGGTCCCCAGAAGTGGGGTAGCTGGATTTTATGGTTCTTTTCCAAAAAAATAAAAATAAAAATTAGATTTGTGAGTTTAAAAAAAAAAGTAATGAGAAGATTCATGGTAAAGCAGATAGAAAAATGCATGGTGATTGCACAGATTGGCAACAGGAGAAAATGGACTGCTATTATTTCATGAGTCTAGTTTTGCGGGATGAAAATTCCTGTGTGGATGGATAGTGGTGACGGGGAACCAACAACGTGACTGTACCTAATGGCTTGTTTTCTGTTTGCACTTTCTACAAGCCTCTCTCTCTTAATTGAAGATTGTGGCTTATTTTCTTAACAGAATCAGCTTTTGTAGTTCAGTTCTGTTGCTCTTTGATCTGAGCTCAGTTGAGAGTGACTAACAAGATTTACACTCCATCCAGAGTAAGACACACTAGACCCGCACTCCAGGCTTGGTATCTATTTTATTTTAGTTTAAGAAAATTTAGTTTGAGTCTTCTAGAAGGCAACATTTTTTTAACTGAAATATATCTGCTGATAAAAAAAATTGGAAGCAACCATTTATATCCTGGACAATTTCTTTCAGAACCCCTTTTTCCCTTGTCTTTATCTTCCATGACGTTTTTATGATATAGGGAATTCATCTACCATTTAAAAACTCATCCTACTTATTAGTTTTCCATATATAACATGCTCTTGTTCATTGCTACCTACTTTGAAAGTCTTTCAATCTCATTTCTGGCTTCTTACCCTCCCTCCTCATATCTTCCTGCTTGTCCCCTTACCCTAAAGCTCTCTTTTTCTGCTTTCTCTCCAATAAACTTGAGAATTCAGTTTTCAGTTGTCATTGAGTAGTTCCTAACTTACCATCTTGTAACTATCATGTGCTACCCTCTTTTTACTTTCATTTAACCCTTCCCTTGGAGAAGCAGGGCATTACTAATCTTTCTGAACCTGGTGTCTCATTTATAAAAATGAAAAGCATAATAGTACCTGCATCATAGGATTGTTGAAAATCAAATGAAACAGTGCATTCATCGTGCTTTTTAAAGTACTCTGCCAGGGTGAATATACCAAAGACGAGACCCGATCATTGCAGGGGCTGGGGCTTTAAAGATGTCACCATCCTAATATGAATTCCTCATTGCCTTCTGCGCAGCTCATAAGACTGTTTTTCTAATGGGATTTACTTCAAGTCTCCTGATTTATTACGTCCTGTATCCTAAAAAGAATCTTTCTAAAACACCATTTACATCATTTTACTCCACTCTGTAAAAAAGTTCAAAAGAGCTCCAATTTCTGATTTTTTTTAAGTATTACTACCTAATTAACATTCTTTACTGACTGTTATGGGCTGAATGCTTGTGGCCACACCCCCATTAGTGTATTGAAGCCTTACTTCCTCATGTGATGGTATTTGAAGAAAGAGCCTTGGAAGGTAATTAATATTAGATTAAGTCAAGGATGGGACACTCATCATGGGTCTGTGACCTTATAAAGAGAGAAATCTCTCTCTCTCTCTCTTTTGTCTCTTTCTCCAAGTGAATGCACAGAGAAAGGGTCATGGGAAGACACTTAAGAACTTGACTATTTGCAACATAAAGAGAGAGCTCTTGTCAAGGACTAGATTGGCCAGTAATTCCATGTTCTTGATCTTGGGCTTCTCAGCCTCCAGAACTGAGAATAAATGTCTGTTTTTTAAAAGCCATTTCATCTGTGATATTTTGTGTGTCAGCCTGAGATTACTAAGAAAATGATCATAGTGGTAATTCCTGAATTT
This sequence comes from Vicugna pacos, assembly GCF_048564905.1. Classification (NCBI taxonomy): domain Eukaryota; kingdom Metazoa; phylum Chordata; class Mammalia; order Artiodactyla; family Camelidae; genus Vicugna; species Vicugna pacos. Next base: position 1,386,241 of record NC_133017.1, read on the forward strand.
TAATGTCCCGTTATGAGAAATTCTAGCATATGCATATTTGATCTTTGTAACTTTTTAGTATTTTCAAATTGCATTCCCGAGTAAGTTCATCTTAAGCCACTTCCATTGAGAATAATTATGTGAAATAGGAAACAGTGGTTAAGAAGGCAAGAATGGAGATGAAGTGTGACACAGAGCAGATTAGATATTGTGTTTGTTTGTAAAAGAGCTAGGGGGTAATCAAGTAAATAGAGTCAGAATAGCTCAGATTCTTGCATTACATTTTTTAATATTTTAAGAGAGAGAGACAGAAGACTCATTTAAGGAATTCTAATTGGAATCCACTGTAATAAATTTGCTCATTTATTGACTGAGAAGTAGCTAAAACTATATAAAACAGGGTACTGAGAAAGGAGAATGGATGAAAACTAATAAACAGAAAAATAAAACTTTCATTGATATTGAGAAGAGACAGTTGAATGCCATTTATTTCAAAATTGAAGGCAAACAGAATTGTAAGCATCATTTTCAAGAATAAACACTTTTCAGTTAAACCACGAAACATGTTTTCTTTTTATTTAGAAATTTTATATTTATTTGAACTTCACATATATATGAAGCTGAAAAGCCTAATTTAACATACATTTCATTATATGCTTTTGTGTATACAGAAAAAGGAAAAACAAGCAAATAAACTGCTTAAATTATGATTAAATTTTCAGAGTCTGAATCATTTTTCAGTTTATGAACATTGTTGGTGATTTTTTACATCATCTTATCTGGGCTGTCATCAATTCTTTAAAAATGCCCATAAAAAAACTAAACTTAATGGTGGTGTGGGCTCAAAGCAGGATTTACAGTAGTGAAGAGCTGGCCTATTTTCCATTCCTGCTGGAGCAGTGTTAATAAACTTCTTATCACCACATTACTCATCCCTTTGTCACCACCACTGGGTTTCTAAGGGTTCACGGATGACTTCACGTCACCTCTTGGACAGTTTTATATGTTGAAGCACAGTGGGCTGGATCTGATGCTAGTGAGTCCAATACCTGAGCGATTCTCCAGAAATGAAAATTAACGAGACTGTTGCCTTTCCGCACCAATTGTAAGGTGTTCATTAGAAGATGCAGCCCAAATTCAACAAGTTAAAACATTTAGAAAAATGTGCCTTAGTATCTACGAACTTTGGTAGATGTCACTGCAAACTTTCTTTCCTCTAAAATAGTCCATCCTTCTCCATCTCTGGTTGTTGTTGAAATTCTAGACTTGAAAACAGTTCCAAGTAGAGAAGACAAAAGGACTGGTGTGCAAGAAAGTCAGAAAATAAAAACGCTTCTGGGTGTGCCTGTTATTTATAACAAAGCCAATAGGTCATTGAAATTGTTAGGGGGGACCCATGATGTGTGGGGGGTGAGGGGTACAAAAGGGAAAGATCATTCCTTCACCAGTTACTACAGCCTCGGCATTCTGTGGATGTTTCACATCTTTTGCTAATTTCTTCCAAATAGCCTTATGTGAGAGGACTCATGCCCATGTGTGGTAGTGAAACAGGTGTACATGGGTTGAGTCATCACCCTTGTGGCTAACACGGTAACACAGTGGAAGTGTCAGTACCAGTGTTAGATGCTCAGACCCACACATTATGCCCCTATGGCTGAGAGCAGTGCTTCTTAATCTGTCTTATCTGATGAAGACTCGTTAATTATTTCTACAACACATGTCCATTCTTAACTTTTTTTTATTACATTGATTCTCCAGGGATGAGCTGGGAGAGAGACAGGGGCCTCGTTTGAAAACCCCCCTGGGTAGAGCTGCAAAGCACATCCACCCCCTCTTCTTATAATGGTTAACACATTTTTAATGCATTTTCAACAAAGATAATGAAATCCACATTAAAGAAAGAGGTAGTATTAAGATTGTCAAAAGATGTTTTAAGATATCAATTGTATGAGGGTCTAATCTTTCACATCATGTAATAAAAAATAAACTGATAAAGGTAAAGAGGAAAAGTGTACATGAAAGAGATAGATGAAGAGAGAGCTGTGCCAGACTGCAGCGTAGACAGGAGTGACTGACCACCTGTCACTGACTTGGTGAGGATCAGACAGCTACGGAAAAGTGAGCTGAAAATAATGGTGATTATTATCATCATTATCACGGTCACCATAGCTATATGAATATTCACTATGTGTCATGCACAATGCTGTGTACCTTAAAAACATGAGCTCATCTAATCCTCTCAACAAAATTAATAGTGAATAATCAAGTTTCATAGAAGTGTTAAGTAGTTGGATAAGTGGGGGCATCAGGCAGGTAAGGTGGAGGAGAGAGATGATGATCTAGACGATGCTGGCATGCCCACTTCCAGCATAAAGGAACTTTACTTCCTCTGAATGAGAGCCAGCAAGAAACTGGTTAGAATCTGACAGCTGCAACTGCGTAGTAGTGACAAGGACCTAACCAGACATGACCCGATGCTCACTGTAATATAATTAGCATTGCAGTTTAAGGTTCCCCCAATGGGTCTTTCTGTGTGCATTGTGGGTAAAGACATGCACAAAAGGGGATAAGCATGCCTTAGCACTCCAGGGGGAAGAGTCCACAGTTAATCAAGAGACCACCTGTAGGCGAGGGTATAAGAGAGGGGACCCAACAAAGGCCACTGCTACCTGCCCTTGGAGCAGCACACCTCCCACCCTTGGAGGTATACTTTCCCCTTTAAACTCTTTCACTACACAAAGCTGCTGTCTCCTATCTGAATTCTTATTTTTCGGTTATGACAAGAACTGGGGTCTTATTTTCCCTCCCCTTTTGGGGGTAAAAGAAGCTCTTATCCAACTTAAAAAAATAGCAAAAGGAGAAAAATTCTTCATTGTCAGATATGCTAAAGAAAATGTATTATTGTTCTCAAAACACATGGTAATGATTACATCACAGTTTGCGGGAAATCTCAGTATATGCCTCCCTGACTCAAAGGGCTTTCAGTAGCGGCTCCATGAATTCTGAATGCTTGATTATCAGGTGAAATATCTGGGAAGAAAGACCACATGGATTTTATCCCAGTCCCTGAAATTCCACGTGCTGTTCTCCAGTGGCTTGGAGAATAAGAACATTGAACGGGAACAGACTTCACATCCTCTCGTGGGAAAAGATCCTGAGACCTACTTACAGGATTTTCTGGAGCCACAGGAGGTTCACGGAGTACCTCACTAATACTGGGAAATCTCTCGGTTCATTTTTACTGTGTGATTTTTATATATTTTCACATACTTTGTGGATATGGGTTTAAAAAATAGGAGTACCTTATCAGGGAAAATATAAAACACATTCCACCCACAGCTTTGGAAATCAGATTAGTGATTCATCCACCCTGTGCTCTGCCCTAAGTAATGTATTGGGTGCTGGGTGACATTTAAATGTTCAAATCACTTCATCTCTGCCTTCAGGGAACTTGCAACCCAGCACCAGTCTCTGGGGCAGGAGAGAAAGATGAGTCTAAGAAGAGCTGTGAGAACTCTACTGTTTCCATTTTAGAATCTTACCTTAGCTCTACTGGCTGCACTTTATTTTGCTTGAAATGATTCAGCCCAACTCTCATTTTAATGGTGTGTGTCTAGGATTCACCATCAATTGTTCTTATTAATTTTGTAGCTTGGTGGTGAACATTCACATCTACTTTGGAAACATAAATAAAACTTAATGAATGTTTAAATTGAACCATGACCTTGAAGGGCTTGCACAATATGAACAATTTGTAATTTCTATATTGAACTGTATCTTAATAGAAGCAAAAACATCTGTACATAAAAGATAACCTCGCATTCCCAACATACATCATTTGATGGTAACAACGTATAATAGACACCTACACCGAGTTAATGACAATCATTTGTTTCCTTAAAGATAAGAATGCTTCTTGGCAGGAATAATTGTTACCATGAAATTATGTTTCCCTAAATTATTGTTGCTCACTTTTTAATTAGTACTTAACTCACTTATTCCATGATAATCTATTATTTCATGGATTACAGGCTGTATCTGATTCATTAAGACTGCTCTATTAATAGCCTTGAATGTAGTCTCTGACCTTAACACCCCAACTTCCCTCTTCACACCACAGGCAATAAACATTTAAAATTATTCTAAAAGCAAAAGCTGTGCATAGTATTTTTCATGCTATAAGATACTTGAAACAATAATCAATTAAATGCAGTAAGTTTTTATTCAAAATTAAATTTAGACTCAGAATTATATCAAGTAAGATGTTCTGATTACCTGGTTTTTGCAAAAACTTCTGTGTATCCTGCCTCCTCCATAGTCTCTTCAGAACGGTCCCTCAGAGCTGTCTGAGAGGCTGTCTCCTGGGCTTAAGGCCTCCACTGAATAAATCAGTAAATCATAATTATCAATTTTTAGGTGTGCATTTTTTCAGTTGACACCTATATGGATTTATATATGAAAGTGTGTAAAATTTATGTATGATGAATATACATGTGCAAGCCCATCATGTGCACATGCATATATATACACACATGCTCACATCCATCTATGTATGGATATGTATGTTGTAGGGGAGCAAAATTTGCCACCCGAAAGTATATCTTTGGCATGTGGGTTATTTTGAGCTAAAAACAATCAAGGCTCCAAAGATTCAGGAAGTCTTTTTCCTTCCCTCACTGTACCTGTCTAAACACCATAGGTTGAGGACCTAATCCATGAAGGGAGCACCACCATAGAGCACAGGTGAGGATGAATAGGGAGGAGCCTAGCAAAGTCCGTTTGTTAAAATTCCTCTCTGCATTCCATTGTCTCTGCCTGGCTTAGCAAACATTTGTTTACCAAACATTTGCTTTTCCAACTTCATGTGAATTACCTTCTTTCTCTTTGAAATCCCAAACCGCAACCCCCCAAACCCTCTTCTGTCTTTAGCTAAAGATGATATTTAAGGCGTTCAACTGGAGGGCTTCGGCCACTGTAGTGAGCTACGTAGCTTTCCTGAGTCTTTCCCATGCATGTTTTCTATTAAACTCTTGTTTGAATTTGCTTTAGTAATTGTAGCATTTCCACATTAGAAGAGGCTTTTAATCTAGTCCAAATTATTAGGAAGTCTTTTGGATCTCTCCTAAAGAGATTTTGCCCACCACTCACAATCCCACCACTGATACAGAAAGACATGGGGGGAGAGGATGGCTGAGCCCCAGGTCTCAGCTGAGTCCCTAGAAGACACCCCACCAACAGTGGGTCCTTGGCTCATCACAAGGAAGAATTAATGAGTGAGCCACAGTTGAGAAAAGGTAGATTTATTCAGAAAGATACGTACTCCATAGCAGAGTGCAGGCTGTGTTAAAGGGTAGGAGAAAGGCCATGAGGTGTGGGGGTTGTTGGTTTTTAGGGGCTCAGAACTTCATACACTTACAGGTGGGAGGATTATCCTGGCTACTTTGGGGAAGGGGATGTGATTCCCATCTCTCACCCTTTGACCTTTTATGACCAGCCTTCAACCTGTCCTGGCACCTGCAGGAGGACCATTTAACAGCTGTTGTATTTCAATGAGCATCTATTGAAGCTAAAGTTCCAAGTCCTCCAGCATCTTGGTGTTAATGGCTGCATCATTCTTTTAATGGTTTTGCCTTGTCCACTCTCCTCCTGTCTCACCACCACACATGGCCTTCAAATGTTTAAAGTCAGTAATTATGTTCCCTTCTTTGTCTAAATATAACCTGTATCATCAACTGTTCATTGTGTGACTCACTTTACAGACCCCCTTGATGTCTGACTTAGTTGCCTTCTTGGGCACATTGTTTAATTGGTTCATAACTCTTTAACATGGAACTTGTAAGTCAACCAAATGCTTTGGTTTGGCTTCAGAAGGGAAGGGGACAGGGCACAGCCATTAAAGGCATGACACAGCCATCAACATCAAGATGGCAGGAGACTCAACTTCCAGTAGGCCTTAAGGCCCAATATGGCAGGAGATTTGACTTTGAGTAGACATTGAGCTTCATTATATGCTACTATAATATGTTCACACAGTAAATGGCACTTCCTCAGGTGCCATGACACTTTCGAGGCTGACCATAAATATACAAAATTGGGCAATGGCCCAGTTCCTGGGAATCTCAGCCTTTTCTCCAAAGTAATTGGTACAATCTTCCCACTTGTTAGTGTATGAAGCTACACAACCCATAAAAACTAACAACCCCGCACTTCACAGCCTCTCACTCCCTGGCCTTTGGAGACAGCCTGTACTCTTATCTATGGAGTGTGTATCTACTTTTGCTTTAAACACCTTGTGGCCTTTCTCCTGCCTTCTGAGATGGCTTCAATTCAGTCTATGGTGTGTTCCTCTCTCTCAATAAATCTACTTTTACTCAACAATGGCTTGCTCTTGAATTCTTTCCTGTGTGCCCCATTTTTCCTGTATCAAGTGTCCCTAGAAACTACTACTTGCTTTGGGTTTTCCATGAATATTTCATACTGTTGACTGTTAGTATGTCTTGTATCAAACAAAAGTCTTTCACATACATTTACGCCAAGCCAAGATCTTCTCATTTTGCTGTTAAGAGATGAGCAATGAACAAAGAAGAGAGAACAGAGAACAGAGAGATGGCATCTGAGAAGGAAGAGTGGGTTCAGCACCAATGCATCAGGGAGGCTGCCCAAGGAAGGGGCTAGTGTCCATTCACACATACAGGGTTGACTTCAGCACACACGAGCTGATCTAATGCAGATGTCAAGAGATGAAGGAGTGAGCAGAGTAAGTATGAGAAATTCCTTCAAGCTTTTGGAATTAAAGAGCAGGGGAGGAAGCAGTTCTGAGGGGAAAAAATTGCTCTTGTAGTTTGTTTTGGTTTTGTTTTGCTTTTTCTCAGGCAGCGGAGACAGAGAGCAAGTTTCTAGGTAAGGAACAGATGTAGGGTTACGCTGCCTTCTTTCCTGGTTATAGCTGTTGTTGTGCTGACAGTCTCTGGGCACTGAGATAAGCATCCTGAGAGTGAGACTGGTTCCCATTTGGCTTCTCAGCTCCGTGTCATTCACAGAATAGGCGCAACACAGATATTTGTTGAATCGAATTGTGTCATTTCTCCCAATGGGCATATTTCTTCCAAGACTGCTGTGAGTAATTCAGCCATCCCAGCAGTAAATTTGTTTCATTTGTTTCTACCGTGGTCTGCAACAAATAAAACTAATACGAAGTAGAAAGAAAAGAAAATGAAAGAAAGAAAAATAACAGAAACACATCAGCAAATTTTTGGATTTTGGATGTTCTTTAACAAATAGGATAATATATCAAGTTGAGAGACAGGAAAGACTATCAAGGGAATGAATGCAATTGGAAAAGTAAGGGGGGGTGAGGACTGAGCCGTGGGGCACTCAGGATTGAGAGGTGAGTCAGGAGGACAATTAAAGTAGTTTGAAGTGAGTAGCCTGTGAAAGGGAAAAAACAAGGCAGTGTGATACCCTGACAGTCCAAAGAAGAGCGTACATACAGAGGAAGAAATGACCACAGGTCAAACCCTGCTCTTCACTCAAGTAACATAACTCAAAACTGACCATTAGATTCATCAAACTGGAGGTCGTCAGTGACATTAAAATCAAGCCCCAGAATCTCTAGATACCGCGTCCCGTTGTAACAAAGACTGTGTTCTGTTCTTACAGTGCCTCTGAGATTGGGTTGTATGCCTCCTGTTTTGCCTTTCAAGGACTAGACATCGTATTCTTATCAATAGTAGTATCTGCATTATTCATAAATTCATAAGCTGTTGAGATTCTGCACTGAATAAGGGACTCATAGAATTTGCTTTCAGGGAGCTTAGAGTCTGTGGAGAAGTCACTCAGCCACATCCTATCCACATATCCTTGTATGTTTTGCACAAAGAATCTTTTTTATTTTTTTGGAGGTGTTGTATGGCTTTGTGTTGTACTCCTTTCAAATCACAATAAGAAAACGTGGCGAAGTCATAGCCCATTACGGCAATGCCGTCTCTCTAGCCAACAGGGTTACAGAATGAGCATGTCAACCGACCACGACCATGAGATCTGAGGGGACGTCTAGGGATAGACTTCCAGGAAGGATGCTCAGGTATTAAAAAGAGATCAATGTGAAGAAAGGAGTCTCTTTCCTGGACTGGTATCATTGATGAGGTTCAGGACATGCGACCCCCAAATACAGAAACTTGGCATATGACATTTTTTTAAGCTGAAGGATTTTGGGAAAAGAGCAGAAACAGGAAGGCTACACTGACATCCCCCTCCCTGCCCCAGCCCTTCTTCCCTGAAACAGGTCCTAAAACCCTCATGTGAGAGGCGCCCTCCCTGTTCCCGGAGGAAAGGAGCATCCTTATACTTGAAAACAAAGGGGTGTCAAGAAGAAACCAAACAACAGTCATCATTTTGCTACAATTATCCCCCACTCCCTAACCTATCATAGCTCCACGTGACTGCCCATTCTTCACCAAACCCCGCATAAAATATGTGGGTCTCTTTCTCGGGGTCTTTATTTCTTTAGGAAGGCTCTCTTTGTTAGAGAAGGCAGGTAGCTAGATATGAGCAGAGAAAGGGGAACACGAGCAAATGGCAGAAAATGATACATCTTGTGAACAATGGGGGTTCTTGGACAGGCCAAGAAAAACAGGATACACTGGACTCATTAAAAAACTACACCTTCTGTGCTGATCAGTGTCCTGGAGGCAGAAGTGTGGGACAGGACAGGAATCCCCACCATCTGAATGTAACCTTTCGATCATTATGACCTCATCCAACTTCCCAATCAAGAATAAATAAGGATGAAAAATCCCTTCTTCACACCTGGGAAGGTAGAACTGGGATGGAAGTCAGGAAGATGACCCCAAACCCCTCCCCACCAATGAATCCTGCCCATTCATTTTTGCACTCATATAACAAGCTTGCCAAGGACCCTCGGGGCAGCCACCCACCGGGTCTGCCCGCTCCTTCCTTGAGAGCATACTACCCATCCCTTAATAAGTCCTGCTTTGTTTTCTTTACCTCTGCGTCTTGTCTCTGAATTCTTTCGGTAACAAGACAAGAACTTCTCTCCTGCAATACCTTGTCACATAAAATTTATATTAAATAAACTTGTATGCTTTTCTCCCAGTAATCTGAGAGCCATGAGATGATGAGTAAACTATTACAGAAGGAAAAGTCAAAATGGCATTGGAATTTAACTGGAAGTTGTCCTGAGTACACATAACATTTTGTTACTTGAGCCACTAAACTCTTTCCTGGGTGGGAATTAGCTGGCAGCCAAATACCTTCTGATATCCATATTTTAGCCTCAATAAAAACATTTTCTTTTCCTTGGAGGATACCTAGGAAAAGCGATGAGGGAAAAAGAAGGTAAGTGAGCTAAAGAGTAAAAGTAATAAAAGTGTAGTTGTCAAAAAGACACTTAAACATAATATATTTGATACATTGCAATATATGAAGCAAAACAAGGTAAAATAGTGAAACCAGTTCTGAAAACCAATTACAAGCACAGATGACTTATGACAGCACATTTCTATAGCTCAACTGCCGGTCATCTTTCAAAGAAGGAATCATGCATTGGGGACACCCACCACAGCATTTGGATAATGGATTCCAGTGTTAACCTGGAAATATAACGTTTGGATTCATTAAATAAAAGCAATGGAGTTCATTAAATTATAAAGCAAGTCCTCTAGTGGCCAACAGCCACCAGACATGTTCATTTACAAAGACGCTTTTTTGAAGCATGTATGACTTAATGTAACTTCAAAATTAATGCAGACATGGGCTTGGGCAATGGCCTTCAACCTAGTTCAGTTAAAGCATAGAGGCAGGTTTGTTAAGTCAAAATTAACCTATGACAAGAATCTATCTTGGACCTATAAGGAAAATTGAATACGTTGGGAAAAGGCACATGCCAAAAGTAAACACACTTCAAAGAGGAAAAAGAAAACATAAGGTGGAGAATTATAAAGTAGCCCAGATTGGTGTTTCTCATGGAAACTGACTCTTTAATGTCATTCAAATTCTAGTTTTAAGTCTTGCATTTCAGCAGGAAAGCTTTTCCACTTGTACATCATAGCATACCACTTTTAGGAAGCCTGCAAGGGTTGTGTGATGATGTGGTCTTAGTGTAAAATCAATTTTAGGAGAAAGAAGTTTAAAAAAAAATTGCCATTTAGTTTCACTGTCCAAAGATTTCCATCTTGATTGTGTTAAGGGGACGATGAAAATATACTTTTAGACTTTAAGGTAAATATTTTTAATCTTCAGCAACTTCTAAATGGCTGGTAATAAATAGCAAGATTATAGCAGTGGACTTCAGCCTATGATGACTCACAGTAATGAACCCACATCGGGAGGTGTGATGTGTGATGGAAAGAGATGGCTGAGTCACAGAGCCACAGGTGATGCAGCTAAAATCCACAACACTGAATATTAGGAAAAAAGACAGATTTTTAGAACATTCACTTTATGATTCAGCAGGAACACTTTAAATAGGTAAGAATAAGTTTACCTTCAATCTCTGTCCTTTTAAAAGGATTTCATTGTTCCCCATTCTCATTTTTAAATTTGGTTGATACTAAAAGATTATATAGTCCTTTGAACAAAGAGAGCAGAAGCTTCCGAGGGCATTCTGTACCCGAATACCAACCAGCCCAAATCGGACAAGGTCACAGTGAAGGGGGAACAATAAAATGGCCACATTTAGGCTAATAGATGGCTTATTCTTATGCTTGCCCTTAAAATGGTCAACTGACCTGCCTGATCGGTTGCTACTCACAGTTCCAGGCTCACTGTTAAAACTAAAGCTATTGATCTTACTGTTTCTACTTCAGTCCAGTATCAGAAGCTATAATCATGCTTGGTCTCTGAGTTGATCTCCAGGGAGAAGGTCACAGAACAGTAACCTTACAAAGTAGCCTAAATACCAAGAAGACCGCACCTTGAGTGCTTATGAGACAAAGAGATCGAAAAGCTGACAACTGGCTTCCTTAGAACTGGTCACCTGGAGGCATCATGATGCCTCTCTAAGTCTCCTGATGAGAAAATGACTCTGTTGACTGTTACCGATGCTTTATTGTTTGAGCTATGGCTCTGTAACCACCCCACCCCACCCCAACCCATCCCCAAGGTGTGCTCCAGTTGTGAAGGCACCAGCCTGCTGTGAGTCCCCTTTGCCCTGCACAGTAGTAAAGCTGCCTCTTTCCTTCTAAGCTCTGAGACCTGATCTCTGAGTTATTTGTCTCATCAGGGATGGGGCTGATCTTTTGGCAACAACTCTTGAGTTTGCAAAACACATTTTTTTTCATTTAAATCTATTTGTGCTCAATAAGTTGAGGTACTAAAAATTGCACAATTAACTAGAAAATTTGAAAAATAAGACTATTCTAAGCAGTGAAAAATATGCCTCTCAGCTGGATATCCTAATTACCGATTTTTGACTATTTCTAAAAAGGGCAAACCGAACGCCAGAGTCCGATTCATTTAGCCAGCTTCCCCACATTCTGGAAATCAGCAGGAACTAACTGATCTGTTCAAAGTAAAGGTAAGGTCTAAGTGAGTCTGAATTTTTGAGTAGCTAGAGGCTGGAAAGTCTGATCAATCCATGGAATGATTTGATTACCATTGCAGTTTGTTTGACTAGAGAAGAAATTGGTTATTGTTTTGGTCAAAACTTTGAACTGATCACGTTACTTTCTCTTCCATTTTGCATCTATGTGAATTAGTACTAAGTGATTAATTTCAAATGGAAATACACGAGCAACACTTGGGAAAAATAACACAGTGCCTCCCTCAGTGTACTTAGGAAATCAGGTGACCTTCCTGACAGCTAACATATCATTTAGAATGAAAAAAAAAAACAACAAAAAACCAAGAAATATATGATTAAGTATATTCAAAAACTGAAAAAGCCTTGCATGTCTATTGAAATGTAAACACCAACAATTCAAGTTTTGCACATAATTTAGACCTTGAAACTGACAGCATAAGTGTAATAAAATGACTGTCTAGCTTGAAAGATGGAGTAACTGCAAAAAAACCCCAGGATTTTGGAAGATGTAGGGGAAGTAAACTAGCTTCTTTCCATGTGCTGCCACATGAGGGTTAATAAAACAGAAACAACAGAGGCACTTTTAGAACATGATTCTGATGCAGTGCTCATAGACAACTCATTTTACTGAACAATTTAAGTGTGATGCCCAGAAGGCAGAGCAAAAATATCTATTTAAATGGTCAATCCTAAAGGCTAGGTACAAAAAGGAAACAAAGAGAAGAATTCAAAGATAGATGTTTAGGACTTTATTCTTCTATCTGCCAAACTGCTACAGGTGGCAGTCAATATTATTTAATTGTTTATTCTCCAGTGTCTATAAGAATCTTAGTCACAGCACACCAAGAATAAACATGGTGTGAAAGGAGTCCTTGTGTGTGTAAACATATATATGTACATATGCACATGCATGTATGTGTGTGAATATCGGAATATACACACACACAAACAAGTACATATGCATGTATATATGTGGGTGCATATACGGGTATATATACACACGTACATATATATGCATATATAGGTATCTGAATTGTGAATAAAAAATACTGTAAATCGTATCAGTAAACAAAGAAGGCTGAAGCCATCAAGTCATCAGCGCCTGCCCCAGCTCCTAGTGAGGACATCCCTGTAGCCCAGCCTCTGCAGCCACTCACAGTGGTGCACCCTGAGGGGACTCAGAATAAGAAAGGACAGGACGCTGGCCCTAGATGGCTAGGTTCTTGTCAAAGGAATGAATTCAATGGGCCCAAATGTTTGCTTCCTCCCCTACATAGAAAAGCACTAAATTCTTTAACTGGAGATGCCTGGTTTTCTTTAGGTAACAAGTGACATTTTAATGTTCCAACTACCTGGTCTTTGTTGTAAATCTCCTATATATCCTGGCCCCTCCCCTACCTTTTTGGAGCAGCCCCTCAGAGCTATCTGAAAGGCTGTCATCCTGGGCTTAAGTCCTCAGAAATGTCCACCAAATAAAACATAACTCTCAGCTTTTAGGCTGTGCATTTATTTCAGTTGACAGAATATAGGAATAGATTCACAGGTACGTACATACACATGCATATATATGAGTGTGGGTAAATACAGGATTTTATATATAATCTAAAATGGAAGTGGTAACTTTTATGGACTGAGTATTTCTGTCCCCATCCAATTTCATTCATATTTTGAGACCTTAACCCGCAATGTGATGCTCTGAGGAGCTGAGGCCTTTAGGTTTAGTGGAGTCAACAGTGTGTGGCCCCTATGAGGGGATGAGAGCCCTTACAAATCTCTCTCAGCACGCAAGCTTCCAAGAAAGGCCCACGAGAAGGCAGCTGTCTACAGTAAAAGCCAGGAGGGGGAAAGGTTCTCACCTTGAACCCAGTCTGCCAGCACCTTGATCTTGGACTCTCCAGCCTCCAGAACTGTCAGAAATAAGTGTCTGTTGTGTAAGCCACACAGTTTGTGGTGTTTTGTTATAGTAGCCCAGCTGAATGAGACTAGTAATTACACAACTTGAGTTTATCCTCCACTTTGTTTTCTGTACAGAATGAAAGGATTTTTTTTAAAAGACAATTGAAAGAATATAACTGAGATGCATTAGATCTGAACTCTAGGACTAGCATTTATCTATCTATGTGATACATTATTATTTTTATATTTTCATTTTACTTACCTGTGAATGAAAACTTGAAATTAATAAACTTTAAAGTAACTTTTTGCTTTAAAGTGTTTGATTTAATGGGTACCATTGATAGAAAATCAATTAGAATTTTTTAAAAATTCTTAGGTATAACAGAATGTGTTGGCTTGAGCTTATAAAGAAAAGAGTTTCACAAATTTCACCAAATATCATAAAATTAGTTATAATTTGCTTCATGTTCTTCCTTTTATTCTGCCATGTAGAAGTACTTATATGTTTGGTTTTAAGGTAATAGGAGGCTGATAAATAGCACCTTTGTCTACTTTCTAAGTTTGCAACTGATGGAGCTACTTTATGGATAGAGCTGCTTAAAGAAAAGTCTTTGATCTATGACCAAAGCGGCCTTCTACTGCGTCCTGTTTACCCCAACACACTCACCTCCTTACCCTTCCTAAGTTATTCACTGGCATAATGCATCTGAGATTAGAAAAGAGTTTGCAGACCGAATACATAGATCCTGGCCTTTTGCCTCATGGAGGCTTGGGGAGCAAATGCAACAACAGGAAATAACTACTCAGTTTCTGCAGAGTTTGATAAGGTAAACCTCGCACCCAAGTAGGGAACATGTTGCAATGGATGTCACCAAACAATCCAAGAACTAACGTTTCCCCAAGGCTCAGGATGCATATAGGAGCGAGTGAGGGGTCCAGTAGTATTGCTCTAACAGGTGCTTCTTGACATGGAGAAGTGAGGAGTGGGGAAGACATGTTCTGTGTCTTCTGCTCAGTAGATGGGTTTCTGACTTCTTTTGAATTGAAGTCCAATTTCAAGATGCTTAAGGATATCCTGAAAATGTTGTGCATGTGCCCGTGTGTGTACATGGTGGATGCATTTTTCTGGGAGTCCAGTGCTTTAATTGTAGCCTCAGTGGAGTCAGCAACCATCAAATAGTGAAGACCTGCAGATGTGGGCTATTGCCTTGGACTCTTTATTCTGTTGTTCAGTAAAACAAACGGTGGGAGTGAACTTTCCCTCATGGAATCCAAATGAATAGATCAAATTTTTCAGATATTTTGACATGGGCTAGTAGCTGATTCTGTGTATATTTAATTATTTGTCTTAAAAATTTCCTTAGTGGATTCCAGGGATATGTCAATGCTGTAAAATATGCTTGCTCTTTCCCAAATTTGTTGTGTTGACTGAAATAAAGTGCACAATCTAAAAGCTGAGTTATGTTTTATTCAGTGGACATTTCTGAGGACTTAAGCCCGGGATAACAGCCTCTCAGATCGCTCTGTGGGACTGCTCTGAAGAGGTGGGAGTGAGCCAGAATATATAGGAATTTTTATAACAAAGACCAGGTAGTTGGAACATCAAAAGATTACTGTTAATTAAAGAAAACCAGACATATGAAGTTAAGGAATGTAGCACTTTTCTATGTATGAGAAGGTGCAAAGTTCTGGGCTCACTGGAATCATTCCTTTGATGTGCACTTTAGTGATCCAGGACCAGTGTCCTGTCCTTTTGCAGCCTGGGTCCCCTCAGGGGGCACCACTGGGGCTGCCTGCTTGTCTGCATCCTGAGTTTCCCCCCACTCACTGTACGGGGTGGTGGCAGCAGCTGATGGCTTGATGGCTGTCACATCCTCTGTTTACTGATATGTCTGGCAAGATTTTTCATTCACAGTTGTCTGTACCTGTATCTCACACACGGAGAGTGGAATATTAGGATGTAAGTTAATTGGCCCAAACTATCCATCAACATTAATAGGAACTCAAGTCCTTAGTTAATTTTGCTCAAAACTCTTTGTTAATTTCTTAAGTGACTAAAGAATAACATGTTTCAAAGGGGGCATCGCAGGGGTTCTGAAAGTGGAATCGACGTTGAAGTGGGGCTAGTAGTCTCCATGTTGAAATAGCAGCCTTTATTGCTATTCTGTCTCCCTCCACCCGCACAGTGCACAGTGCACAGTGCACAGTGAGGCCAAGCAAAACAAAACATCAGAGTTTGGAGCAGAGCAAGGTTTATTGATCAAGAGGCCACCAACCCAGAAGATGGGAGACTTAGTTTTCTCTCAAATCCATCTTGCTGACTGGCCGCCTGGCTGGGGCACAAGATTTTTAAAGGCACAAAGATCAATGGGAGGGAGGATTTTGTGATTTCAGCTTTGGGATTAAGATCTCCCTTGCAGACCTCTGGGCACCAGCTTGTGAGTCCAGGTGTCACTGGCACCTGTGATGGATCTGTGTGTCCCTGCAAAGCACACCAGTAAGTCAGGGTCTTGTGCTCTCTTAGCTCGTTTCTACGAGAGAACAAAAGCCATGACTGATGCGTTTTATTATTTACTTAAAGCCTATGTTACGGATGAAGAATTTCAATTCCCAATTGGCCCCGCTGTTACCTTCAAGGCCACTGTGTTTCCTTTGTTTTGGGTTTCCTCACTTCCCTAATTAATTACTGCTTCAGTCTGCTCTTACAACTCAGAGAAGACCCTGAAGACTAAAGTCTTTTTCTATAAATAAGAAATGGGGATGATGGGGAGGATTTTGTTTCTGGGAAGGCCCCACTGTGTCCTCCTCAATTTCCGTATCACTCCTTCATTGCCCTGTAGAATGAGGGTGTATTGAGGACTTTTTGTGACATGAACAAAGACACGTTTCCTTTTCATATTCAAGTATGACATTATTTACATAATTGTCGATGTAACGATAGATATTTTGCCCATTCCTTCCTTCCTTCATTCAACAAACATGTATTAAGTCCCTACTAGGTATCAGATGCTGACTCGGTTCAGGCAGCACAGCCATGGAGAAAGTTCCAGCTCAGTCTGGTCCTCCCTGTACGTGCACATACACATCAATGTTACACCTACAAGGTGTATATAACAAGACAAATATAAGGTATATTTTACATTAATAGTAAATGAATGCATTCATGTTTATGTTAAAGATAAATATTCTAAGTTAATAAGTCACTCATTTAAATTGAAATGTAATAATTATTTAAAGGTTTTTTCCTTAGGTATGAGACACATTTTAATAGAACAGTAAACACTTAGTGAAGCAGAAATATTTTTTAGTCATTGTCAAGTTTTTTGCATAGCGAAAGATAAGAAAGCTATGTGTAATTTCTGTGTAATATATTCAGATACGATGCAACATCTAGCTGTCAGCAAAATTCTAATTTTCCCCTAATTCCCCAGCTGAACTGAGATACAGAGAGGTCAATGGAAAGGTCAGATGATGAATCAGTGGTTGGTTATAAAATGGAAAAGAAAGCACTTTCCATTTGTAAATCCCCTACTGTAACCACCTGATAACCCAAACATACTTGACAAGAATACAGCACCACACTTACTGGTTTTCTACCTTCTACAGCCAGATAATAGTAAGTAGCAATTATTATGTGTGCAAAATCCTGCAAATAGGATGATCTTGTCTTCCTTCTGCAAATCTCAACCAATATAACATTTCAGAAAGGAGCAATATCAATTTGATGAAATAAATGTTATATACATATATATATATATATATATATATATATATATTTAAAAGAAATACAATAGAAAGTTCACAATATATCACACTTTAGGCAGTTTGTGAAGAATACTGGGGCTACATAAAAACATATTGTATTCTGTGGATGGAAGAAGAAATATAAAAAAAAATCTGGCTACATGAATAGGACATAAAACCAATAGCATTTTTCCTAATTGAAACAACCTGTGAAATCTTGTGGGCTCAGTAGTAACCATTTTATTTTATCTTATTTACTAAATCCTGATAACATCAACCTGTAGTGTTTCGTTACATACAATTTTAAAGTAGAGTACAACAGACAGATGTTTTAGATGAGAGGAAAATGGTGTCAGATTTGGAACAGCTCGCCTTTTGAGTATGATGGGGACTAGAAATAATGGTCCACTCTTTGTGAGGTGTGTTTTCTCTGTACATATATAAAGAGAATTTAATTTGTTTTATAAACTATGAATGGTTCTATGAATTCTATGACTGTTTCCAAATAATAGGACTATTCAGAATATGACAAGGAAAACGAAGGGAAGTATTTAACCTAGTCCAGGGGATGAATTAGGGACTCTGGAAGCTTCCTTCATGAGGTGTTGATCTGTATCATATTTCTTTTCTTATTTTTCTTTTCCCTTCTCCCATGCAGGAAGTCCCATCCTTCCATCCCGTAATTCCCACAGCCATTTAGTTTTCTTCTTTCTCTTCATTCCTTTCTTTTTCCTTTCTTTTCTGTCTGGTCTATTTTCTATGTATCCATTCTTTACCTCCATCTTCCTCAGCTTTGATGCAGGACAGGTAAGAATGTATGGAATTAAAGTATCTAGGTCCTAGTTATTATAGAGTATCCTGTGAATCCAGTTAAGTAATAACTCCACAATGCTCCTGGATGTTACTCTGCCTTCAAGAATACTTACACACACACTCACATGGGATGTGGTTTATAACACTGTATTTTGAGTGGGTCTAAGGAATTTCCATCAGGGCCTCTGTGTGTCTAGGGGGGTGGCCATGGGTTAACACTGGGATTGTGGATACCGCCTCAATCAGAAAATCCTTGAAGTCTACTAGTCATCTGGGTACATTTTTTTGCTTGAATAAAATGCCCTGAACCTTGAAAGCATTTTGAAAATCAATTCCCTAGGAGTGGTATTTGTTTATTAACAGTGAAGTTCACATTACATAAAGTATGTGTGAAGGAAATTAGTGGTACAAATTACAAAATTGCTTTTGTTATATTTTTAGATGTTTATTGGGCTCCCGTATTCATGACACTGTGTTACAATTGTAAGTGAGAGAGACAAAGATGATCAAAAAGAGACTGATTTCAAAGGTCAATGATCTTCTAAGAGAAATAAAACTTTAACCAGTGATTAGGAAGAGAGTTTTGCACTAAAGAAAGGGTAGGTTTAGGACAGATGAAAAGGAAAAATGATAATCAAAGACACAGAGAGAGGAAATTTTGCAGTATACTCAGGAAACCTTATAAAGGAATTCAGTTTGCCTGAGAGAGGCGCTCCAGTATTTCAGTGAATACCGATCCTGCAAAACTGGCCTCTGTACTCTGAAAACCGAATTAGGACTCAGAGGCAGAGTTCTGGGGAAATCAGAAAAGAAGAGCTTTATTGCTTTGCCAGGAAAAGGGGAGTCGCTACAGGCTAATGCCTTAGAAACTGAGAAGCCCTCTTGGATTGGGGTCCTGAGGTTTTATTGAAAATCTGGATGGAACAGAAAATGTGATAAGAATCAGGGCATTTTACAGGGTGCTACGTTCCTCTTAGCCTTGGTGAATCTTCCCTCCTTCTTGGAGGAACTCCAGAGGGTCTGTCCATTCTTATGAGATTATCAGCCCATTACCTCCTTCCTGGGGTGTGGCATCTGGGGTGAAGCTATTCTCAGTAAAGACTGTCTAGGCAGAGGGGACCGTAATGGCCATGAAGCCAGTTTGTTATTTTGTTTCCTACTCCTTCAATATCACAGCAGAAGGAAGACCTAAATGCCGTCAGCAGATCCTCCTCTAACTCCTGGTTACCCAGACCCTAAATAGTTTATGATTCACAACCAGGACCTTGTTTCTTCCTCCTTAGTCAACGATGTGAGGCGTCATTTCAGTTTGTTTGTTTCACACAGTCTAGGTGTCTGTGCATTCTGCATCACGCCAAGAAAAACGCACTGTGAGGATGTTGCCGGTGGATGTAACCAGTGTTCCAGGTTCTTGTCTCATCCTAGAAAGAATTCAGAGACAAGACGTAGTGGTTCAAACAGTGAAGTGAAAATTTATTAAAGGTTGGAGAGCACAATCTGAAGGGGAGAGTGGGCAGGCTCAGGCGAGCGGCTGCCCCAAATTTCTTTGGCAAGTTGGTTACAGAGGGTGTAAAAATGAATGGGTGGAATATTCACTAGGGAGGGAAGGGTCTGATGTCGTATTCCCTGATTTTCATCCCAACCCCACCTTCCTAAAGGGAGGAGGGATTTTTGTTCTTATTTAGTCTGGATCGGAAGTGTCATGGAATCAGTGCATGATGGGTAGTTCTTATCTGCAAGGCTAATTTTATTGAAATGAGGGCATAATGAGCAAAAGTTTACATTCAGACACTAGAGATCCCTGCCTTTTCCCACTTTTCCATTCCGACCTCTGGGCCACTTATCATCCCCAGATTTGTGACCACTTATCAGCCCAGAGGTTCCTGCTTTTCTTTCTCTGCCCAGGGACCCCTGGTGCTTCCATGATGTGGGGTTTCCTGCATTTGGCCTGTGTCTCTTCTTTCTCTGCTCGTATCCAGCTATCTGCCTGCTCTAACAATTTCATCTGCTGCTGAAACTGTGTACAACAAACATCATTGTAAGTTATTTCATACAAAATTGTTCACGTTGGGTGGAGGGAGTATTAAATATTTGACAAGAGTTTTGATTTATATGTGTAAGTTTTTTTAGATTAAAATATAAGTTTTCTTACAGCACATATACTTTGGGAATGTGCAACTGAAGTATACAATGTTCTGTTGTAAAGAGTGGAGCAAATTCATAAGAAAGGCCGAAGAGCTGAATAAGGTGGCTTCTTATTTTAAGCTTGTAACTCCAAAATATAATATAACACGAATCACAGTGCTATAGATGATTCTCAATCATACAGTTATATTTAATAATACTATCTCTTGTACTATAGCTTGGATGTTAAGCTGAGATCCTTATAATACTTAATCTTAATTTTGTATTTTCTCCATAAGGCAATAAGCCATCTTAAGTAAACCGAAGAAGGAAATATTCCACTGGGTATTTTCAAGTGTCAGCTTAAAACTGGCATTTGAATGGAAGCAAAATCACAAGAAAAGGAAATCAATATTTCAATATTCAATATTTCAATAAATCAATGTATACAGTGTGAAAAGAAGACATGGGTAATTCCTTCAAATCAAAACTTTCCTGGCAATGAATGATATAAGTATTTGTAAATTCTGAAAATTTCTTTCTATTAGTAATAAACTAGAGACTGTTGATCTTAAAAATGTTTTCTAAAGGTATAGTGGGTGGGAGGCACAGTTGGAAATAAAGGAGGTAAAATCATAGAAGATCTTAAAGACCAGAATTGGAGGGGTTGGGATTACACAGTACAGGAGATGAACTGGTTTCTGTGTCTGCAATGACCTCTTTTCTTGTGCCTTCCTGAACTACAGAGGCTGCAAAACTAAATGTCATTTTCTGTGCTGTCCTGTGGCTAGGATTCTGATTGAAAATTAGGTTCTATCTAATTGATGCACTTGTGTGAAATTTGGAACTGTGGTCTTTTTCTGCAATAATGTCCAGCTTTCCAGTCTCTGCCTTCACGGATGCCAAGCAGGGGGCAAAGTGTGTGTTCCGGGGGTGTCTCCACCACCCTGGTTGGTAGACACCCCTGGGAAGCCAATGTGCCAGTGTTGTCCTGGAGGTCATTTCTCAGGGCCCTGCCTCTGACACATGCCACCACTTTGTTACTTTTGTTAAATTAACTTAAGATAAACAGGGGGGAGGGCATAGCTCAGTGGTAGAATGCATGCCTAGCATGACCAAGGTCCATGGTTCAATCCCCAGTACCTCCATTAAAATAAATAAACTTAATTAGCACCCCTACATCCTAAAAACCCCAATCCTCAGAAATAAAAATAAATATAATATATAAAAATAATAAATATAAAAATAAAAATATAATATATAAAAATAAAAATAATAAGTATAAAAATAAAAATAAATAAAAATCTGGGTGATAAAATAAAGTCTAACCTAAAAAGAAAAAAAATAGATAAACAGAAAGGTTTCTGTGTCTTGCAACTGGATCCTACCAGAAACACTTAACTTTCTAGAACCTGAATTTTTGAAGTCTTTGCAATAAATTATATCATATCATATGGTAGCCTGAACTTCACTTAAGCCAATTAAGACTAAACTGCATTTCCTATGGGATGTCACAAGGCAATGTGTTCTCTAGAAGTAGATCCTTGATTCCAGGTTTGGCACCTTAGGGCACCGTCTTCCAAAGCATTAATCCATAATGGAAAGAGGACAGCAGGTAAGCCCTCCTGACCACAGGAACAGAGTGATTGGGAAAGTAGCTTGATTTCTCCATTCTCACTGAGAAAATGATGTCATTTCTTTTTGCAGGTGGGGGTAGAAAGAAAATATAGGGCAAATCTGTGCTTGTAAACCATTCTGGTTTTCAATTGCTTTGTCTGGCTGAGAAATCAGTAGAGTAATGGGGAGAAACAATGACGAATGTGTTGGAATGACTTTTTTAACTGCTTTGAACCATTGAGAATGTCACTATATCTGAAAGAGATGATCAGTTGTGGATTATGCATTTTAACTATCACTAGTTCTTAAGGAGAAAATGGTAATAAAGAAAGAAATTAATGAGGTCTCCAATCCACCAACTTGTGAATTTAGCCTCTAGATCAGGTAGAAAAAAAATGCTGAATATATTCTGTGGCAACTATATCAAAAGAGCATGTTATTGATATCAATGAATTCATGAACAGAGAGATGGAGGGAGCCAGCAGCCATCTTGAGGGGACTTACTCTGATTTTCCCCAACCAGCCATTCTGTGTAAGTGGAATTAGTCAGTGGCCATGGAGCCGCCTGGACACCATGGCCAAGGCCAGCACATAAACTCGCTCCCCTGGTTTTGACCCAGAGCATAGGACGCTCCACTGGAGCCTTGTCTTTATGGGTTGGAAGCCTCCTCCTGTCACTAGCCCGCACCCACAGGGCTCATAAGACCTAGAATATTCAACTAGTGCCTTAGTTCTCCTCTGTGGATGAAAAAGAAATCCCCATTTCACCATGCAAGGCTTGCAGGGGCATGGAATTATAACACTGTGTCTTCAGAAAGGGCCCAGAGCCCAGGAGACTAAGACACATTACGTTTCCATGTTCCTATTAAAAAGTTGTCATCTCTAGGCCAGAAAATGGAAACTTTCGAATTTCAGAATAAATACTTTATAAGAACTAAAATTACTTCAGCTGAAGAAGAAGGAAGTTATACACTAATTATAAGGGTTTTCACCATTAAAAGTACCCTGTCAAGATGAAACTAGTTGGATGAGAAAAAAGTATGATAAACTCCACAAAAGAGCAAGAAATTCACCATTTGGTTGAAGGACATTCCTTATCAAGTATTTAGACAATACATGAATATGTATCATTATCTTTATATTCAAATACATATATTAATCTATTTGCTAACACACATCCTTTGGAACAAAAGTACACAATCATTAAAATGACTGTACTTTACCCTGTGCATCTATGTGTGTGTGTGTGTTTCCATTTCAGACTTGCTTCTAGGACTCAGAAATTAACTGCCAATTTTAGTTAGAAGGAAAAAATCCACGTATTCCTCTGTATAAAAAACAAAGCAACCAATATGAGTATTTTTCCTTGTGTAATTCACATTTAAAATAAGTATCTAGAGGAATTAGCCACCATGAGTTTGAATTCATTTATTTCCAATTTTGTCCATTTCTAAAATACAAACTTTAATATGGCTATCTTCAAATTATTTGAAATTGTTTGTCTCAAATAGTGAAAAGTGTTTTCTTACAGTTATTAGAACATTCTTTTAATAAGCAAGGGAATAATTGAGTCAAACTGTGCATAAGTATGCCTAGAGAAAACCAACAAATATTAATGTCAGCATACTTCCATTATTTCTACTCTGCAATAATTTTTACAACAGATTTTTAAAAAAGCTACTTTTAATTACACAACTAATGTGGCTTCATTATAAAAATTCAAACAAGAAAAAATAAAAGTCTTTTTGGATGCAGTGGTAAAAATTCTATATTTTATGATTAATTTTGTTGTCTCTTGAGGTCTCTGTTTTGTACCATTTTATCAAGTTTGAGAATTTCCTTAATCAATCCTTAGTGAATGTTTTTTTAAAATATGTTTAATTTTTTGTCTTTTTGAAGTATTTTTCTCTTCTTATTGGTAAGGTTTGTTAATTACATTCACCATTTTTTTTGTTGTTGTTCAACAATTGTTGCTTTTCTAGGATAAAACCCAAACAGGTCAAGGTGTACCCTTCCTCCAATAGACATGGGACAGCTTGGTCATATATGCTGATATTTCATCACATTTCAGTTAGAACGTTCTGTGCTCCCAAGTAAGATTAGTTCTATATTCAAATATATTCTGTGTTCTCCCCGAGTCCTCTTACCATGGATACTGTTTTCCTTCTTGAATTTTGTATTTTAATTCACCTTTGATTTCTTGTACTTTACCATCAATAATTTTTAAAACAACTTACAAGGGTTTTAATTACCAGGTAGAGATATATATTTGTTGCCTTTATCAAATTCTGAAATTCAAAAACAGAAAATTAGTTTACTTTTACCATTTTACTATTTTCACTACTTTTTAAATTTTTAGTACTATTTTATTTTTCTCTCTACTATTTTTGTAGGAGGGCACCCACTGCTTGTTCCATGGTTTCTATTTTCATTGATTTTTCTCATGTACAAAAAAAAATGTCACGTCTTTGACATATAAAGACCTGCACACATTTAATGTGTATGACTCGGCGATTTTGGGAATAAGTAGACACTTGTGAAATCATCACCCCTGGATATTGCCTAAAAGTTTTTAAGAGGTCAGGTCTTGTGTTAAGTATTCTTACAACACATCTCAGTCTGTTTGGGCTGCTATAACAAAGTGCCAGCGACTTGGTCAACAACAGAAATTTTCTTCTCACTGTTCTGGAGGCTGAAAGCTCAAGGTCAGGGTGACAGCGTGGTCCACTTCCAGTGAGGACCTCTTCCTGCTGGCAGATGGTTACCTTCTTCCTCACAGGGTGGGAAGGCTCAGGGAGTTCTGGCGATGGGGCTCCTTCATACAGACATAGCTCCCATTCCTAAGGGCTCCACTCTCATGACCTAATCACCTCCCCAGCGCTCCCCTCCCTGACACCATCACCTTGGGGCGTAGAATTCCAACACATGAATTTCGAAGGAGACATCAATGTTCAGCCCATAACACCACAAAGAATAATTATACTGAGAGAGAGGAAGGGAGGAGGCTCTGGGCTATGTTTAGGCTGGCTTCTCCATCAGTCTTTTGCATGTTACACTGCTTTCTCAAACCATTTTGGTGCACGTGGCTTCCTGGTACAGTTTCCAGACCATTCATTGACATCTTGTTCATGCTTCATGAGAAACAATTCATCCACCTCTTTGATTCAATTATGATGAAGTCTCAGTGACCCTCTTCAACTTTTCTCCAGTCTTGTTTATCTTCCTATCCAAGCCAGGGATTGAGGATATGGTATTGTATTCTCGCTACCTTTTGGTAACCTGACAGCAAAAATTGTGGACATAGGGAACTGTATTCAATATCTTGTAGCACTCGTGGTGAAAAAGAATATGAAAAAGAAAAAAAAATATATATATATATTCATGTATGACTGAAGCATTATGCTGTACACCAGAAATTGATGCAACATTGTAAACTGACTATATACTTCAATATATATATATAGCATATATATATATGCTAAGAAATAGTGGACAGAGAAATCTCAGAAGAAAATTTAGATTCTTTGTTGGAAAATCTGCTATTTTAGAATTTTTAAAAGTCACTCCACTTTCTTATTTAGGTAATCTAATTTGGGGGGACTCCCCTCAAATTCATGTTGCCTTCCCCATTGAGAGGTAGCTCTGAAATACGGTCAGGTTTTGGCTTGTGGGGTTTTTAATAGATGCTATGGTAGCATCTCCTGAGATGCTAAGGTAGTAGAGGTCAGTTCATTTGTTTTTAATCCCTCATCCTTCATTCCTTAGCTGCATGATTTGGGGCAATTGTATTTATCTTCTCCTAATTCAGTTTCTTCATCTGTAAAATTGGAACAATAATAGTAGTTGCTCATTGTTCATGAGGAAATTGTATCAGTATAGTAAACACTTAGTGAGAGTAGCTATTTTATTAGTAAAAAAAATTAAAATTCTGTTGAAAGCCTCTCCACAATCAATACGGAAGGAAAGAAAATTGACTTATAAGTGAGTAAACTCAACATAAGTAGCCTGCAAGAGACTGCAAAATCAGAATGAAATTGCACACCCTTGATACAAGAAGCCAGAAGAAAGACCAGTAATACTTATCTCCTTGACAGTCAAATGGTTACTTCAGCAGGTAGACTCCTAAATAATTCTGGAGGTATGTTATTACATTTCCAGGAATGATGAGATCCATAACTTTGGAAATATCTCTGTGCTATAAAACTGGAGCCTGGGTTTATACAGGTTTGGAGAGATTAATTTATATTCCAGAAAGTTAAAGCTAAGACTCAAGATCATTATGTTCTCAAGGAGATCCCTGAAATCACCAGTAATATTATTACTCAATTCTGCATTTGTTTCTTTCCAAATAGTGTTTGCGTGATAAAGTGGGATTATTCTCAACTGTTATATTGTTTCTGGGAGACAGAGGATTTGAAGTCAGTTTAAACCATGTCAGAGTTTACATATGAGATTATTCTCCATTCCTTATCTGTTGTTGATAAATCATTTATTCATTATTAGAATGATTGCTTTTTGTGTTCAGTATTGGGGAAGGGAAGCTCTGTGATTCATCTTTGCCTTATCCTTTTAATTAGAAATATAAAGTGTATTTTTTTCTATTTTAATATGCCCTCTATGTATTTATCTTAACTTTTCTTTCATTATAAAAAATGTAAAAAGTAATAGACAGAAACCTTAGGTAAAATAATCAGACAACCAGAAAGGGGAGTGCTCACACCCTACCATGAGAGCAGAGCCAAACAGCAAGAAGAAGGACTTCCTCTGCCTGCCTGGCAAGAGCTCAGCCAGTGAGAGGCTGTCACAGCTCAGTCAATGAAAAGTCACTGCACTTCAGATTCTCCCTTCCTCCAGTGGACACTTGGTTTACTACAGCTCTCACACCTTCCTGTTTTCCTTTACGATAGAGTTCTCCTCTCCTTTTATAGGGGACTTGCAGGTGGCTTACCATGGTTGCAGACTCCAAATTGCAATTCTTTGCTGATACCACATCAACCCATTTTTACTGGAGAAATAACGGGCCTCCTATTCATTTTAGATCAATAGACTTTATATCCATAATCTACGCCCCATAAAAAATCATCCTTAGATTCGTATTTTAAAGATTTTCAAGGGCTAAATGATCTGTTCATGAGAAGTCAAATAAAGACTTACGTCTAAGTGCTGACCCTTACAGGTAAACAATTGTTTTAAAGAAAATTGCTGCTGAAAATACTTCATGGTCCTCCCCTGTCTTCATGGCTGTGTGTGAACATCCAAGTGTCAGTAAAAATCACCAGGGCTGGTACATCTCTGCTGAAGGCCTTGAGATTATCAGCCCATCTTAACGCAGAGGGTAACTGAGTGTCTACTGTTCTGCATTCAGCCACACACAACTTCTTGCACAAACCCATTTCTCAAAGCAGTGTCATCACTCGTGGAGTCTAGGAAGGATGAAAGTCTCCAAATTAACAGTGCTTCACTTCAAACTTGCAGCCTACTCTTTTTATAGCTTCCCTCCAAAAGCTTCTCTCCCTTTCTGTAATCACCACCAGAACGAATCACTTGCTCCTTGTTAAGCTTTTATCTTAGTGAAGCAAAGGTGACAATGATACACTGTGCTGTAAGACCTTCTTGGTAGCTCTCCCGCGATGCCTGCTGGCCTGGTTTGATCCCCTTCCATATGTCCACAATTTAAGTGGCAATACAACTCTTTCTGAATTGTATCATACAGCACTGCAGGGCACAATCCTGTGTTACCTGCTTTTGGAAAAGCAGTCTTTTCAACCTATTTCAATGTTCACATTAAAGAACTGGCCGCCTGAGACTTGTTGATTTCAGGCTTGTAAGGACAGGATCAAGATGCCAGCAGGGAGGCAACCGTGAGAGCCTCATTCTGCATGTACAACAGCCTCTTTGTTCTCCTTTAAGTAATTTGAAGCCATTGGTTTTATTATTGACTCAGATAGCACCCCCCCACAAGTCAACAATTCTGACATTCATTCTAATGAAATGCTGAAGTTCAATATCTTGTAGAAAAGTAATTTCTAAGGTGTATTAACAAACATTTATAAATTGCTGGGGAGTTTAAAGAGTTAATCTATCAGTGGCTTTCAATCTAGAAAATTTTCTGTTTAATGATTCTCAAAGGAAAAAAATAACCAATTTTTGTCTTTTGATTAAAGACTGTGAGCATCAATTTTCTCATAGGAAGAATTTCATTTTCTTTAAATGAAGTTAGTGTTCATGAATAGACCAGTGTTTTTTAAATTGTTTTTTTTGCTTAATCTGTCTAGTGTGTTTATTTTGTTTCCATCTGAAGTTCTCTAGAATTACTTTTCATCAATTTAATAATTGTTTTGTGATGAAAAAGTTTTTCCTGTGAGTGTATTTATAAACAAGGAACAAAGATTCAATGCTATTTTTAAGAATTGATTTTTCTGTTCATTAAAAACAATTTACTTGAAAGCAAGTCTATTCTTAGTCACTACTAGGTTAATAAACAAAAATTTTCACATTCAAATCTAGTAAATTGAAAGATTTGTTAACCTAACCTTTAAATCAGTAATTTTACAGTCTCTTTCCCTGTTTACACTTTAAATATGTCTAGTGTACTAATGAGTAAAGAAAGAAATTATTCAACTAATGATTATAAAGTTTTCTATGACTGCAATAGAAATTTATTTTAAATTTAGTCACAAAGATATTTTATTTTTATTTTTATTATTATCCATTTTTCCTGATTGATATGTAACTCCATTGAAAAAGTTGCTTTAACTTTAAACTTCATAATAATGGTTATGCAGCTTAAGATCTTTTTTTAACATTAAAAAAACTGAAGTAAAGTTGGTTTAAAATTTTTTTTAGTTTCAGATGTACAACACCATGAGTCAGTATTTTTATAGATTATACTTCATTTAAAGTTATTACAAAATAATGATTATATTTCCCTGTACTGTACAATATGTTTTTATTGCTTATTTTTTGTATATATAGTAGCTTGTGTCTATTAATTCCGTACTCCTACTTTACCCCCCCACCCCTGGTAACCACTAGTTTGTTCTCTATATCTGTGAGTCTGTTTATGTTTTGTTATATACGTTGCTTTGTTTTATTTTTTAGATTCCACATACAACTGATAACACAGAGTATTGATCTATCTCTGTCTGACTTATTTCACTAAGCATAATAATGTCTAGACCCATCCACATGTTGCAAATGGCAGAATTTCATCCTTTTTATGACCAAGTAATATTTCATTGTAGATAGATAGATAGATAGATAGATAGATAGATAGATAGATAGATAGACAGAACACATCTTCCTTATTCATTCCTCTGTTGATGGACATTTAGGTTGCTTATATATCTTGTCTATTGTAAATAATGCTGCTATGAACATTGGCATATCTGTATCTTTTTACATTAGTGTTTTCATTTTCTTTGGATATATATCCAGCAGTGGAGTTGCTTGATCATACGGTAGTCTTATTTTTAATTTTTTGAGGAACCTCTGTACTGTTTTCCATAGTGGCTGCACCAATTTACAATCACATCAGCAGTGTACAAGGGGTCCCTTTCCTCCACACCTCACTAACATTTGTTAGTTGTATATTTTTTGATGATAGGCATGTGGACAGGTGCGAGGTATCTCATTATGATTTTGATTTGCATTTCCCTGATGATTAGCAATGTTGAGCTGTTATTTGTGTGCTGCTTTTTCTTTGGAAAAAAAGTCCGTTCTTGTCTTCTGCCCATTTTTAAATTGAATTGTTTGTTTTTTTGAAGTTGAGTTGTGTGAGCTGTTAATATATTGTGGTATTAACCCCTATTGGTCATATTATTTGCAAATATGTTCTCCATTCGGAAGGTTGTCTTTTTGTTTTGTTGATGGATTCCTTTGCTGTGCAAAAGCTTTTAATTTTAATTAGGTTAATTTTAATTTTAATTAGGTCCATTGTTTTGCATTTGCATTTCTTTTGCCTTAGGAGACAAAGTAAAAAAAAAATATTGCTGTGATTTATATGAAAGAATCTTCTGCTTATATTTTCCTCTAGGAGTTTCATGGTTTCAGGACTTACATTTAGGTTGTGAATCCATTTTGAGTTTATTTTTCTGTTTGGTGTGAGGGGATTTCTAATCTCATTCTTTTACACCGCGCTGCCCAGTTTTCCCAGCACACTTTTTCAAGAGACTGTCTTTTCTCTATTGTATATTCTTGCATCTTCTGTCATAAATTAATTGACTGCAAGTGTATGGGTTAATTTATGGGCTCTCTATCCTGTTCCATTGATCTCTGTCTTTTTATGCCAGTGCCATACTGTTTTGATTACTGTAGCTTTGTAATACAGTCTAAAAACAGGCACTGTGATATTTCCAGCTTTGATCTTTTGTCTTAAGATTATCTTGGCAGTTCAGGGTCTTTTTAGTTTTTTCGCTTTTGTTTGTTTTTTGTTTTTTGCTTTTGTTCTTCTCTTAGCTTGAAATTTTTTTTTGGCCTAAATCTTACTAATTACTTACCAATTCCTCTAATCTTTCCAAATCTCCATGGCATGTGGCAACAGCTCTGAGTTGTGGTTGGAAGAAGTCATATGCTCTGTTCTGAGTTCAATGTCCCCTCATTGTTTGGTGGCCTGTGCTAGAGGAGGAGGAGTGGAGGGAGGCAAACTTGAGGGCAGTGCTCATGTGTTTGGAGCAAGAAGTCAGATGACAATGGTAGTGGCATAGAGCTGCAATAAAACCAAGCCAACACCGTGGAATGGCAAGTAGGGAATGAGAGAGAATTTTGGAGAGCTTCAAGGACAGGGTGGGGTCTGTGAAGGTGAATGTGGTGTTGCAGGCCCGTTGCAGGCTTGTCAGGAGATTTCACCTGGTCTTAGATTGCCCCTGGCTCTCCATGGTCTTCAGTTGAAGTTGAAGGTTAATATTGGTGGAAGGCTTGTATTACAGAGAGTTTATCTTGTTGGTTCTCAATTCCCTGCAAGTCAGAGTCTCTGAGAAGCTTTTTAAATTTTTCAGTTTGAACTATCTTATTGAATATTACTTTCTTAAACCTTTCAGTCTCACATAGGTTTTCATTACATTTTTTTTCAGTGATTTATAAAAAACTTTTCTTTTTGAAATAATTTTAGATCTCCGGAGCAATTGCAAAGATTTGACAGAAGGCTGCTGTACACCCTGTACCCGGCTTCCCCCGATGTCAAAATCCTACATAACTGTGGTAATTTTTTTTTAACAAATATTAGTATTGGTGTAATAATACTAACAAAACTACAGGCCTTTTTCAGATCTCACCAGTGTTTCTGCCAGTGTCCTTTTCTTACTCCAGAATCTGATCCAGGGTCTTACATTGCCTTCAGTGGTCACGTGTCCTCAGTCTCCTCAAGTCTGTGAAACTCTCTCATCTTCCTTTGCTTTTCATACTTTTAAAGAATACTGGTCAATCATTTTGTAGAATGTCCCTCAAAGAGGGTTTGTCTGATGTCTTCTTATGATCTGCTTGAGGTCATGAATTTTTGACATGAACATCACAGAAATGTTACACTGTTCTCAGTGTATTTTTTTCAGGGACCCAGGGTGGTGATGTGTCTTTACACTGCCCAGTTGGTTAAGAAAATATCTGCCAGGTTTGTCCACTGTAGAGCACTAGTTTTCCCATTGTAATTAGTAAACATCTTAGGGGAAATACACTGAGACTGTGCAAATATCTTTCTTCTCTTCAAATTTCCACTCACTGATTTTAAGATTCAAAAATTAATATTATGGTTTTCTAATAGTGCTTTCTTGTTGACCTCAGTCATATTAAATTTAACAAGTGGAATTCTTTTGTAGTATGAACTGCCCCTTTCCCTGATATATTTATTTATTCAAAATTTACATCATTATGGACTTATTTTATGAATTATAATCAATATGATTGTTACTTATTTTTTTGTTGGAATTATCCAAGCTTTAGCTAAGAGGATCTCTTCTGGGATGCCTTCTGTGTCTTTTCTATGTGCTACCATCTTTCTCTGTGCACATCCTCGTGTTCTGACACCACACAATGTTCCAAGTTCACGTCGGATTTTCCCTCATCCAGTCCTGGAATCAAGCACTTCATAAGGTTTCTTTTTATTACAGAATAGTATTTAGAAGGCAGCATCTGGGTTCCTTTTACTGAAGAAGAGTATTTGGAAACCAAGGTCTGGATGTTAGATGTGCAACAGGGGTATTATTGCTTGTAATCCCTTCTCAGTGAAAAGAACTCAGAAATATATGTACATTCACTAATTCATGCATAGACCACACAGCTATGTAGCTATGTAATGCATGCATGTATATGCATTTATCTTATCTGTCTATCTATCTTTGATCTATCATGTTTGGATCATTTACATTTTAGTGATTTTTGATATATTTGATATATTATTTGATAGTTGCATTATGTATGTCCTCTCCGCTTTTTTGTTCTTTCCCTTGGTTAGTATTGTTTGGATTTAATTGAGCACTTTTTAATAATTCAGACTTATGTTCATTCAACTTAATAGTTACATACCACATTTGGTATACCCCAAGATTTATAATATGCATCTCTAGTTAATCAGAATCCACTTTCAGATACTATTATATTTCTTCACATGCTGTGTAAAGACATTACACAATTATATTTCCTGCCCATCTTGCCATCATTTGTACTGTCACCATACATTTTCACATATGCTGTCAACACAGGATATACATTGCTGCCATTTTTGCTTTGGACAGGCAGCATTTTAAGAACAATTAGAAACAAAAACAATCACCCTTGTTTGCCCTCATTTATTACATTTCCAACCCTCCTCATTTCCTTGTGTTGATTAGGTTTCTGGATGATGTCTGAATTTTGCCTGAAGAAATACACTTCACATTTGTTAAAGTATGTGTCTGCTGGAGATGAATTCTCTATTTTTTGTCTGTTTGACAAATTCTTTATTTCTCTTGTAGTTTTGAGGAAAACTGTTTTTGCTAGGTATAGAATTCTGCTTTGACAGATGCTTTTCTCTCAATATTTTAAAGATTTCAATTCTTTTTCTTCTGTTATATATGAGTTCTGATAAGAACTGCCCTCTACTGCTTCTCTCCCTTCCTTTGACTGCAATGTGTCTTTTCCCTCTGGGCAAATTAAGAATTTTATCTTCATCTTTTTTCCCAATAGTTTAAGTATGATATATCAAGGGGTGTGTGTGTTTCCTTGTGTGTGTGTATTTGTACTTATCATGTTCAGTGTTAGAACTTTGAATTGTTTGTTGTCATTATTTTAGGAAAATCCTTCAGTCAGTATTCCTTCAAATATTTCTTTTGTCACATTTTGCTCTCTTTGTCTTATCTCCTGAGGTTTCAGTAATTTATCTAGCCCATAGAGGTGGAATGCTCTGTTCTCTTTTTGTCACTCTCTTTTTTTTTCTTTATGTTTCAGTTTAGACAACTCTTACTGAGCTATCTACGGATAATATCCTCAGGTGCGTTATCTGCTTGTAAGAATGCCAAAGACATTATTTGTTTCTTTTACTGAGTTTTTTTTTAACCTCTGTCATTTCTGCTTGATTTTCCCTTTTTTTGTTTTCAGCTCTAATTATCTTTTTTATTTCTTTTTTTCAGTTGAATTGTAGTCAGTTACAATGTGCTAATTTCTGGTGTACTGCACAATGTCCCAGTGATACACACACATATATTTGCTTTCATATTCTTTTTTATTAAAGGTTATTACAAGATATTGAATACAGTTCCCTGTGCATTACAGAAGAAACTTGCCTTTATCCACTTTTATATATAGTAGCTAATATATTTTACATTTTTCTGTTAAAGTTACCTATCTGTTCTGGCATGTTATATACTTTTTCCTTTAGAAATTCTAATGTAACAAGTTTAAAAGTTAAATATAACAAGTTCTCAACTATTTTCCACTTTTGTGTCATATCTGAGTATGTGTCCATTGATTGTCTTGGCCTCGGGGTCTGATTTTTCTCTCCCTTTAGTGCGCCTTTTCTTCCAAGACATACATATCATACAGGACCACAGAGACTAAGATCAGCAGTTTCACGACTAGAAATGGACATGCCTTTCTATCTTCTAGGTTTGGGAGTTTGTATCAATCAGGTCAGGATTTGGGTTCGGGTTGAGTTTTTTCCGTTGTCATGGTTACCCACGGTGCTCACTGGGTTTACTGTGAGGGCTGTTTGTTTGCCAGGGGTTTTTTCTCAGTGTCAGATCCACCCACAGTCTCAGATCTTCCTTTGTTGCAGCTCAGAGAGTCTCTGTCTCTTGCAGCTCCCCCACGAATGCGTAGCTATTATTTCACTCCAGATTGTTTGCTTGATGGTGACAGGGAGCTGTGCTCTGATGTTCTGATTGAGCCTCAAGCCTTAGACTCCTGGGTCTTCACAAGTCCTCCGGCTGCCTCTAGGTTTGGATAAATCCACAGTTACCTTTGATATGAGGCAAACTTCATGCTCAAGCCCATGCTCCCTCCTCTCTGGTTCTCTTCTTAAATCTAATAATTACTGTTAAGTCACTTCTACCCTTTGAATCTTTTGAATTAACCAGCTCGAAGTTTGCCCTCCTTTCTACATTTATGTTTCCAACTGACAGCCCATCTCGTAACATTTTGGGGGACTGCAGTGGGAAGTTAGTGTTTTTTTAAATTACAGAAGCAATAAAAACTCACCAAAAAGGCAATGTGGGAAATACAGAAAAACTATAACAAAGCCAACCAAATGACTTATTCTGCTCCCATTTAGAGGAAATGTTGTTTAAAATTTGTGACATTTACTCTCAGTCTTTTCTCCAAGCAGTATTTATTTGATACCTTGCCAATTAAATTATTCAAACTGTTTTATTCTGTTTAATATTACAATGTCAATTCTTGCCATGTGTGCAAAGACTGCTATCCCTCTGTTGTCTCCTCCCCTCCAAAACACAAACTACGTTCATCTCCCCTTCTTTCTGAATGAACTTTTCTACAGCTAGGCTCTCCTGGACTGCCTTATAACTTTAGGAATATTAGGTATTCCTAAGTGTGTATGAGAGATCTTGCAGTATGTGCACTTTCCAGGAAGTCTCTTAACAGTGAATAGAGACAACACATCTTCCTGTCAGTTCCTGCTCACTGCAGTATGAATGTGGTGGCTGGTGCATAGGCAGCCACCTTGGACCTGAAGTAGCACACTAAAAACAGTGGGGCAGAAAGAACCTAGGAACCTGAGAGTCATGGGGCCACAATTTTAGGTCTAAATTGCCTACTTTGCACTTCTATATGTGAGAATTTGACAAATCATATTTAAGTCACTTTTTAAAATATAGCTGAAACTTTTCTGGTATACTACGTAATTCACTTTCATAAGCTCATATTAAGTGTCTGTTAAACATTCCATAAGGCATATATTTTACCAGATGTGTAACCTGTTTATCACCTCTTATTGGACAATTTCTGCTGTCAGTTATTAAATGATGTAAATATGTCTGGAATTAAGGTGAAAGTAACTACGATTTTGCCTGCATTTCAGGATAATTTCCTAGGATAGTCTATCTGATACAGAATCACAGGTCAATAATTCCTATCTGAGATTTTTGGCCCAGATACATTCAGAATTGAGGAACTTTGTATTATTGCTTATACTCTATATTAATAGCACTCCCAGGAAATTCTTGAGACAGCATCCTCTTATCAAATATATTTTTATTTTTATAATAGAATATATAAATAATTATACTGAGAAGATCTGGTTAGGAGGCAAATGATTTAAGAAAAAACTTGTTTCTCAGAGAGTTTCTATGATCTTTTAAATTTTTTTTTATTAGTACAGAATCCCTTGGTGGGCCACCAATTTGTAAAATTAATACATCTTATCTAACAGCAAGAACTGAAAGAATATTTCGTGTATATTTTAAATAATGTGTTAATCTATAGACAGCAAAATGTGAGTGATTCCTTGTATCTTATAGTTGTCTCATTATGAACCCAAACTGCTGGTGTCAGAAAACTTCTTTATATTATAAATCACTGAGAATTAAATTTCTAGCAAGTAAGTGTTAGAAAAATCAAAGCACATTATATGCAAACTTATTTAGGTTATTTTCTTATGAAATATTACATGTAAGATGGCTATTTCTGAACTAGTGTGATCTGATTCCATATGTGCAGGAAAAAAATCAGTTTTTGATTCCTTCTCTTAGCAGAGTCTGGAAGTGCCAGGTGAATTCTAATATAGCTGACTTTTATTATTAAAGGAATTTAAACTTCAATAAAATGAAACTGTTAAATAGATTAAGAAACAGTGTAAGATTTGAATCTCATTTGAGGTTAGACAGCTGCTTCAAGTCACATATTCAAGCTGTTTTATCTGTTTTGGGGACTGGACTTGGCTAATTCATTTCCTTTTGCAATGACAAAAGAAATCATAGCTAAGCAATAAATTGTAGTTTAACATCTCTTTATTACCACCTAGCCCATCATTTTAAGCAAAGCACTATAGAAATAGAAAATATCCCAATGCCCATGAAAACTGTAGGATCACTTTGTGTTTTATCTCAGAAGAAAAAAGAATTGAGTAAAATACCTGAACTAAAGGCATTACCCCATCTCCCCCTCAGCAAGCAATTAATTTCAGCAGGTATCATTTGGTTATCACTCAATCTCTGTTATAAACCTACGTAAGTGTTGCAGAAAGGGTTCTGTCCTTGGATCTAATTGGTTTGCTAATAATAGATAAGAGATGAGAAAGGAAATCTCTATGGCAGCCAACGGACCGGAGGAGCGAGGCAATTCTGACGTCTTGTGGGGGCAGCGCTGCAGGAGGGCGGGGCTTATGCGCAACGGAGAGGATCTATCATATATGGGCTAATAGGTACAAGACAGTCTTGACAGATCTCCAACACGTGGTTTAACTGTCATCTTTAGGCGTTCCTATGACACCAGAGACCAAGAGTAACACAAAAATAATAAGCAAAATTACAGTTTTTAATCATCGCCTTCGACTAGTACCATTTTGAAAAATTGAGGTCCTAATGAAAAATTAAATATTATCTAAATGACCGATGCCTCAGTACAGGCAAATATAATCTACAGCTACATGTTGGGTACCTACCCTGATTTCATGATCATCAGTTCGAACGTTTAATGCACGCTCAGTAAACAGCTTGAAAAGAAAAGATGACAAATTTTAACGTTCAATTTCTGGTTTTGTCTTTACGTTTCTCCTGGATCTGTTTGTATTCATTTACCTTTAGTCCACTCTTGAGTTAAGCAAAACAAAGACTATTTCATATAGAAGCTTTTGTATACTTACATAAATGGCATCTTACATATTAACTGCCTCCTTTTTCACCTGGAAGGAAATCTGTACAAGTATATGTAGCATAAACTGTCAAGGTAGCTTCTCTCTGACGATCACAGCTACCGCAAGAATGTCAAGATGTCCCACATCACCAGAAAGACAAGTTGTTTGCTTTTGAAAAAAGACAACAAAACCATCTAACATCCTGCAACAAAGCAAGCCGTTTGCTCTCAAGCAAATAGCAGATCAAGCTAATGTAGGACTTTCAATGTGAGATGTAAAGATTTAAAGTTAGAACAAATTCTTCCATATCACCATAGAATTATAACCTTTATCCCTAATTCACGTTTATAAAATTATTCTTGGCATGTATCTAATGAGAAGAAACTATGGCTAGAAAAGAGAAGAATTGATTATCTGCAAAAAATCAATGTCAGTATTGAGACATCTTGCATCACAATCTTTGTGTATTTAAGAATTTTCTGTAATTTTACCTTATGGACCTTTATGCTTTTTCTCTTTGTGTCTTTCTTTTAATAGGAGATTTTGAGAGCCTAGAACACTGTTGGAAAGGAGGTATAAAGCCATGGTGTATTGGATAGTATTGCTGTGTAAGATGTTGCCCCAGAACCCAGCAGGTTAACAAACATTAATCATGTCCTGTCTCTGTGGGGCAGGGATCTTGGGCACAGCTTAGTTGAGCATCTCTGACCCAGGTCTCTCCTATGGTACAGTCAAGATGTCAGGTTAGTTTCCTTCTGAAGGCTCGACCTCAAGGAACATCTTCCACCAAGCTCACCCTGTGTATGTTGCCAGGTCTTTGTTCCTGGTCAAGTTCTCGCATGACCAGGTAGCTGGATTCTTCCATGGAGAATGAGGAGAGAGTGAGCGGGGTGCCCAAAACAGAAGCCACAGTCCACTTCTAATCTAACCTCTAAGTGCCATCCCATCTCCTCTGCCATAGTCTCTTCAGTAGAAGCAAAACAAAATTCTCCACCCATCATAAGGACGAGGGCTTACTCAAGGCATGAGTACCAGGAGGTGGGGTCATTCAAAATGTTTACTTAATGAATGGATTAATGAATGAACAAATTTTATATGTATTTTTTTACAGTAAGCATCACTTATATCTTAAGAGATTTAGTTCCTGCAACGTCAAATACAAGTTCCGTGTAATATTTCCATTTCCAAGCTTTCACTTGGCTTTCAAAAGTCATGCAAATCTAGCTACACAGGAAAGAAAAGAGAGGCATGCTGAGCAGAGAGCTTTAAGGGCAGTTTGGTCCTCTTTCATTTGTGTCTAAGTCCCCAGTCCACACTAGTGTGGCTAGATAAGTTAGAGAAATATTACTTTGTTTTTATTCTCCTCAGATCTTTCCTCCTCCCATTAAAGACAATACTCACTCTTGTTTTAGTTTATTATCCTGGTATTTGAGGGGAATGAAAGTGTAGATGAAAGGAAGTTGGGTGGGTGTTTTCAGAGGACATCCCAGGAGTAATGACTGATACTAATTTCTCGCCTGTGTGGAAGGTAGTGGACTTGGAGGAGATGTATTAGCTAAAAAATAAATAAATGTGATCTTATTTCTTGCACATCTGAGCTTGTGGTTTCATGTTCATACCCACTAGAGAGCCTTATACTTGACCCTCACTTAGTTTTCCAAGGATGTGATGTCAAACCAAATAAGAAAAAAATTCTAGACATTAGTTCCATAATATAAGCTACCTTGGTAGAAAGAGAAGTTTGAGCTCCAAGAATAATTTAAAAAGATCAAGTAACCCTCTCCAGTTTTTTTTTTTTAAATCAACCTTCCATTGGATAAAAATGTATTCTTTACTATAGTAAGTAGTATTGAAAGTGTGTGGCTTGAGGATTATATTTTGTCTGAGAACATATCAGAGTTTTTTCCCTGTGGAAACTAATAACGTACAAAACTCTTGAGCTGACCTGGGAATTAGAAGGAAGGCAGAAAAATGTTGTGTTCTGTGATTTTTACTTAAATATCATACACACTTTCCCATATAATTATGGCAACTATACTTTTTTATGGTTGCATGGCAATCCAACAATTTCAGGTGCTGGATTTACTGAAAAATCTCTCCTACAGCTGGACTTTTTAGTTTGAAGAATTTAGTTTGAAAGTGTTGATCAACCCATTAGGAAGGGCAAGTGTGAGTCCCCATGGAGTTCAGACATCAATCTTTAAAGGCTTTTGAAAACAATTCCAATATAACATGTTTCTGTAGGAGGATATTTTTTACCTTCAAATAACTTTTCTATGATTGTGTGGTTTTAATTGACCTGATCACTTTTTTTTGGTGAAATCAAAGAGTATAAGTTAAGGAAATGAGATATTAAAACTCAAAATGAAAAGGAAAATGCTGTAGGTTTCTCCTTGATATCAAATCTAATTTTAGATGAAATTTATAAGTTGGGGATTGGAAAAATAAATGTTTATTACAGGAAACAGACAAGGATATACTGTGCAGCATGGGGAATATAGCCAGTATTTTACAATAACTATAAATGAATATAATCTTTAAGAATTGTGAATCAATCTGTTGTACACCTGAAACTACCTAACATTGTGAATCAACTATACCTCAATTCAAAAAAAAAAAGTTAAAAAACCAAATTTGAACCAGATCTCCACAATATAGTCCAGAAAAGGCTATCTAAACATGTTAAATATAAAATGAATACTTTCCAAGGTAGAAATGACTTAGCTTTTACAGGATTTGCTCTAACCAAGGATCTTTGCAATGAGAGTTCTGTTTTGAAAGTCCCTACAAATGTACTCAAAGAAGTGATGAATATTAGGAATTTTGTTGGCTTTTTCCTAATCATTAATAATGTCAATGGCTAATTCAAAATACTAGGACACTATTGTTTAATGAAAATCAATCAAATTAAGCCAAATTAATACATGATGTGCAGTCCAGTCCACACTTCCTCCCCAGGAAGCCCTCAAGAACTAGGCTCTTGTAGCTTTCTCTTCCTTTGTTCTCAGCCCAGAGGAAACACAAGGTGTTTAGCAGGCATCAGATAAGTGCTTAGTAAAGTCATGGAGTAAAACTGTCACCACAGGAGATCCAAAGTTGTGTAAATCTTAAGCCATTTCTGAGAGCTTTCTGATTACCAGCACAGGGCTCTGCATTTTAGAAATTCTCTCCCATTGAGTTGTCATCTTATGTGAAAGCTTCATTATTCCCATTGCTTTATAAGCAATAAAAATTTATGAAATATTTGCTCTATGTAACTTGTAATGGTACTTTAGAAGTTTATTAGGAAGCTGGGGTTGGACCATAAAATTATGCCATTATGATAGATACATAAATCAAACATCGGATAAATTCAGAGTAAATAATCCTGAAAAGGTATCAGAACTAAATTCCATGTTTAACCTTGTGCAAGAGCTTTCACTGCTTGGCAATTACTTCTCTACTCTTTAACTTGACTAAACCAAATTATTGTGAAACTCTTTTAGAACTTTGTGTTTGCTCTGCCCCTGAAGAGTTGGTGTGTGTGTGTGTGGGTTGAGAGGCCCTGACAAAGGGTTAGGAACCCAGTTTCAAAGTCCCGGCTCCAAACATTAAATCCATTAACCTGAAAATGTGCACATGGAAGTGTGCCTCTTTTTTCTGTGTCTCAAGTGAAAAGGAAACTATGAACAGGGAGAAGCTTTCCTAAAAGCATTTTAATGCAAAGACATTTGCAATATCAAGCTTTAAAATTTACTTCTGTTTTAAAATATTCATTTCTAAAAAATAAATAAATAAATAAATAAAATAAAATATTCATTTCTAAAAACATGGGCCTAGTCCTGTATTATTAATATTCTATCTCAAAAACTGATGGTTAGAATGACAATGTTATTGATGTGCACAGAAATAATAAAGATTTTTGCCCTGAGTTGATCATTTTTTTTAATGTCAGTGGAAAAAATCTCAAAAAAACAAAAAACATCCCTCTTTCTTTTTCACCATAAAATTGTAGATGTCCCTGCTTCTTTGCACCACATTTAACTGAATTAGTTATGTAAGTTGCTGGCCTCTCAGATGTCTGTGGGTAGCTTAATGAGTCAGATTTCCATCAGGAAACATTTAATTCAAACATGATCATAACCACTGCAACACTACCACAAAGACACGAAGGCAATCTTTTAAATCAGTTTCTTGAATTACTCTTTGGATCATAAAGTGGGACTTTCCTCTTAAACATTTTCATCCCTGGTGCAGGTTATCTGAATTTAAACTCTGCCTTAAGGAGGCATCAATGTGAGAAGACAGCCCTACCTTGGTTGACGTACTTTCTACCATGTTCACTGCTCTCCATGTTAACAACAGGGAAGATGAGGGAAGGAAGGTGGCATCTCCCACACTGTTGTAATAATATTTCAAAGAAATTGCAGAGCCAGATTCGGGTTTCTTTCCCATGCATTGAGAGAAATTCATTTTTCATAAACACAAGGATCTCTTTCCCTAAATTGCATTTCTCAAGACCACACTGAGTTAACTTGAGACTGCGGTACATTTGTTAGCATTGCCTCAACTCTGTAAACCTGAAAATCTGCCTCCAGG
This sequence comes from Vicugna pacos, assembly GCF_048564905.1. NCBI lineage: Eukaryota > Metazoa > Chordata > Mammalia > Artiodactyla > Camelidae > Vicugna > Vicugna pacos. The sequence continues at coordinate 1,427,808 of NC_133017.1, forward strand.
TGCACGTGCTTCTGTCAGGTAGTTAGATAAGTGGGAGCACCGGGCAGACAGGTGGAGGGGAGGAAGAATGGTCTGGAAGATGGCGGTATCCCTGCCTTCAGCATAAAGGGGCTTGCCTTCCTCTAAATGAATGTCTGCAAGAAACCAGTTAAAGCCTGTGCAGTAGTGAGAAGGACCTAATGGGACATGACCCAGTGCTCATTGTAATACCACCAGCATTGCCACTTAGGCTCCCACTTGGGTTCCTCTGTGTGCGTAGTGGGTAAGGACAGGCACAAAAGGGGGCAAGCATGACTCAGCACTCCAGGGGCAAGAGCTGTCAATCAATCAAGAGACCACCTCTAAGTGAGGGTGTAAGAGGAGGGACAAAGCCCACGGCTCTCTGTCCTTGGATCAGCCCGCCTCCCGTTTCTGGAGGTGTACTTTCCCTTTGCTTTGAAACAAAACCTTTAAAATCTTGGCTACCAATGCTTCTGTCTCCCGTTTGAATTCTTATCTTTCAGGTGAGGCAAGAACTGGAGTCTTTTCCCCTTCGCCTTTTGGGGTAACACACCCACGTTGAAAACATTCAATGATTTCCTGTTGATAAGATGCTGTAATGAAGGCAACGAAGATGAACTTCATAATTATGACCTGAAGACTAACAGATGCAGTAACAGGCATTTTTAAAGAGAATTTTATATGCAAATATACATACATTTTCTGTTTATAAGACAGAAAAAAATAGTCTTAAAAATTATCAAAGCTGATGGCAGCTTTACTAAGTATGACCAGAGATGTTAAAAACCAGAGTGCACATCTGTTAACAAGTTATGCTAAATCCCTTCTTGAATCTGCTTTTCTACAACAAAGATTTATTCTGAATTTGTCCTAAAAGATGAGCTAAAACCTTATCATGTATTTACTTTCAACCATTTATTTGACGTGTAAATGAGGAGGGAAATTGTTCAGAGGGCTCAGATAATAAAAAGTAGGAAATACATCCAGTGACCTTGAAATACCTGTAGCTTCAACGTGTATTCTATTCCAGCCCTTCTGAACGTGAGTGAACTTTTTCAGCAAAAGAAAATAAAACAGTAAAAATGCTTATGTGTAACTAAGGCAGAGGGACTTAGTTAGAGGACTGTCAGTTCTGCTACGTGGGGTGGCGCCATAGTCTAACTAACTTCAGGGGCTGGACCCGGCACCCTTCTGTCCTCATCCAGCCCCTGTCACTTTCCTGGCTCTGTGCCTTGATCACTTATATTACCATGTCTCTGTTTCTAACATGAATACTTCGTGTGGCTTTCTCACATTTCAGGATACTGCTCTCACACTTTAATCTCCAGGCATTTAATTTACTCTTCTAAAATGTGGGTAAGTCTCATTATGCTGACTTTACAGACCAGGAATCTCAGACTCTGAGGCTGGAAGTAAGTTGTGGCTGTCACATAACTGATGGTGGAAAAATAGGAATTCTACCCCAAGTGATGGCTGGTGCAAATCACGTGTCTTCAGCTATTCATTTGTACATCTCAAGCTCTTAGCTTGGATCTGACCACCAAAGAATGCCTCACCAGCCTCCTCCAAGATAATCATTTTTTCCTTTTCTGTATTGTATTCAATTATATGAGAAATACATTGGGAACATTATGGGCCTGTGTATTCAAAGTTTTGTTACCCTATGAAACAGTCCACACATTAACAGAATTAAAAAGTATAATAAAGTATCTAAAATGCCAACAAAAATGAGCAGCTTTATCATTGCATGTATTTGGTGTTTAAAATAAATGAGGGCGTAGTGGAAATAAGAACTCATAGCAACCATGGCATGACTCTAAATGTAAGCACTATACATAAAAATAGATAAAAAAACAAATTTCTTCTGTAGAGCACAAGGAACTATATTCAATATATTGTAATAATCTTTAATTAAAAAGAATATGAAAATGAATATGTGTGTTTATACACACGACTGGGACATGATGCTGTACACCAGAAATTGACACATTGTAACTGATTATATTTCAATTAAAAAAAAGGCACATTCATGTATAAGTCCTGAGACCTGAGAGAGGAAATGTTGTGTGGTGGAAAGAATGTGAGGTCTGGCATCAAACTGATTCAGGCTTCAATCTTAATTTATTAGTTTCATGTCCTGGGAAAACTATATAATATATGTGAGGTTTGTTTCTTCAGCTGTAGAGTTGGACTGACATTTAACTGAGAAATAAAACTGATTGATTAAGTGAACCAATGTTTAGTATAGAAGGTAGTGTACAAAATTGACCTTAACAGTGTCTTAAAGTCACAAAAATGAGCGCAGTGACCATATGTAAATTTCAATGAGCGCATAATGAATGTTATGATCTATGTTACAACATTTAACCTGTAAGGGACTAGTGAAGGGCAAAAAGAAGAAATTATTATACTGAAGCCCTTTATGTCTCTTCTTGTTTCTTTTTTTATTGAAGTAGAGTCGGCTTACAATGTTGTGTCAATTTCTGGTGTACAGCACCATGCTTCAGTCATCCATACATATACATATACTTGTTTTCATATTTTTTCACCATGAGCTACTACAAGATATCAAACATAGTTCCCTGTGCTGTACACTATAAACTTGTTTGTCTATTTGATGTATACCAGTCAGTATCTGCAAATCTCAAACTCCCAGTTTATCTCTCCTCACCACCTTCTCCCCCACTTCATGTCTCTTAGTAAATCCTTTTCAGGACTTCCCTTCTTTTCTTTTCTCTTCCATCATTTTCCATCTTTCCAGGTGTCTTGTCTTCTGTTTCAGTGTAGTGAGGACATTACAGAGGTTGGACTGGATCACTGTGGAGGTGATTTGATTGCACCTCACATTAGTTGCCTGAATAGTTCACTCGGGTAGGGCCGCTGCTAACAAGATGCCCAGCGCAAGCTAAGAGCCTCCTTAGTGGTTTCCGGGAAAGACAGAGAGTGTCTACAATACCCTCCCCAATATGGCCGAATTAGGAAGACAGTTTAACAGCAAAACAATGCCACTTAATCTCTCCTCAGCTCTGCTGCACCAGAGACAGCTTCTTTATTTCCTTACTTTCTCGCCTACTTGTCTTTGACCAGTTAACAAGAGATTTCAGGTGTTAAGCACAGGACTGAGTGCTACAGCGCCATCAGTGCATTTGCATCGATGATGCAGACAGTGAAAATGACATCAATTACATCTTTTATCTATAAAGCTCAGGATCCAAAAAAAAAAAAAAAAAGCACTGCTAGTTTATATCAAATACTAAGTACACCCAAAAAGGGGGAACTGATATGATGTTTTTGGTTTGCTGTTGTTGCTTCATGTTTGCCATTTTATCCAAAAGAGAGTATTGCTGAAAGTACAATTTTTCAGTTGCATAAATGAAACGTTTCTGGAAAGAAGCGCTGTGCGAGAGAATATCTCACCCAATTCAAAGAGTCAATGGAAAAGTGTTCCCCTGTAACTGGGCAAGCTCTAATAAAAGGGATCTTAGGATGACTGGTAGCAGCAAGTCAGACATGTGTGTGATTTCTGCTAGAGTGAAGTGAGACTGCAAAAGAAATAAAAGAATATCTTTTACAACCATGATTTGCACCATCTATGAAGAGCGGAGAGCTGGCAGGAAGAAAGCTGCTTAGGGATCCATTCCACATTTTTAGGTGGGAGGAAAAGAGACTATATCACTCCCCCTGCCACCATCCCTGCCTTCTGCTGTCATCTAACCTTTTCCCTTCTTCCCACTGCAGAGAAACCCTTTGAGGAGGCTGTACAGGCAGGTCTGGCGCTTTTCTTTTGTGACTATACAGCACCAGAAGGTGTGTGGCAGGCACCGCATCCCTGCAAAGTTGTTTTTCTGTCCCTCACAGAATGCTCTCTGCTCTCTGAGTGGAAGCTCAGCCCTCACACCTGTAAAATCTGTACCAGAGAGCCCACCTGTCCATCACCCCACAGGCTCCTGCAGCAAAGCGTCTGTCCAGTTCTGTTCATCCAGCAATAAGAAAAAAAAAAATGGGAGAGGACTCTGTAGAACAGGAGAGAACCTGGAATAATTCCACACGTGAATCTCAATCTTCATTTTATCAAAAGAGATGCTATGTATTAATGAAAAGTAGATTTATAAGAGATCCTTAAATTGTGCTCTGTTGAAATTGCAATTTTATAATTAAGGAAAAATTGAATTTAGCCCATGCCAGGCATGCGTCATTTCAGCAAAAGGAAATACACAATTTAAGAATAATTTTTGGAATGTTAAAGCCACAAGGGAGAAAAAATAATTATAATAATACCACTGGAAGAGGGTGGAACATTGTTTAATCTCAATGTCTTTTGTTAAACTAAATGTATGAGTTTAATTACCTATTCAAATTACAAGCTACATTGATTACATAAACCTCTAGTTACTTCTAAATCACAAAATTATATCTTATAAAGGCTTCCAAACAGAAGATCATCCTTCAATTTAATTCATGAATAATTATCTGGGACTCAAGAGTAAAAGTAAAATGCGATCCACATTTGTAGCAAGAAAAACAGTTTCTTTTGCTTAACATGTATGTTTTGTTTACTCTCACAAGCAAAACTTGAGAACTGATGAGTGTACACAACTAAGAAAAGATTTTTTTATTAAATCAATCTGATTTTGCTGCCAAAGTGTTACATATTGTTATATTACAAATTTCATTGTATTTTTTCCCCAGCATTATTTAAATACAACTGAAAATAAAAATCATATATGTTCAATTGTAAAGTGTGATATTTTGCTATATGCTGCAAAATGATTACCACAATCAAGCGAATTATCATATACATCATATCTCACATAGTTGTCTTTTTTCTGGTTCTTAAAACACTCTACTCTCTTAGCAAATTTCAAATGTATAGTAACGAATTATTAACTACAGTCAACATGTTGTGCATTGGGTATTCAGAATTCACTCATCCTGCATAATTGAAACTCTGTACCCTCTGACCAAAATCTCATCATTCATCCAATCTCCCAGCCCCCTGGCAACCACCATTCCACTCTCTTCATTTCATGTGTTTGAAATGTTAAGACTTCACGTATAAGTGGCATACAGTTTCCGTCTTTCTGTTTCTGGATTATTTCACTTAGAATGCTGTCCTCCAGTTTCATCCAAGTTGTTACTGTCAGCAGGACTTCCTTCATTTTGAAAGCTAATTCACGTCCACCATGCATACACCACATTTTCTCAATCCAGTTGTCCATCGACCTACAAGTAGGTAGTTTCCTTATCCTGGCTATTGTGAATAACCCTGCAGTAAACATGGGGATGTGTATATGTTTTGGAAGAGCTCACAGTTGAAGACACCTGGCCCAGGGATTTTCTCTGCTGAGATTTTCCTTACTGATTCAGTTATCTCATTCATTATTTGTCTGTTCACGTTTTCTTTCTTCATAATTCAGTCTTGGGAGAGTGTATGTTTCCAGGAATTTATTTCTTCTAGAGTATCCAATTTGTTGGCATCTAATTGTTGATAGTAGCCTCTTATAATTTCATATTTCTGTGGTATCAGTGGCAATGTATCCTCTTTCATTTCAGTTTCATTTACCTGAATCTCCTCTTTTTCTCTCTTTGGCTAATGGTCTGTCAATTCTATCTTTTCAAAAAACTGACTCAATGTCATTGTTCTTATCTATTGTTTTTCACTCTCTAATTTCATTGGTTTCTGCTCCAATATTTATTATTTCATTCTACCTGTTAGATTTGTGCTTGCTGTATTCTTCATTTTCTAAGTTTCTTGAGTTGTAAAGTTAGGTTATGTATTTTGTATCTTTCTTTTGCATAACATAGGCATTTATTACTATGAACTTCCCTCAGAACTGCAGTTTTGGCTGCACTCAGTAAGTTTGAGTCTATTTACATTTTTGTTCCTCTCAAGACACTTTTGATTTCCCTTTAGATTTCTTCTATGATTCACTGATTGTGCAGAAGTGTGTTATTTAATTTTCACATATTTATCTTTTTTTTTCAATTTTCCTTCTATTATTGATTACTAGATTCATACTATTATGGTATTTATATTCTGAAATTTGTTAAGACTTATTTTGTAGCCTAGCATATGATCTAGCCTGGGGAATGTTTCTTGTGCACTTTGGAAGAATGTATATTCTGCTGCTGTTGGGTGGAACATCCTGTTTACATCCATTAGGTAGACCTGGTCTGTGGTGTAATTCAAGCCTGAAGTTTCCTTATTGATTTTCTGCCTGAATGATCTATCCATTATCAAAAGTGGGTGTTGAAGTTCCCTGCTATCTTTGTATTGCTGTCTATTTCATCTTTTAATTTTATTGCTTTAAGTATTTATGTGCTCCAGTGTTGGGCGCATATATATGTATGTGTGTTAAAATGCTCTCTTCATGAATTGTCCCTTTTGTCATTTTATAGTGACCTTCTTTGTCTCTTATACAGATTTTTGAATGAAAGCTTATTTTGTGTGGTGTAAGTGTGGGCCACCCCTACTACCTTTCAGGTACCATTTATGTGAAATATCTTTTTTCACTCCTTCCCTTTCAGTCTTCAAGTTCTTAAAGTTAAAGTGAGTTTCTTGTAGGCAGCATATTGTTGGAGCCTGCTTTTTTATCCATTAAGTCACTCTCTGTGTTTTGATAGGAAAATTAAATTTATTTACATTTAAAGTGTTGTTAATTTAAGTAAGGTAGATAATGGTAAGTGATGACTTAGTATTGCTGTTTCGTTGTTTTCTGATGCTTTGTATTTTCCTGTCCCTTTCTTCCTCTCTTGCTGTTTTCCTTTAAGATTTGTTGGTTTTTCTTGAAGTGGTATGCTTGGATTTCTTCCTTTTTAGCTTTTTTGTACCTACTAGAGCTTTCTTTGTTGCTACCATGAGTTTTACACAAAACATAACACTCCATTTTAAACTAATAGCGACTTAACTTCAATCACATAAAAAACTCTACAATTTACTTCTCCTTTCCAACATTTTAGGCTATTCATGTCACAATTTACAGCTTTTCATATTCTGTAAACATTAGCAAATTATTATATCTACAGTTACTTTTGATAATTTTGCCTTTAACTTTTGCAATAAAGTTAAAAGTGATTTACTCAACACCATTAAATATTAAAGTGCTTGGAATTTGACTTTTCATTTCCCTTCACCAGCGACTTCTATCCTTTTACATGTTTTCACATTGTTGCTCTCATTTCAACTTGAAGAACTACCCTTAGTATTTCTTGTAAGTCAGGTCTAATGATAATGAAATCCTTCCGTTCTTGTTCATCTGTGGAAGTATTTATCACCCCTTCATTTCTGAAGAGCAGTTTTGCTAAGTATAATATTCTTGGTTGCCAGAATTTTTCTTTCAGCCCTTTCAGGATATCAGAACACAGGAGATAATGCTCACTAACACACTCTGTGTATCTAATAATGTGCAGAAAAGAGGAGGATGTCAGTGTACTAAAAAAGTAGGTTTTAAACTAAGGGAACCATGGAGGAATGAAGGGTGACATATCTCTACTAGGAACCCTGACCAAAGGAAGTAATTCAGGCAATCATTGAAAAGGTGAGTTTTTCATAAGACATCACATCCATCGGAAGAATCTGCTTCCTTCATTTTCTATCTTCTTTTCAGATGATGTGTTATAAAAATATACAGACAACAAAAGGATGTGTTGGAATTATGGAAATCAATCTTATTATAGATTTTATAGCTTTATGGGTAGGGAAAGTGAGGATTTAAAAAAATGGACATGGCCCTGGCCATGCTAGACCACATTTTTTCAAGACTGCCAGAGAGGTGCTGTAGAGCTTTTAACAGGGAATTTATGGAAACATGGTACCTTTGTGTATTTATAAATATAAAGAGTACTATTTGGACAGAGTGTTAGCATGTTCTGAATATTTTTACATATGGTACATCATTTGGTTCAAACAATAAGCTTAAAAATTCAGTATTGTTAGCTGCATTTCATAAATGGAGAAACTTAGGTTCAGAGAATGTTTGCCAGCAAACAATAATCACATATCTAGTAAGTTCAAAGTTATCATTTAAACCTGAGCTTCACCTCTTTATTCTCTAGAGCATGAAAGTTAACAATGTACATATTCTTCTCTATGTAAGAAACTACTGTTGTCTTCTGTATTAAGAATTGTGTTCATTATTTGAATAATACCCATGATAAATCATATAATTGTGCTTAGCTTCATTCTCTGCTCTATCCCCAAGCAGATGCTCACTCTCCTGAACATTCCCATCCTGTCTTACACTAAAGTAGCCCTAGTCTCGCTGATTTGCATGTATCCTAAGAAAGCAAATAGCACCAACTCTCTGCAGTGGAAATGCCACTAAGATTTTACGTGTCCTAACTCTTCGTCTTCCCCTCGTGCCTACACACTCCCTGATAGCCACCTGCCAGCAATACGTTTAAGAGAAAAATTTTATAAATTAACAGAAACATGTCTTCTGCATTATTAATTAGCACTGAAAATGCTTATAATCTGGCTAATATCCCTGCATATCATTGGATACCAAGGTTAATATTCTTTTTTGGATAAATATAAAAAGTCCCTCCTACCATTGCAGTTTAATTCCTTCAGAGAATGAGGACTGGATAAAAAAGATGAGAGACTTAATCAAATAGATAAGGGCATTTCTTCGGTTATAATTTTTCGGGTAACTCTGACTTTTCCTGTGAATTTTGTACCTCAGTGTTTTTCACTCACCTAGCTATGAGGGAAAAGTGGAGTTTTCATATGACACATTTCCATCACAGCCCAAATCATCAAACTGGGTAAAACTAAGTAACACTAAAAATATCAAGAAGTGAAAAGAGACTTCAGTTCTGAAAACCAAATTCCAGATGACATTCTATAAAACTTTATTTCCTGAGATTTAAAAACGGGCTGTTCTTAAAAATATATAGACTCTCTCGTGGAAGGTCTTATCTTGTCTTCTCCAGGATCCATTTATTCCCCTGAATAATCTCCGTGTGGCTCCCTTTATAACAAATACAAGAGAATCTGTCACTCAGAAGAGAGAATAAAGAAATATTATATGCTCTCATTCAAAATGAATAAAACATCTTAAAATGAAGTATAATAATACATTCTAAAAATAAATATTTCAAAAAATTATTCCAACTGAGCTGAGTGAACCATCTATTAAATATCTGTGTGTGTCTTATCCCAAATGGAGGTGTCAGCATAAGTCAAAAGCAATCATACATTTTTTCTAACAAAACACAATGTTTATTTCTTTAAACAGAAAATTAAAAAATATTCTGTTTAAAAGAATATTTAAAGATTGGGAAAAATTATCTTTTGATAATATATATATATATATATATATATATATATAACAAAATGAATTTTTTAAATGGAAAGATGATATTTCCCAAGTTTGTATCTAAATACTGTCTTCCAAATTGATCTCAATAATTAAATCTACTTAAACCACTTAGCATGCAAGATCACACAAATATGTGTGCTTCTAAAGAAAAACAGAGGATTCAAGAAATTCATGTGGAATATTATCCAAGCATTTCTATTTTTAAAAATTCCACACTTGTGTGATGTCAATAACCTGGGAGTCCAGCAGAGAGGTCCTGTCATGCTGTTGGAGCAAAAAAATCCAAGAATGGGTGCATTGAAGAGGGTGGGGAAAGCGGTTTTACTTTATCAGCATCATCTCTTCTCAAAGGCGGCACATCTCAATACCCAGATAGATGCTGTTGGCCTGGGATTCCTCCCACAGGAGAACGTGAGCATGCAGTGAGCACCCAGGTTCCCTTCCCATGTGGGATGCACCCAAGGGGCCCAGTTCCTCCATTTCCTGCCCAGAACACTGAGGAGATCAGATGGATGAATAGTCTGGAGAGCTAGGATCCGGGAAAAGAAGTGTTAAGAAAACAGAAGGATTTGAAATATGTAACCTAACTTTTACACCTCAAGGAACTGAAAAAAGAAGAAAAAACTAAGCATAAGCTTAGCAGGAGGAAAGAAATAAATATTAGAACATGCAGAAATAAAATAGAGACCAGAAAAAACCAACAGAAAAGATAAAGAGCAATAAGCATTCTTTTTTTTAAATAAACAAAATTGGCAAATCTTTAACTATGCTAATCAAGAGAAAGAGATAGGAGATCAAATACATGTAGTCAGGAATGAAACAGGAGATATCACAATTGGTATCACAGAAATACAAAGAATCATAAGAGGCTACTATCAGCAATTAGACGCCCACAAATGAAATAATCTAGAAGCGATAAATTCCTGGAAACTTACACTCTCCCAAGACTGAATTACAAAGAAAGAGGAAATGTGATCAGATCAATCACATGTGAGGGGTTGGCAGCAGTACGCAAAATCCTCTCAATGAGGAAAGCCCGCTAGCAGATGACTTCCTAGATGGATTTTACCAGGCAGTTAAAGAACTAATGCCAATCCTTCTTAAACTCATCCAAAAAATGAAGAGAGAGGACTTCCAAACTCATTTTACAAAGCAAACGTTACCCTCATATGAAGGCCAGAGAAGCACACTATGAGACTGGAAAGTTATAGGCCAATATTCTTGATAACCATAGATTTAAATATCCTTGACAAAACAATAGTGAATCGAATTCAATGGTTTCATCAAAGGATCACACACTGTGATCACACGTAATTTACCCCTGAGCTGCAAGGGTGGCTCAATGTACACAAATCACTAAATGTGACATCACATTAACAAAATGAAATATAAAAATCATATAAGCATCTCAATTGATGTAGAAAGATTATTTGGCAACATTTTCAAAACGTCCCTACTATCCAAAGCAATCTAGAGAATGAATGCCGTCCCTGTCAGAATTACAATGGCATTTTTCAAAGTAACAGAAAAAGTTATTTAAGCATTCATATGGAGCCACAAAAGACCCCAAAAAGGCAAAAAGCAATTTTGAGCAGGAAGATCAAAGCTGGAGGCATCACAATGCCTGACTTCAACCTATGAAAGCTCTGGCAATCAGCACAGTGTGGTACTGGCATAAACACACACACAGAGACCAACGGAGCATAATAGAGAGCCCACATAAACCCACGCACAAAAGGCTGACTAATCTGTGCCAAGGGCTCTAAGAATACACAATGCAGAAAGGATAATCCTTCAATAAATGTGCTGGGAAAACTGGATGTCCACATACAGGAGAATAAAACTGCGCTCTTGTACCATATGTGAAAAACCAACTGGAAAGGGATTAAAGGATTAAGCATAAGGCCTGAAACCATTACATTCCAGGTGGGAAAGTTTTTGGATATGACACCTGAACAAAAGCAAAATAAACAAGTAGGACTACGTGAGACTAAAACATTTCTGTACAGCAAAGGTAACAATCAGAAAATGAAAAAGCAATCTCTGCAATGGACAAAATGTTTCCAAACCACATATCTGATGTGCAGTTAATGCTCAAAATGTTTAAGATATGCCTGTATCTCAATGGCAAAAAATACTGCTGCCATTTATGATATGGGCAAAGACTTGCATAGATATTTTTCCAAAGAAGGTGTACAAATGGCCAACAAATGATGCATCAGGTGGTCAAAAGTTACAAAGTTTCAGTTATAAGATAAGTAAGTTCTGGAGATGTGATGTAAATATAGTGACTGCATTTAATAACCATGCCCATTTGAAAGTTGCTAAGGGAATAAATCATAAAGTTCTGATTACAAGAAAAATTTCTGTAACCATGTAAAGTGATGGATGTCAACTTATTGTGGTAATCATTTTGCAATCCATACATATGTTACATCATTATGTTGTACACCTTAAACTAATACAATGTTAAAGGTCAATTATGTCTCAATAAAACTAGAAAAATAATGCACAATAAAAATGGAAAGATTGATACACAGACAGGGGTTATGGGATTTCCCCCATGTCTCCCCACATCTGGGAGGCAGAAACAGTAATATTTTCTAATCATTATCTAGTGTTCTTTAAATGAAAAAGAACATAACATGTAACACTGTAAATGCAAGTATATTTACCAATTCTAATTTGGGGGTACTTCTCATTTTAATCTTTCTTACTTTCAAAAATGGTGCATAATGAAAATAAATGTAAAATTTTGATGGCTATTATTCACCCTCCATTACTCACTCTGCTTGTTCTTTGTAATCAAGCAAGAGCAAAACTTAACTCATAAGAAACTCATGGCAAATAAAATATATTTGAACTATCAGAATGAATTGTAAAAGGATACTTGCATTCTGCATAACTCATAAAAGGTTTTTTTTTTTTTTGCAAGTACTTAAATTGATTTAGTATAGACTGAAACATAATTTCTGGTAATTTCTAGACAGAAAATTTTTCGTCAGTGTGAGTCTAACAGAAATCTTAACAAAAATAATACATTAGTTTAAAAAAAAAGGCAAATAGACCTAGTGTTGCTCTAAATCAGCCTGCAATCCAAGGTAGAGAATCAAGCAAGTACAAACAGAAAAGTAGTTATAAACAAAGAATGCTACAATGAGAGATCACCTCACTCCTGTTAAGATGGCCATTACAAAAAAGAGAACGGAGCTAGAGAAATCCCACTCCCTGACTTCCGACTATACTGCAAAGCTATAGTAATCAAAACAGTATGGCACTGGCACTAAACCAGACGCAGATAAATGGAACAGGATAAAGCGCCCAGAAATTAACCCACACACTTATAGTCAGTTAATCTAGGACAAAGAAGGCAAGAATATACAATGGAGAAAAGATCACCTCTTCAGTAAGTAGTGCTGGAAAGATTGGACAGCGACATGTAAAAGGATGAAGTTGCAACATTTTCTCACACCACATAAAAAATAAACTCAAAGTGGATTAAAGACCCAAATATAAGATGAAACCATAAAACTCTTAGAACATAGGGAGAACATGCCTTGATGTAAATCATAGCTATATATATTTTATATATATATGTATATATATATATATACACACACACACATACACAAACACATATATACATATATATATACATATATGATTTATTTTCTAAGACAAAATAAACAAATACAAAAATAAATGAATGGGACCTAATTAAACTTAAAATCTTTGAACTTTTAGTAAACTAAAAGCTTTGAAACTTAAAAACAGAAAAGAAATCATTGACATAATTAGATGACAATGCACTGAAGGGGAGACAATATTTGCAAAATAATATGACAAATAAGTGGTTAATACCCATAATACAAAAACAGCTCAAATAACTCTGTATTAAAACCAAAACCAAATTAAAAAGTGGGCAGAAGACTTGAACAGACATTTCTCCAAAGAAGACAGACAGATGGCCAACAGGCACATGAAGAAAGGCTAAACATTAATCATCAGAGAAATGCAAATCAAAGCCACAAATGAGATATTACCTCACACCTGTCAAAATGGCTATCATCACAAAGTCTACAACTAACAAATGTTGGTGAGGATGTGCATAAAAGGGAACCCTTGCACACTGTTTGTGTGATTCTAAATAAGTGCAACCTCTATGGAAAGTAATATGGAGGTTCTGCAAAACAATAAAAATAGAACTACCATATCGTCCAACAATTCCACTGCCAGGTATATAGCCAAAGAAAATGGAAACATGAATGTGAAAAGAGGCATGCAGCCAAATGCTCATAACAGTATCATCTATAATAGCCAAGATATGGAAGGAACCTAAGTGTCCATCAACAGATGAATGGATAAGGAAGATGTGGAATACAATGGAGTGCTATTCAGCCATGAAAAAAGAATGAAATCTTGCCAGTCGTAACAAAGTGGATGGACCTAGAGGGTATTATGCTTAGTGAAATAAGTCAGACAGAGAACAACAAATACTCTGTGTTATCAATTACATGTGGGAGCTAAGAAATAAAAGAAAGAAATGTATATAACAGAACTGAAACAGAGTCACAGATATAGAAAAAAAACTAGCAGTTACTAGTTGGGAGAGGGGAGGTGGGATGGGCCAGGTAGGGGTAAGAGATTAAAAGACACAGACTAATATATATATAATAAATAAGGAACAAGGATATATAACTATTATTTTGTCATAACTTTAAATGGAGTATGATCTATAAAAATATTAAACAATCTGTTGTGCACCTGAAACTAATATAATACTATAGCTCAACTGTATTTCAACTGAAAAAAAAAGAAAATATAGTAAAGGATGGAATATTATTTATTCAACCATAAAAAGAAAGAAAGCTTGGATAAACTTGCTGATTTTATGCTAAGTGAAATAAAGTCAGACCCAGAAAGAAAAATACTATGTGATATCACTTATATGTGGAATCCAAAAAAGTCAAAGACATACAACCAAAGAGTAGAATGATGGTTGCCAAGGGCTGGTTGAGACACCGGGTAAGGCAAGATGTAGGTCAAGGGTACAACCTTTCAGTTCTAAGATGAATCAGTTCTGAAGATCCAAGAACAGCATGGTGATTTTAGTTGATGATGCTGGATTATGAAATCTGTCAAGAGGGTAGATCTTAAAGTGTCCTCACCATGAAATAAGATGGTAAATACATGAGATGTTGGGTGTGTTAATTTGATTATGGTAATAATTTCACAGTGCATATGTATGTTAAATCATCATGGTGTTCCTACCCCTTAAAGAGAAAGAGAAACATAAGATGTTTGCTTACAGCCTTTGCTTTCTCTCATCATTTGCAACTCTCTCCCACGCTTCCATCCTTGTGTTCTTCAACAAGCCAACATGAGGCATTTCAGTTCAGTTCAATTTAAATTCAATTCCTTGATTTGTTCTTTGAACATGATTTTTAACTTAGCTCTTCTGATCTATCACTCAATAGTAAAAATAAAAGAGAGGATTTTAAAAGTATTTAGAGAGTGGAAATATATTTAAAATGAGGAACCAATGTAGGGAGAAGGAATATAGAAATGCCATCTCCTTTAAGCTTTTGCTTTTACTTTATATATTTTGAAGTTTTAGGTGCTTTCCACTTTTTTTACTTTCAGCCATTGAATCATTATTCAGGAATAAAGGTGGATATTATACAAAAGCTCAAGAGAAAAATTTAAGACTGGGGAATTAAAAAGGTTGAGAAAAAAATAGGAAATGGGAGCAAAAGAGTGAAATCACGTGATTGGCTAACAGGAAAAATATATATATGGAAATGAAGTCATGATAAGGAGACAAAATTTGGAAGAAAAGTGAGATGAGCATGTGTTCTTATTTGAGAACAAATGAGGGATGATCAGAGGTCATGAAAAACATTTTCCAGTGTCTTTTATTAATTCATTCATTCATTCCTTAATTCCTCTACCCATCATTTAAAAACATTAATCTATTTACCTGTCACTTATATCATGAAATAACTAATAAAAAATGTCAGAGTCCAGAAAAAGAGTGTACCTCACTGGAAAAGTATGCACTGCAGCTTATGTATTTCTGTTTCTATGGCAGTTATTTTATAGCTTTCTAAGTTCTAGACAGCAGCTAGCAATGCAACATAATTCCTGCCTGTGAACATGTAATTCTGTCCAGTGGAGGAAAAATTGACTTCCCTTCCCAGCTGTCACCCATTCATTTCAATATTCTATGTTTATGATGTTTATTGTTTGGATTCTCCTTTCAGTTGGTTGCAGCTCATTACCATTTCAGTCATTATTGAGCTAAATAAAACATTTTAACCCATGTTTATTTTTATGTGTGTGACAATTATGATTTTTCTATTTTTGAAAATTATCTTTTAAGAGCCCTCTTATTTTGTAAAACTTCTGACTCAGAATTTTCTTTTGGGGGACAAAGGAGTTGATGGTAGCAATTATTTCACTGCAATACTATGTGTGAGAATTTAGTATTTTAATTCATTTTTCTAGATATAATTGACATACAACATGCTTCAGTTTCAGATACATGACATAAGATTAAATATTTGTGTTTTAATATGCTCCCACCGCAAATCTAGTTAACATATGCCATGTGCAGTTTCAGAATTTTCTTTCTTGTGATGAGAACTTTAAAACTTAGTATTTCAGTTCTAACCTCATACCTTATATTACGAAGAAGGTGTTTTCTTGAATTTAGCAGTTGACAGTCTCCTGCTGCACATTTAAAGTAATACATTAAGACTCCTTTTTACCAGGAATTAGCATACATGCATTTCATGGTATAGATATTTCATATTTTATTCCCTAAAGCCAGGAAGCATCTCCCACCTAAGCAGTCTTTCTGGGTCTCAGTGTCTCTGCTCTTCTGACTTCTCCAATGTGACTGTAACTTAACCACCTAAGAAAACCACCAAATTCCATCCAACTATACACAACAGGAGCCTCTGAGTTCCCCTTAGCCATCTTCCTACTGAGGTAGACTACTATTACCCCATCCGGTTTTCTCTTTTAGCCATTAGTAAAACTTGCTTAATAGTCTAAACAATTCTTAGAGACATCTATATTTTCCAAAAATACTCCTTATCAGTTTATGATAAATATATTGGTAATTTGTGACCTGCAGGATTGATCACTATTTCCTCATTTAAAAGTGCTACATATTGTTTAACATCAAAAGAGCTGAAAAAAAGAGAAAGAAGTAAATTCTGAATGTTGTAATACTGATTTAGTTCATAGACATCCTTGCATCTATTAATACAAAAAGGAACTCCCAGAGACACCTCTATTTCCCCCAAATGCTCATAATTCGAATTTACATTTTAATAGAAGCACGGGCTCACGGGCTTCACTGTAGTCTGGTGCATGGTGTCAGTCATAATTTTATAGCTACATCTGGGGGGAGAAATGGGTATTGGCAGTATCAATTCTGTGCTGATTCCATTATAAAATGAATTTTGTCATGATGTCAGTAGAGTGACCAGAAAAATGGAAAAGAGATGGGAAAGAAAAGAGAGGAAGAGGCAGAGAAGGAGGAGGAAGAAGAATAAGAGGTGAGGGAAAAGGAACAGAAAGGAGAGAAGAAAAGAAAGAAGAAAGGAAGGAAGAAAGAGAGAAAATGATAGAACCCCTCTGTCTGCTGCTCTGTGAGTGAAGGCAGCTCCTTTCATCATTTTAAATCCAGAAGGGATTCCTGCTGGTGGCTTATAAGTGGGTCACAGATCCTGTTATCATTAAAAAAATCACTTTAGGAAAGGAGAGATGATATCTTAAATTACTATAATTAAAGTTACTATAATAGAGTTTTAGAGAAATCTTTATCAGTTTATGATAAATAAAATGGTAATCAGTGACCTGCAGGATTGAACACCAGTTCCTGATTCCTATTCTATTGTTCAACTTCAAAATTGCCTGGGAAAAAGAGAAAGAGGTACATTCTGAATGTTGTATTATTGATTTAGTTCACAGACATCCTTGTATCTAACTGGCTTTCAACGCGTTTAATAGTCCCAGAGCATTCTGGTCATGTTTTCCGGAGCTGTTCTGAAGGAATGCTAATTTATCCATTAAGAATAGCAGCACTATTTACAAAAGCCAAAACATGGAAACAACCTAAATGTCCATCAACAGGTGACTGGATAAAGAAGATGTGGTATATTTATACAATGGAATACTACTCAGCCATAAAAACTGACAACATAATGCCATTTGCAGCAATATGGATGATCCTAGAGAATGTCATTCTAAGTGAAGTAAGCCAGAAAGAGAAAGAAAAATACCATATGAGATCGCTCATATGTGGAATCTAAAAAACAAAAACAAACAAAAGCAAAGCATGAATACAGGACAGAAATAGACTCATGGACAGAGAATACAGACTTGTGGTTACCGGGGGGGGTAGAGGGTGGGAAGGGATAGAATGGGATTTCAAAATTGTAGAATAGGTAAACAAGATTACACTGTATAGCACAGGGAAATATACACAAAATGTTATGATAAATCACAGAGAAAAAATGTGACAATGAGTGTGTATATGTCCATGAATGACTGAAAAATTGTGCTGAACACTGGAATTTGACACAACACTGTAAAATGATTATGAATCAATAAAAAATGTAAAAAAAAAAAAGATAAAAGGCGCCGAATGGCACTCTTAACACAAAAGGATTAGGGTCTTGGGATGTAGCATCACACCCTCTCTGGACTGAGCAAAGGGGGCCAACACGGCAGTGATGGATGTCCCAGGGTCTATTGTCCGTGATGGCACAGTCCATAACCTCTGAGGCACAGCTTGAGATCACTTTCAACCGCACACGTGGATTTTCTTAATGAGACCACGTCTCCATGCTTCCCTCTAAAAACGAGTTCCTGCACACGGATTTCAGCACATAGACTCCCACGTGTGCATCATACAGACCTTAGATGTTAGGAAAAGGCAAATTCAGATTCCAAAGGTGGGAGGAACTCAATCCAAAAGTAAGCATGCAAGTAAAATCCTTGCTTGAATATCTTCACTAACTCTACTGGGTTTAGGTTGAACTAGTTCATGTCTGAAATAGCTTAAAATTGCATATTAAATATTAGCATACACACACACACACACCAAAACACAAACAAAACCCAAAGGGACATAAGGGGACCATTGGAGGTGACTGATGTGTCTCTCATCTTGACTGTGTGATGGTTTCATGCATGTATGCCTGTGTCCACACATCAAAATCTACACATTAAATATGTGCCGTTTTGTGTTTAATGATGATACCTCAATAAAGCTGTTAAAAAGATGTTATTCCTTAAAGTTAAATACTTTAGATAGGTTTATTTATTTTTTTATTGAAGTACAGTAAATTATAATGTGTCAATCTCTGGTCTACAGCACAGTGTCCCAGTCTTGCATATACATACATATATTCATTTTCATATTTTTTCCATTAAAGGTTATTGCAAGATATTGAGCACAGTTCCCTGTGCTCTATAAAAGAATCTTTTAAAAAAATCTATTTTTATGTATATGACTAGCATTTGTAAATTTCAAACTCCCAAATTTATCCCCTCCCACTCCCTTTCCCCAGTAACCATAAGATTGTTTACTATGTCTGAGAGTCTCTTTCTGTTTCGTAGGTGAGTTCATAGTGTCCTTTTTTTTTTTTTAAGAGTCCACATATAAGTGATGTCATATGGTATTTTTCTTTCTCTTTCTGGCTGACTTCACTTAGAATGATGATATCTAGGTCCATCCATGTTACTGCAGATGACATTATTTTACTCTTTTTACAAAGTGAGTTTATAGGAAACATATCTCAAAATAATAAAAGCTATTTATGACAAACCTACAGCCAGCATAGTACTCAAGAGTGAAAAACTGAAAACATTCCCATTAAAATTTGGGACAAGACAAGGATGCCCACTCTCATCACTTCTGTTCAACATAGTCTTGGAAGTCCTAGCCATGGCAATCAGGCAAGAAAAATAAATCAAAGGGATACAAATTGGAAAAGAAGAGGTAAAATTGTCACTCTATGCGGATGACATGATACTATATATAGAAAACCCTAAAAGCTCCACACAAAAACTGCTAGAGGAAATAAAAGAATTCAGCAAGGTAGCAGGATACAAGATTAACATACACAATTCAGTTACATTTCTCTACACTAACAATGAATCCACAGGAAAAGAAAGTAAAGAAACAATCCCTTTTAAAATTACACCCAAAACAATAAAATACTTAAGAATAAATCTGACCAAGGAGGTGAGTGACTTATAAATGGAGAATTACAAAACATTGATTAAGGAAACTACAAAGGACTTAAAGAAATGGAATGACATCCTATATTCTTTGATTGGAAGAATCAATATTGTTAACATGGCCATACTGCCCAAGGCAATCTACAAATTTAATGTCATCCCCATCAAATTATCCAGAACATTTTTTGCAGAACTGGAACAAACAACCCTAAGATTTATCTGGAATCACAAAAGACCCTGAATTATCAAAGCAATATTGAAGAAAAAGAACAAAGCTGGAGGAATAACCCTCCTAGACTTCAGACAACACTACAGAGCTACAGTCATCAAAACAGCATGGTGTTGGCATAAAAACAGACATGAGGATCAAAGGAACAGAACTGAGGGCCCAGAAATAGACAGGGTGATTTTTAAAGGGCCAGTGGGCCAGTAATTTGCTATTAGTCTCCTCCTCCTTAACATAGCAGTTTGAGACTAGCTTGTAATTTTTGTTACTATGCTGTGTTCAGGATTTTTTTTTTAATTAAATTACAAAAAAAGAAGCAACAAAGGAAGGTGTCATAAACTAGTTCTTCCACAGTTTGACTGAAAAGTCAGCCAGTCCTCAAATTTTGAGCTCTGATCAGTTGGTGCTCACTGGCCAAGAAAATAAGTGAGACTTAAAATTTGAAGAGACTAGTCAAATAATTTAAAAAAACAATTATTTTTCAGAGAAATGGCATCATAATGCAACTGATGGAAGTAATAATCTGAAAGGCTATTTTGGAAGGGTTGATGTCTTTCAGTTTGACTGACAATATGCTATTTGACTTTTGGATAACGTATGCCTGGACTTTGGACAGAAGGACAGGAAATTTTAAAGGCTTAATAAAGACAGTAATCTAGGAAATTATTTGGAAACAGGAATTATGTTGATGGTAAACTATGTGAACTATAAAGTCACCTAAATGCATTGAAACCATGTATTCAAGAGGAAAACAGTATATATAAAAATATTTATAATTTACACTTGTCATAGTATCATAAGCTATTGAAATGAATGTAATAATTTTAATATGCATGTAATTTGTACGTTGCATTTCAAAGAAATCAAACACTGTTTCGCTGCTAAAGACAGACATTATTTTGCTAATATGTGAAAATCACTAATATAATTACATTCATGCATCATTATGATCTGTAAAATAATACACTTCTATGCTGAGGCAATTAGATCAAACTTCATGAATAAGAAATACGGTAATGTGATAAACTGATCTTCTGGGAGATGCTGATTTTTCTTTACATGCTTCATGGCTCAGGAATGTTTCATACTCCTCCTGAGACAGAGTAGAAGACAGTGTGAAGAATCAAAAAAAGAAAACATGACTGTTGCAATGACACTCTGTGTTGCATTTGGTGCTTGACCACATTGGGGCACGATTTTACAGTTTTGAAATTTTTCTGCATTTCGGTGTTTATTTTGTACTGCAGGATACGTGGAGACCAAGTTATGCATCTTGTAATTTAATATTGAAATGATCAATTATGGAAGTGATTAACAGATGTTTCCTTTCATCACTCTCTTAGCTTTGCTAATGCATACAAGTCTAAAAGTATTTTCATCAGCTGTTGACAGTACAACACTCACAATGTTATTTCACAAAGACCTCAGAAAAGACTGCCAAACATGGAGTACCAATTGAAGTGTAAATTCTTCGGTTTCCAATCTGAATTTATAATTTATGTGTGTAAAATGTTTTTAGTGGAGGGTCTGAGGACTGAGCCCAGGACTTCAATGCATGCTCAACCTGTGCTTTATCACTGGGCTATACGCTCCCCCCAAATTAGATTAGATTTGGGGTTTAACATCTGAGTAATATAAATAAGAACTGAAATTTATAAAATCCATGCTATAAAATTCATGATAGGAAGTAAAACATTGTTTAAAATAATGAAAAGACAACTCGCAGAATAAGAAAAAATACTCGCAAATCATACATCTGATGTGAGGCATAGTTTCAAATTATATAAAGAACGTTTACAACTCAACCATGAAAAGATGAACCAAAATTTAATATACGCACTCCAGATATTTCTACTACTTGAACATTAAATTGCCGCAGAAGGAAATATGGAATATTATCAAATTATATAAAGTTACATTTTAATTAGATCTAAAGGAGAACACAATAGTTTCATAAATTTGGAAATGGGTTAGGAGCTTAAAAATGTATAACACTTTTATGGCTGGAAAGATTCCATTTCCACAGCTCTGGCCCCTTCCTTTGATACTTATGCCCTGTCAATAACATTATAACATTTTAAGTGCTCTACCTGCATAGAAGTTCTCAGCTCACTGTCTTGAGGATGCTGCTAAAGTCACCCACTAAAATCCAAGTCACGTCTCATTTCTGTCCCCTACAAAAGGTTCACTGGCTTGTAAATGTGCCTACTGGGAAAGTTATTCAAGTTTCTTATCTTGGCTTCAGAGCCTTCCACACGCTGGTCTCAATCTGTCTGTTCACCTGCTGGTGTTCTCAGTAAAGCGTCAACTGCCCCGGACCCTTTGCCTTTCTGAACAGGTCATCCTGCTCTCCAGCCTTGGGATCTGAGCGTGGTCAGTTCCTCTGTGCCAATGCCCCGGCTCAGACTTGCTTGCTCCCATATCCACCTCAAACACGCTTCCACTCTGACACCTTTGTCTTCTCTCCAAGGTGGCATACGTCTTTCCATACGGAGTATCAGGAGCTTGTGTCGTGCCCTTTAATTATTGAATCTAATTCAGTGATACAGAGGGACGTTGTGTAGTCACTAGAAGCATAAATTCTGAAGCCTAAGGGGATGAGGGCTAATCCATGTCTGTTGCGAGGAGGGTGACCTTGGGAAATTTACATAATCTCTAGGTTCAAATTTTCTCATCAGAAAAATCATAGGTAATCACTGAACCCATTTTGTTGGTTTAATTCAGAGCATTAATTTGGATCTTACATACACAATATTTTGCATAATTCCTGGCATATGCACCAATTTGTATATATTTACAATTCTTACCATTCCAGGAAAAAAAAAACTAAGTCCTTGAGGTGCCTGTATCCTGAATCATACCATAAATATTCTTGGCTCAAGCAATGTTTTTTAAGTGATTCTACATACCATGAAATGCACTGTTGGTTTTTTTTCCCCACAAATTCTGGCTCCAGAAATATCCATTGAGTGAACAAATTAATCAGCCTAAACTTGGCTAGATTAAATTTTTCTAATCTCTTTCCAATTCTTACTTCAATATAAACCACTTTTTATATCACATAAACTGTTTTATTAAAATAGCATAAGTAATAATTTTTGAGAACTTTGTATTTTTGAAATTCTATCAGTATTTCCTGGCTTTTACATGTAATAAGATATAACATAACATTCTAGTAGGACACTTATAAAACACCTGTATTGCACTTGATTGGTCAAAACAACATGAACTGTTGGAAACACTGGATATCATCAGAGAAGTTCTGAGCTTTAGTTTGAGGCCTGATATACATAAACAATTTGTGATATTAATACTGATGCTAGCAATGACAGTAATTGGCATTTATCAGAAACGTTTTATCTGTAAGTCACTAACTCAGATAACTTTCATAATATTTGGGCTCTGTCATTATTCTAAAATTATGGGTAGATACACCTGTCTAAATTCGTTAAAAAACATAAAATTAATATTTAAAAGATATAACAACACATGTTTTTGTTAGTCTGACAAATAAGACACTATGAAAAGTCCTCATACAAAACAACTAGTTTTTGGATGAGAGATGTTTTAAAGACATTTCTGGCCAAGGAAACTGCAAAGTTCCTCCTGTTCAAACAAATAAGCAAATAAAGCTGGAGCAAAATCTTGAGCACCGAGAAACTGCTAATAACAGCTCACTCTGTGAACAAACCCCACATCTGCACTGTCATTGGATTCCTAGGTCTGGGTCCAGGCAGGTCGTTATAGCTGACTCGAGACTGTGGCTTTAAGTCTGAAGTCCTACAAAAGGGTTAAAGTGCCCAAGGTTGGTGGCATCCCCAGGTTCCTGACAAAGACCGTCACAGGGTCTCGCAGAAATAAGGGCCTCTGTCTGCCACTGATGAAAACCAATGGCATTCGAGTTTAGAGTTAAAGGCCACCAAGCCCAGGACAAAACCTCCATGAGGAGTGAGAATCAGTAGGTTGGATGGGGAGACCTGCATCCCCCAGAGGACTTCAGACTTGCAAACATCAGTAGCAGAATATAAAATAATCACGTATGAATGTTTAAAGGTAAGACAACTGAGGTCACAAAAATGACCAGTAAGAGACTATCAAAAATGACCAGGCAGATTTGAAAGAGAACCAAATGAAACATTTAGGAAAAAAAATTTAGATAGCTGGGGAAAAAAGCAAACAAACAAGATGAGTGGACTTCTTCAGACTCAACATAAAGAAAACTGGTGAACGAAAGACACCCCCCAAATTGTCTATAATTTTCACTTAAGGGAGATGGAAAATATTTTTTGAAACATTGAAACCTATGAAGGAAAATTAAGAATATCTAACATTTGTCTAATGAGTGCCTTCAAAGGATAGGAGAGAGAGAAGGAAGGTGAAGTTACACTTGTAATTATAACATGTTGAATTTTCCAAAACTGAAGAAGGATAAGGATCCACAGGTATTAAGTCACAATCTATACCCAACAGGATAAACAAAAACAAAAATAAATGTAAATACTGCAATAAAACTGTAGAAACAAAAAAATTATTTTGAAAGAAAAAGAAAAAAAGTTTACCTACAAGGAAGTGAGTATTAAACTGACAGATTTCTCAACAGCACCAGAAATATTTTTAAAAAAGTGAAAAATGTTAAAATTCATGAGAGAAAATATTTATCAACCTAGAATTCTGTACCCGTAAAATATTTCATTTCAACCAATTTGGGAAGTATTGAAATTTTCATAATATTAAGTTTGACCTATGAATTTGAAACGGTTTCCCGATTTAAGTTTCCTTTCATTTCTTTTATGATTCTTTCTGAACCATAAAAAATAATTTTTATGGTTTCAGAGTCGAAGTTTTACATTTAGTTTTTAAAATTTATTCCTGAGTATATTAGACTTTTTGATGTTGTTGTAAATGAAATTGCCATCTTGTTTTTATTTTGCTTCTTCAATGTTAGCACACAGAAATACTATACTCCTCAAAATTGATCTACAAATACAAGGTGATTTCTTACCAAGAACTCAGATGTTTTTCTAAATGCAGCAATGGACAAGTTGATCTTAAAAATCATTTGGAAATGCAAGAGGACCAGAATAACCAAAACAATTTTTAAAAATTAAAGTTGGAAGACTCACACGTCCCAATTTCAAAACTTACTACAAACTTCAGTAATCAAAACAGGATTATGTTGGCATAAGACTAGATATAGAGATCAGAGAAACAGAATTGAGTATCCAGAAATAAACTCTCACCTTTATGGTCAACTGATTTTTGACTTAGGGTACTAAGACAATGAAGGAAAAATTGTCTTTCAACAAATGGTTCCTAAACACTTGGGAATCTATATGCAAAAAAAAAAAGTTGGACCTGTACTTCATGGTTTGTGCAAAAATTAACTCAAAGTGGATTGAAGACCTAAAAGTAAGAACAAAACAATAAAACTGATAGAAGAAAATCAAGTAGAAATATTTCATAACCTTGAATCATTTAGCGATCCCTTAATCACTTAAACACAAAAGCATAAGCAACAAAAGAAAAAAAACATATAAAGTAGACATTATTAAAATTAAACATGTTGTGCTTCAAAGAACCCCAGCAGGAGATTGAAAAGA